>NC_139824.1:16835359-16987859 GCF_963457635.1 Microchirus variegatus
TATTTGCTGCTGAATTGAAGTTAAAGAAATGACTTAATTGTGTTTTTTCCTACTTTTTTATAGCAAAAGTCAGTGTTTATGACAAATACAAGGTATTTCACATTAGGACAGTGACGTTCAGCCTCAGAAATGATGAGGACAACAATACACACAGTAAATGTTTCCCTCATTCACACTGTAATGAATACACAGATGCACAGATATCATTGTTTCCAGCAGCTGCAGACGATTCTATAACGAAGAGTTCTCAGTGTCAGGTACGAGCTTCACTTCAGTGAGTGTTAGTTCACAGGTCAAAGGTCAAAGGTCGACCTCCGTGAACAACTAAGTCTTATCACTTTTGTTTCCTGGTTTTTTATTATTGTTTGTTGAAGCAGTGGCAGCTTTGTGTGGTTACTGATTACACACAAGAGTGTGTGAGTCTCTGCTCGTGGTCATGAGACTTCAGGTGGTTTGTCTGCATTCCCCGGCTGTCAGGTGTCAGCTGGAGGGTGGAGGGTGGAGGATGGGGAGGGACTGGAGCTTTCCTGCCTGGTGTCATAATAGTCGTAGTAGCATGTAGGCTGTGTTTCAAATAACAGCGAAATAAGAAGTTAAATGAACATGTGGTTGCGCGCTGAGTCTCAGAGGTCATCTGGTGGCCCTTCCACTCCCCCTAGGAACTACTTTGCTGCGTCATTTTACTCTGTAGTCGTATTTATTTACAGGAAATACTCCCACAATCACTTCAGATTGTACAGGGGACACCTGCAGTGGGAAAAGGAAGTGATTAAAGCACAAGAGTGTGATGCTGTCCTGATTTGAATGAATAATAAATAATAAATGGTTAATTGGGAAAAAAAACACATGTAGTCTTGAACGGTGCATGTGCAAGGAAGTTAGAGTTAATTCTAAATGTTCTTGTTACACGATGCAAAGCATGATTTCCTAGTCTTTTTGTATTGAAATGATGAATGAGTCACTGTCTTGGCCGCCTGTTGGAAGAAAAATATGGAATATTACAAAATTAGTCGTCAATTGTTTTGATAATGAAGATTTTTTCACGATTAAAACCAGATTTCTGGTTGTTTTAGCTTCTTAAATGTGAATATTATCTTAGTTTCTTTGCTCCACATAAACAAAGAAATCACTAAAACTGAATCATTTTGGTTTGTGGACAAAAACAAGACTAAATCTCCCATAGAACAGAAGTTCTATGCGACTGAAGAGAGCTTCAGTGAGGAGAGATTTCTATCGGCTCGTTTACAGCAACTGGGAGGTTTTTGACCCTAAAAACAAGTTAATGTATGTAAGTAGACCTCCATAACTAACATATATGTGCAACAGGACCACTCTATGTGACCTTTAATCCGTTATGAAAATAATCGTTAGTTGCAGCTCTGATATTCACCCTTTAAGTTCGAGTCATTTATTTATTATTATTTTCATAACCGATGAATGGTTTGTCAAAAAAAACCTTGATCAGTGTTTGTCAAACCTGGAAATGACATCTTTGTTTTTGTCCACAAACCAAAATGACTCAGTTTTAATGATTTCTTTGTTTATGTGGAGCAAAGAAACGAAGAAAATAATCACATTTAAGAAGCTAAAACAATCAGAAATCTGGTTTTAATCATGAAAAAGCTTAAAACCGATCAAAATAGTTGACGATTAATTCAGTCATCGATTAATAGCTGAACCTATTATGAAAGTTATCTTTAGTTGCATCTCTGATGTGATTTATTGACCATGTGGAGATGATTTGGTTTGGATTTAATGATAATAATCACATTTAAGAAGCTAAAACAATCAGGAAATCTTGTTTTAATCATGAAAATAAAAGCTTCAAACCTAATTGTTCCAGCTCTAAAGTCGACATTTAAATTCTCGTCGCGTCTTCCTTTGACAAATCAATGCACCGTCGGCTTCTGAAGAACGAACTGAAGGCGAAAGGACACATTTAAGTTCACGTTTATCGACCACGTGAGGCCAAAACCTTATCCCAAATCACCATATAAGTCACCGTGGGGACTGTTCTTCTCTTGCACTTTGTTCCTCAGCCTGGACCGAGTAGAAGATGATAGAGGAGAAGGTTTGACCCTCTTTGTTCTCTCCCACATGCGTCTGTGCATGCACATTTCACACAAAGATGGAGGTTTAAATGTCTCGTGGATGAAGAGTTGGTCGACTGCGCTATAAACTCCTGACCCTAAAGGATTTAACAGCACTTTGTAGAGCGACGGCCGAGGCGTCCAGACTCATCTTTTTCTGCTCGATAGAATTCAGCAGCTCTGAGAGAACGGAGTTCTGTTTGTTCTGGGAGTGGAGGAAGTGTGTGTGTGTGTGTGTTCTTGTACTTGCGGCATACTGAGGACCAGTGAAGGTTTTTAACCAACAAAGTGAGGTCATTTTTACGGAGTGAGGACATTTTGGCCGGTCCTCACTTTGTTTTCATTGAAATCACTTCCTTAGGTTGCTATAACATGCTATACTCAATTTGTAAAAAAAAAAAAAAAAATCAAATTTTGGACAACATAGCATAGTATGACGTTTTTGTCAAATTTTGGACCAAAAATTTTGGGTCAATTTTTTTTTCAGATTTTGTGGACGATATAGTATAGTATGACGTTTTTTTTTGTCAAATTTTGGACCAAATATTTTGGGTACATTTTTTTTTTTTTTTTTTGGTCGACATAGTATAGCAGGGGTCACCAACGTGGTGCCCGCGGGCACCTGGTAGCCCGCAGGCAGCCAATACGGTGCCCGCGGGCTCACTTCACTTCACCTCACTTGCATGTATCCGTATGATCGCTCAGTAAAATATCTTTGATATTGTTTATAAAACCCGATAATCGTTAGGAGTAAGCACTGGAATGAATGTGTATGCAGTTAAATGCATAATATTAATCATTTAAATGGTAAACAAAAAAAAAAAATGTTAATGTGGTAGCCCTCCATATTATTTTTTACCCTTAAGGTCTCAAAAAGGTTGGTGACCCCTGTAGTATAGTATGACGTTTTTGTCAAATTTTGGACCAAAAATTTTTGGTCCAATTTTTTTTTTTTTTTTTGGTCGACATAGTATAGTATGACGTTTTTGTCAAATTTTGGACCACAAATTTTGGGTAAAATTTATTTTTCAAATTTTGGACGATATAGTATGACATTTTTGTCAAATTTTGGACCAAAAATTTTGGGTCAATTTTTTTTTCAGATTTTGTGGACGATATAGTATAGTATGACGGTTTTTTTTGTCAAATTTTGGACCAAAAATTTTGGGTACATTTTTTTTTTTTTTTTTTGGTCGACATAGTATAGTATGACGTTTTTGTCAAATTTTGGACCACAAATTTTGGGTAAAATTTATTTTTCAAATTTTGGACGATATAGTATGACATTTTTGTCAAATTTTGGACCAAAAAAAAAAAAAATCAAAAAAGTTTTCCAGCCCTTTTTGCTCTGGGGCTCCACCTGCAGACATTGTATGGTACTGCAACCATTAGTTCTTTGTAGATGTCATTCATGAAGTAGATATTTGTAATTGTGTTGATTTATAAAGTGGAAATGCTGGTCCTCACTTTGTCAGCAACCCGGACCTCAGTATGCAGCAAGTACAAGAATATGTGTGTGTGACAGCGAGAAGGACGGCGTGTTTGTCTTTTCCTTGAACTCCTCTCAGGAGCGCTCCTTATTCCCACCCTCGGTGCTGGAAACGTATACAGACGGTGTGGATATGAACCACGTGGAATCTGTGCTGAATCTGACCCTCTTCTCTGTTTTTTGGGGGGTTTTAAATCACCGTAAACACAACAGCACGAGGAGGCGAGAAGATATTCTCTGTGCAAATTTCCCACGACTCACTCACATCATAACTGAACCTGCACCGCTGTGACGCCAGGCAATAAACAGACATGTTTTATCTGCGTGAGGAAACATTACAGCGTGTCCCTGCTATGATTTATATAGCGATGCTTAAATAACACGGTTTACACACGGAGTAAATCATCCGTCGCGGTGTGTGCTATTCGCTCGCACACTGTTGTGAATGAAACTGTGCAGGTCGTTGTTGTCGTTGTTGTAATCCCTGGAAATAACTCGATGACGTAGAGTTCCTGGCTCTGTGCAGGTCATGCACATGTCATTACCAGGACTCTGTGTTCCTCTTTAGTGCTGAAGATGGTTCCTAATATGTTTAAGACGTAGAAATACTAGACCAGGGATAGAATATGGCGCACATATTGGGGGGATTTTTCACATTTTTTTTAACGACTTTCATGTAGAAAATGAAGGTCCCTGAAGGTACCATTATGTGGTAAAGAAAAAAAAAATCAAAAAGAAGATATATAAATAAGAAAAAACACAAATAAAGTGAAAGGAACATTATTTTAGAACATTTTAGACATTTTATTCCCTGTCCTGCATGTTTTCCCGGGCTCTACCACACACCCTGAAGGTACCTTATGTGGTAAAGAAAACCCCCCCACAAAAGAACATATATAAATATAAGAATATAAAGGAAAAAACACAAATAAAGTGAAAAGAACATTATTTTAGAACATTTTAGACATTTTATTCCCAGTCCTGGTCATCGTGACCCCTGTCCTGCATGTTTTCCCGGGCTTTACCACACACTGATTGATTTGAAAATGAAGGTCCCTGAAGGCACCATATGTGGTAAAGAAAAAACCTCAAAAAAGAACATGTAAATATATAAGAATATACAGGAAAAAAACACGAATAAAGTGAAAGGAACATTATTTTAGAACATTTTAGACGTTCTATTCCCTGTCCTGCATGTTTTCCCGGGCTTTACCACACACTGATGATTTGAAAATGAAGGTCCCTGAAGGTACCATATGTGGTAAAGAAAAAAAAATCAAAAAGAAGATATATAAATAAGAAAAAACACATATAAAGTGAAAAGAACATTATTTTAGAACATTTTAGACATTTTATTCCCAGTCCTGGTCCTCGTGACCAGGCTTTACCACACACTGATTGATTAGAAAATGAAGGTCCCTGAAGGCACCATATGTGGTAAAGAAAAAACCCCCACAAAAGATCATATATAAATATAAGAATAGACAGGAAAAAACACGAATAAAGTGAAAAGAACATTATTTTAGACATTTTATTCCCAGTCCTGGTCCTTGTGACCCCGGTCCTGCATGTTTTCCTGGGCTTTACCACACACCGATTGATTTCACGGACTTGAGAGACTCATCTCTAAACAGATATCGAAGCAAAACTCTCACTCTCCTCTTCCTTTTACTGTTATCATATCTTTTCGGTGACCTTGGCAACTCCTTTTCCTTCTGTTTTCCCTTCTGTTTGCGTCCTTTTATTATTGTATTTGTTGCTTTGAAAAACTGTGCTCGTCTTTATTTTCTGTCTTTTCTGCCCTGGACTCAGTCACAGCATCCAGGAAAAACACTCGCAGGTCTGTTTACCTGCAAGTACAAGAATGTGTGTGTGTGTGTGTGTGTGTGCGTTCTTGTACTTGTGGCATACTGAGGACCAGTGAGGGTTTTTAACCAACAAAGTGAGGTCATTTTTACCAAGTGAGGACATTTTGGCCGGTCCTCACTTTGTTTTCACTGAAATCAATTCCTTAGGTCGTAAACATGCTATAGTCCGTTTTTAACTAAGGTCCTCAATTTGGTACAAAAACCCGGGCTCCACCTGCGGACTTTTTATGGTACTGCACCCAGTAGTTCTTTATAGATGTCATTCATGAAGTAGATATTTGTAATTGTGTTGATTTATAAAGTGGAAAATGCTGGTCCTCAGTGTGCAGCAAGTACAAGAATTTGTGTGTGTGTGTGTGTGTGTGTGTTTCCTAACAATACCTGGTTCGACAGGAGCCTCAGCTGTGACTGATTAGTGGAAAAAATGGTTCTTCTATGATAGAGATAGAGAGAGAGAAAAAACAGTGATAAAAGAAAAAGCAGAATTCTGAAGGTGTGTGTGTGTGTGTGTGTGATGGATGAAACACAACGTGAGCAGCAGAAGGCCGTAAGCGATGACGCCCGGCGTCCGCTCGGCTCTGACAGCAGAGGTGAGACGACGGCAACGACGGCTGAAAAATGACTCTGAGGATTCTCTTCAGCCTCATTCCAGCCACAGCTCTGTGTGTTTGGAAAATACTTTTTTTTTAAAGTTCATCTCCTGTCTCAATCTGTCAATAATCCCCCTCTCAATCTCTCTGAGGAATCTATGGAGGAGGAGGTGAGGTGAGCTGAGGTGGCGTAAATGAGATTTCAGCGTCGATCCTTTTGACGTACGTTTGTGCTAAACGTCGTCTGCCTCCATCTTTGTTTACAGAGGTGCAGGATGGATGAGAGGCACAGGGTTAAAGGTGTGAGGTGAAGCAAAGGTGAGGGAGATAGGAACGCTGAAACAGACGTGGAGGAGGAGGAGGAGGTGAGGTCATGACCTCTCCTCGCTCTGTGCAGACTCGGCAGGTTTACGACCGTCTGTTGTCGTTTGTTTGCGTCTTATCTTCGATTCTTAAGATTCTTTTGTTTGCCCTTTTTACGGTTATGAGGTTAAAGGCGCCATATGTAAGAATGTGGCCAAAAACGGTTACTACATTCAAATTCAAAACACCCGAGGTCTTTTTAGGTTTAGTTTTCTGACCGAACTGGCAACCCGTGGTTGCTCGGCAGCTGAGACTCTACTCACTGCAACGATTGGTAGACGGCGGTAGGTGGCGCCACATGACGCCAAAACATGATTTCAAAACATAAACATGATTTGCAGTCTGTAAAATATATATTTTTACTGCAAATATTTTGTCTGTACTGTTGTTGTTGGTGAGTTCAGTTTGTTATATGAACATTATTCCTGAGTCTCTGTGACATATTAGGAGGATTTTATGATTTATTACATAATGCACCTTCAAGTGTGTTAAAAACACTCAAAAATCCTTATAATATGCGTTAATCTCCGACATTTAGCTCAATCAGAAGAGTGTCTTGTGTATTTAGCGACAGCGCTGCAGCTTTCGCGTTATTCTGCCCCCTACAGTCTGAAGACGTATCTGCATTTAAGGGGTGTCCCATTTCTAAGTGACAAAATACTTGGTTTTGAGGCCCAGTTAAGATTAAGGGTTAAGATTGAGGATTTAGATAGGAATTGGAATTGGCCCTTTGACAGCGGAGAGATTTCTGAAGGCAGTGATTTTGAGGAGTTTCTCGTCTTCCATGACGTCATCGCTGATATCTTCGAACGCTCCGAATCAATCGACCGGGATTTATGGTTAAGACGTAATCATGTTTTAAGACGACGATAACGACGATGAGTTTGAAGGTTTTGAAAGTAACGGAAGACGTCCTTTTCCTTGCGTCCCTTTTTTTTATTTTTGTTGTCTATTTTCTCTCAGATGTGTTGAAACACAATCACAGAACCTTCCTTCCTTCCTTCACACCACAGCGTCCTCGCCCTCTCTCCATCTGTCCCTCCATCCCTCCATCCTCCCTCCCACCGTCAGTGCGTCCTCGTAGCGCTGAAGCTAATTAGCGATGTGTGTGTGTGTGTCTGTCAGGTGTGTGTGTGTGTGACACAGAGGAGGTCAGCGCGCTGTGTTTATATTTAGATTCTGCAGGTTGTGATGTTTTTCTTTAACGAGGCCTGTTTTCTGTCAGTCACTCGGAAAGGTCGCGCGCAGACCTGGCGTGTCACGATCGAGGCGTCAAACTCGCAACTCTTTAGTCATTCTTCTACAGCATCATCTATCAGCATAATGCACATATGTCAAACTCAAGGCCCGGGGGCAAAATATGGCCCGCCGCGTCATTTTATGTGGCCCGCGAGTGGTGAATTGGTCTTAAAAATCTGTGTTAAAATAGGCCTGTGCTGCTTTAAGGCGTGCGTTTACCGTAAACTACATTTCCCACAATGCATGGCGATTGCGTTACGCGCAAATTGACGCCATCACCATCGCGGAACCGGTAACATCTATAATACATTAAATTTGTAACTAGAATAAGTCATAAATACAGAAAGTTATTTAGAAATATGTTACGGAGTAGTTACCTTTATTTTACGTTATATTTGGTTATATTTAGTTACTTTTAACATTTAGTTACATTAAGGTAACTACTCCTACTTTCTGTATTTATCACTTATTCAATTTCACTCGTCGCATGACGCAAATACAACGATACACTCCAATGATCTAGCGGCGTTGCCGTCACTTTGCGGGTAACGCAATCGCCGTGCATTGTGGGAAATGTAGTTTATCCAATCCAATCCAATCCACTTTATTTATAAAGCACGAGTTTAAACAAACAAACTGTTTCCAAAGTGCTGCACAATAGGTAAAACAGAGATAAAAATAAAAACAGACATAAAATAGAGTGACTCCACAAAACAAATACAGTCACATAAAAACACATAAAAAACACATAAAAACATATTAAAAACACATAAAATCAACGCTCTACGTAGTGTTATGGTCAACGCAGGCCAATTTAGACCAATTCATCACTCGGGGGCCACATAAAATGACGTGGCGTACCACATCTGGCCCCCCGGGCCTTGAGTTTGACACACGTGTGTTCTACGCTGTCAGAAATAGTCTGAGGATGTGGTTTTTACTTCTTATTCTCACCGATATTTGAGAGTTGGAATGGATGTCGGTGTTTATGATGTCAGAAAATAGTGGAAAAACCGTCTGAAACGTCAAATTGACGACAAATTCAAACCTCTTGTTTTGTTTATTTATGAATTTCATGAATTGCAAAGCCTCATCCTTAACCTTATCCACAACTAGTCAGCGTTTAACCCTTACCTCAACCTAACCACGATAGAAAACCTCCGTCCTAAACTAAAGTTAGTTAGGGTTGGTTTACCTCATTAGGACCAGGTCTTGGTCTCCATGAGGCCTCCTGGTCCCTGACAAGCTCAGTGTTTACTACAGTAAACACCCTAAAGAGTACATTTTTATTATTACGTCCTTTTAAGATGATATTAAGAGAAAACGATGAGTATTTTAATGATGGCGTAACTGTTTTAGTGTGTGTTTCAATAACAAATACCAACTTTTATTTAATTTAATATGGTTCCAGCTCCGTGTGAATCCAATTCATGATCTTATAATCGTGTTTATTAATCGTTTTTTTAAGCTTTTTTCCGTGATTAAAACCAGATTTCTGGTTGTTGTTTTAGCTTCTTAAATGTGAAAAATCTCTTTGTTGTAACAAAGAAATCATTCAAACTGAGTCATTTTGGTTTGTGGACAAAAACATCGTCATTTCCAGGTTTGACAAACACTGATCGACGTTTTTTAACGTTTTATGGACCGTTAGTTGCAGCTCTAATAGTATCATAAAGATGTTTTTAAATGCATCTACATAATGTGACGATAACAGGAGATTTTCCCCCGTGTTCTATGACCTCGCTCTTCAATAAAGGATGTCAAGACTTCCTGAAACTAATCCACCATCATTTCTCTCTCATCTTTCAGAGCATCGTGGCTAAATACGGCTCTCAGTTTCGAGGGAACTCTCAGCACGACGCCCTGGAGTTCCTCCTCTGGCTTTTGGACACGGTTCATGAAGACGCCAACTCCAGCTCCAGCTCCAGCTCCGGCCTCAACAACAACAACAGCAGCAGCAGCAGCAGCAGCAACGCTAAGACCAAAGCTAACGCCAAGGTGAGTCCACAGCGCTGGTGTTTATGACTTTCTTGGTGTTTGTGTGTCGACAGATTGAAGACGGTGAAGTCTTAACGACTCATTTGTGCGGAGGCTTCTCCTCAGACTGACTTTATAAAAATGTGGTATTATCAGTTTGTGACGATGTGATTTATTGTTTTAATTAAGTCAGAGTTTCCTTTTACTACGTCGGTCGTGCTGGAGAGTTGAGTCATTAACTCTAACAGTGTTTTTAGGGTTAGAAATGTAACTCCATTAAATTTTGATTTAAGTAAGGATTTGTTTACATTTTTTTCATCCATAGAACATATACATATATAGATATATGTATGTGTGTATGTATATATATGTATGTATATGTGTATGTATGAAGATATATGTGTATTTGTATGTATGTATATACATACATATATATGCATGTGTATATATGTATATGTATATATGCATGTGTATATATGTATATGTATATATGCATGTGTATATATGCATGTGTATATATGCATGTGTATATATGCATGTGTATATATGCATGTATATGTATATATGTATATGTATATATGTATATGTATATATGCATGTATACGTGTATGTGTACATGTATGTATATATGCATGTATACGTGTATGTGTACGTGTATGTATACATGCATGTATACGTGTGTATATACATGCATGTATGTGTATATATACATGCATGTATATATGTATGTATATACTTACATATATACGTTTCTATGTATATATATGTATGTATATATATATGTATATGTGTATATGCATGTATATATGTGTGCATGTATATATGTGTATATGTACACATATATACATGCATGTATATATGTGTCTATATATGTATACGTACACATACATATATACACATATACTGTATATATACACACACATATACATATATATCTATATATACACACACACATATATACATATATACATGTATGTATATGTGTCTGTGTATATATATATATATATATATATATATATATATATACATATATATATATATATATATATATATAAGATGAAGATTACCATTATTTAACTATGGAAGGAACCTGGAGTGCATCAGAATATTTCTTTATTTTTTTAAGAAGACGTTTCATTCAATATAAGTATTTTTATTTTGTTATCATAATGGGGACAGTGCACAATAAAGTGTGACCCATTCTCAGTTCTTTCTAATTCACAGAGTTCATTGAACAGAATATAAATAAAATAGCGTTCTCCCAGCTTTGTTCCTTTTCAGAGTTCACTCTGGTTCCGTCGTTAACTTTAACACAGAATGGTTCCACAGTGAGAACAGCAGGACGCCACAATAATCCAGATTTCAGGCGCAGAATAACAAGTGCGGCGTGCGTGTTGGAATAAGGAGGAGGAGGAGGGAGGTGTGGTCTCGTGTCTTTGATATGAGCTGTTCATTTGTCAAACTTTGAGTTGGAAATGAGCCAGGACTGAAGGGCAGACACAGACGCTCCATGACTGACTTTTTATTATCATGACTGGAGTCTGACGTTAATGCTGGACAAGAAATGAAGGCAGTTAACGTCGTCTTTGGTGGTGAAAATAACTCACTAATAATAACAACTATAGTAGGTCAGTACTTTAGTGGTTTGAGGGCTGTTGTTGTTGTTGTTGTTGGTCCATATCTTCATTTTTGTTTCCTCTACTATCAACAGAAAACCTTTTTTTTGTCTTTTTGTATTACAATTGTCAACCAATCAATTCTTTCTCTGGGTCTAAACTCAAAACATTGACTTTATCCACTTTATTCTCCAAGTTGTGAATTAATAGCGAAATCCTGTTTTCTTCCGTAAGATGGATATCGTGTGTGTGTCGTAGGGCTGGGCGATATGGCCTCAAATCAATATCACGATATATTGAGCAGCTCACCTCGATAACGATAAATGAACGATAAGTTCGAAGTTGCTAAATGACGTCATCGCCTAATTTGCATAATTGACAATTTGCGTGATATAAGTGTCCGAGTGTCTTAAAGGGACATGAACATACAGGTAGCCTGCCTACCTACACACACAGCCAAAAACAACTTTTATTTTGTTATCCTTTTTTCATTTTTTAAAAATTATCGGATGTATCGATAATGGCATAAAACGTCCATTATCGTCGTAAATTTCGATAACAATACATTTTAGATATAACAATAAATAACAACAAACAATACATTTTCGTTGCAATATAATTGAGGGTTAGATGATATGATGCATATAATGATAAAAGATATGCAGTTTTCGTTGTCTAGTAAGAGGAGTGAGAGATAATCAATGGCAAACAATATTTCTGATATATCAATACAGTGCTACAATCAATCAATTTTTATAAATATTTGGTCGCGCCACCTGACATTTGTTGTTGTTGTGAAGTTAAAATTACGGTTAAAACAGTTAGAATAGTTATTCAAGAAATTAGACTTGGTCAAACACGTTGTTCTGGACTCAAAAATATGCATGACATCTATATTGAAATACTTAAAAAAAACAAAAAAAAACTAAAATCGTATCAAACAAATAACAAAATCGTCACCGGAAACCTTTATCGTACTATTGTCCTGAGACGGATTGACGTTCTGACTTTTTTATACGATAACCGTCTCTCTTGTATCTGCTCATTTTTACTAATAAAATTGACTCTACGACTTAGAACTTCACCAGCGTCTCCGTGGGAAATCACAACAACAACACGACCAGTTAAAGTACGGATGTAGCCTGTGAAGTCCATCCCTGTCTCTTTGTAGTGAAGTCCTTTTCCCCTCATCTTCATGAAAAGAGAGAGAGACGGATGGTGATGATGAAAGAATGAAAACACAGAGTCAGAGTCACAGCGGCTGTTGATTTGGCAGCAGACAGAAAGAGGGAGGAAGCACAAAGTGACTTTGATTGTTTGGTCTGTCACCGGATGCTCTGACGACCGGCGGCCAAAAAGTGATCCAGGTCAACGCTGAGCTGACAGAAATAAACCAAACAGTGTCAACGGTGTCAGCGTCGCTGTCACAGAGTCACAGTTTAATATCCTCACACCTTTTAAAGTTAACGTTTTAAACTCTTCTCACTTTATATTCACTTTAAACTAACATTGCGTCTCTCCTCTAATGTCGTGACATGTTTTTGCTTCTGATTTCTCCGGAGACGAGCGTTGAAACGTCTCAGTGAAGGAGTGTAATGAGTTCGTCTAAGAGCAAGTGCATAATAATAATAATAATAATAATAATGTGTTTGTGTTTGTGACTGTTTTCTCTGCTCAAGGGCACACACACACACACAGTGCATTGATTTGCCAGAGAAAAACAACATATTGTGTTATGTTGATATAATCAGTGTTTTCTGTGTTTTCTGTCTGGTGAGTGAAGAACACAGTGACCTCATCGTGTTGCGAAGATTATTCAGAACAACTTTAGTCGTTAGAGGATGAAAACAAATGTCACGTTGATGTTCGTTATGGGGATATTATCGACTCAGTGAGGACGCACGGTGACTGTTTCTGGATATTTGGTTATCGTTTTAGGCAGAAGACCCAGGATTTGTGATTTTCTCCAGGTTCTCCAGGTTCTCCAGGTTTCTTATAGTCCAAAAACATGCAGATTTGGGGTTGTTTGTGTCCGTGTGGTCCCTGTGATGGATTGGCAATCTGTCCACCAACCAGACTAGGGTGCCTTAACACAGGCTTATTTTATGTTAATTAGAGCTTTTTTCATGATTAAAAAACCAGATTCTGATCATAAATCATAAAAAACTGGATCATTTTGGTTTGTGGACAAAACAAAGACATTGGAGAACATTGTCATCGACGTTTTTTTAAACATTTTCTGACATTTTATGGACCAAACGATTAATCGATGAGTAAAATAATCGTTAGTTGCCGCTCTAATAATTAGTTCATGTGGGTTAAAACATTGGAGACAACGCAATAAGAACCATAGCCTCAAAAAAGCATTTTCAAGTTTGGATTAACTGAAAAAACTGTCATGCTGCACTGTACACTACCAGTCAAAAGTTTGGGCTCACTTAGAAATGTCCTTATTTTTAAAGGAAAAGCACTTTTTTTCATTGAATATAACTTTAAATGAATCATAAATACACTCTATACGTTGTTAATGTGCTGCAAACATCTGGTTTTTAACGGAATATGTACATAGGTGAATAGAGGCCCATTTCCAGTGTTCTAATGGTACGTTGTGTTTGCTAATGGTGTTAGAAGACTATTGGATGATTAGAAAACCCTTGAAAACCATTTATTAATCGATTATTTTGAATAAAAACCATTACTTCTCATGTTGTCAATGTCTTGACTATATTTTCTATTCTTTCATCAACTCTTTTGATGAATAAAAGTGTGACTTTTAATGGAAAAGTGTATAGGTGAGCCCAAACTTTTGACCGGTAGCATAATAGCATGTATTTGTGAGCGTAAAAATGTCTAAATAGTGTGTAAGTCGAGATAAATTGTCGTCATGTGAGACGCACGAGGCTTTATCGGCATTAAAAGAGCCTTGTTTGTGCAGCAGCAGCAGCAGCAGCAGCAGCAGCAGCAGCAGCAGCAGCAGCAGCAGCAGCATTAGAACACCTGATCTATGAGCGACGATCAGCACATTAGCGCGACTGGTCCAGCAGCTTCACCCGCGTCACGTTACATAACAGCAGACTGAACACACACACATGAAGGCAGTCATTCCAGTAATGTTAATCCTGCTGCTTCCAATGGGAACCTCACCAAACACGCTTGGTTTCACCCCCCCCCCTCTCTGCTTCACTGTGTTTCCTTCACCCACATAACAAAAGACCACACGGAAGAGTTTTGGCTCCATAGAAAATCATCGTTGTTTTGAATAAATATCTGCTCACGTGTCACCAAACATGCAGCTTCTTAACCTCTGCTTCACGGTTCCCCCAATGTTGTCTTAACCTTTGCTGTTTATCAAAACAAGTTATTTCCACCAGAACAAAACCACTCCTAATGAAGAACTACACTTCCCAGCATGCTTTGGGAACAAACCCCGCTCTGATTTATCATTACAGAGCGACATTAGATCGTTCTGATTAGAAAAAGGTCGAATGTCCGCACAAATGCGTAAGCCAGAGCTATGGCGCTGCCGCAGAGTTATTACGCACCGCACAGGGAGCGTCCATTTACAGCCAGTTATCATATTTTTTTTTTTTTTTATTTGTTATTTTTAGATCTGTAGTGACGTATAAATAAAATTAAATGGGTTTTTAATAATTTGGTACCTAAGAAATGGCACAGATGGTGCCAAACTGTGCCGAAAGACAACGCCTAAACATCTCTTTACTAAAACCTCTGTAATTTCACTCTGCTTCACTTCAGCAGCGTCAGACTTTGCACAGCTCGTGTCCACATGTTTATACATGAGCTCCGTGTGTTTTTTAAGCTCCTGCTTCATATTTTAAAGGTGATATTTGCTTTAAAATGCAATATTTTTTTTAGGCGAGAGAAAAAAAAACCCTTCATTTACACTGTGTTTCATGTACATTTACTCTGACACAGTGGCATCTACAGTGAAATCTTACAAGTGTTATCTTTATTTTGATACCAAGATAATCCACATGGAGCTTGTAACGGCAGAGATTTACTCTATTTAGTTTAGTGGGCATGTCGTTTTCGAGCAGGGACTCCAAAAAAGAGGGTCAGGGAAGAAGTGGTGAGAGTGAGAGAAGCTTTCTCTTGACTGAGCGAACATCACCGGCGCTGCTTTAGAGCCACGGGGAGATGATGACATGATATCATAAGAGAGTCATTATAATCACACTCACAACTTTCTCCATTACTTTCACCTCCTCAGGCCTCAGCACTTTTTTCTGATATGTGAGAGAAACTTCATATTCCTGGAGTCTTCATCATCCAGTGGAGCGTAGTTCCATTTAAGCCCGATGTAGAGAAGCTGTTATTTATCTTTTTATACTGAATTAATACATACATGTGTGCTTGGAGCGGTGGATTGGAAGTAGAGCTAAAGAATTAATCAAAATTTTATTGGAATGGCAATACGGCTTAGTGTAGTCGCACTAATCGAGCCCTTAATCCGTGTCAAAATATCATTTTACATGAATTATTGTCTTGATCTGTACTCGTCTTATTCTACACTGGCGTTCAAAAGTGTGGCCTCACTTAGAAATGTCCTTATTTTTGAAGGAAAAATCACTTTTTTTCCCCAATGAATATAACGTTAACCCCAAATTTAAAGGTTGTGTTGTTGCAGAAATGAGGAAGATGTGGCCGCACATACACTCTTAGAAATAAAAGTGCTAATAAAAGTAGAACCATATAAGTTTCTTCGGCTTGTCCTCGTAAGAGAACCCTTTTTGGCTCCAGGTGGAACCCTTTTAAAACCCTTTTTTCAGGAAAGGGGTTTTAAAGGGTTCTCTGGATCAAAATGGTTCTTACTGGAACTATTAGTGTTACCAAGGAAGGGTTTTTCAGAAGCAAATTGTTCCAGGTAGAACCTCAGCCCTTGTAGAAGAACCCTGACTTCTGAAAGTGGTCGCCTTTGTGCTCCGGCTCACTTAGAAAACCTGGAAATTCTAACACTCGTTTTTTTTTGCTTTTTCAACCTTGATTCATGTCTCCGCATTGTGCGATATACGACTATAAATACAGATATAAAGTGATGAAGAAGGCTGTTTGAGTGAACCAGGACACAATCAGTGGCATTTTCCCCTCCATGAAAAAAAAATCTGTTAGAATAATGAATGACAATAAGGACAGAAAACTCAACTTTATTCAGTTTTTTCAGTCGTTATGAGAGTTAGAATATAAAGAACCTTAAGGGACATAAAACCAGACATGGAATGTGGGTCAGATGATGATGATGATGATGCAGACGGCTCACAGTTATCATTATCAACATCATCATCATCATCATCACGACAACGGTTTATATTCAGTCAATGGACGTTCATACACTCTTACTTACTCGATTCTTTTATTATTAATCAATTACTAAAGTAACCGTCAACTGTTTTGATTTTTCAGCTTCTTATATGTGAATGTTTTCTCTGGTTTCTTTGACAAAGAAATCATTAAAATGTCAGAAAACGTCAAAAAAAAAAATGTTGGAAAACCCGATAATGACGACGTTCTGGAATGTCTTGTTTTTGTCCACAAACCAAAAAATGATTCAGTTTTAATGGAAAAACAATCAGAAATCTTGTCTTATTAATGAAAAAAGCTTCAAGAAGTGCGTCAAAATAGTTTAATTTCATATTTTTGAATAGATTAATTTAGTAATTGATTAATAATCGATTATTGGAGGAATCGTTTTTTTTGATCTGACGCCAGCTGCTTACATTAAAGTGGTCACTTGACAGGTTTGGGGAACAGCTGAAAGTACACTGAAACAGTGCCTTTAAAGGGATTTTAATTCAACTGGAACCAGAAAACACACTCATCTCTGTGAGGAATGTTGTTGACAGTGATGTCAGTGTTTACTTTAAACCTGGATCGACCTGTTCAGAGGCTGCAGAGGAAGTGGCTGACATCAGGCATCATGGGAGTCGTTCAGATAAAGAAGCAGAGGAGTCAAACAAAGGAGTCAAACAGAGGAGTGAAACAGAGGAGTGGAACAGAGGAGTCAAACAGAGGAGTCAGAGGAGTCAAACAGAGGAGTCAGAGGAGTCAAACAGAGGAGTCAGAGCAGTCAAACAGAGGAGTCAAACAGAGGAGTTGAACAGGAGTCAAACAGAGGAGTCAAACAGAGGAGTCAAACAGAGGAGTCAAAGGAGTCGAACAGAGGAGTCAGAGCAGTCAAACAGAGGAGTCAAACAGAGGAGTCGAACAGGAGTCGAACAGGAGTCGAACAGAGGAGTCAAACAGAGGAGTCGAACAGGAGTCGAACAGGAGTCGAACAGGAGTCAAACAGAGGAGTGAAACAGAGGAGTCAAAGGAGTCGAACAGACGAGTCGGACAGAGGAGTCAGAGGAGTCTAACAGAGGAGTCAGAGGAGTCTAACAGAGGAGTCAGAGCAGTCAAACAGAGGAGTTGAACAGGAGTCGAACAGAGGAGTCAAACAGAGGAGTCGAACAGGAGTCGAACAGGAGTCAAACAGAGGAGTCAAACAGAGGAGTCAAAGGAGTCGAACAGACGAGTCGGACAGAGGAGTCAGAGGAGTCTAACAGAGGAGTCAGAGGAGTCTAACAGAGGAGTCAGAGCAGTCAAACAGAGGAGTTGAACAGGAGTCGAACAGAGGAGTCAAACAGAGGAGTCAAAGGAGTCGAACAGAGGAGTCAGAGCAGTCAAACAGAGGAGTCAAACAGAGGAGTCGAACAGGAGTCGAACAGGAGTCGAACAGGAGTCAAACAGAGGAGTCAAACAGAGGAGTCAAACAGAGCAGTGAAACAGAGGAGTCGAACAGAGGTTGTTTCAAAAAAACAAAAAGTATCTCGGAATTACTACAAATTTACCATCTTAATAGTCGGCATCGCCCCGAACAAGAATCTGTTGAAAATATTTGGAAACCTCTTAAGGAATATTTTTAATGAATTTTTGAATGAATCCATATTACCTGATGCACTTTGACAGTAGTTGGGATTTTGAGGTGTGTGTGTGTGTGTGTGTGTGTGTGTGTGTGTGTGTGTGTGTGTGTGTGTGTGTGTGTGTGTGTGTGTGTGTGTGTGTGTGTGTGTCTGGGCCTGTTGAACAGGATTGGTGGCTGTAATGCAGTCTGACCTGTTTCCTGTCGCCTGTTCATTGTTTCACGATGTCACAACATCCTCTGTGACCTGAATTGGAAATATTTACATCTCTCGCTCAACACCAAAGACATTTGCTTTCACATATTTAGTCATAAAAACCCTGTGCACAATTAATATTTTTCACATATTTGCATTTAACTTTCAGTAGAATTATTCAAAAACATTCGTCGTCAGCACACGGATTCAGAAAGTGACGACTTTTATTTCATGAACGGGCTGCAGTTTAGCTCTTTAATCGCGTCTATTGCTTTATTTTAGCTCGTGCTGCTTGACTTGTGTGTGTTTTCCCGTGGTTTTACTGCAGCTTATGTGTTAATGTGGCAGATTGTGGCAGATTGTGCAGCAGGAGGAGGATAAAGGGTTTTAAAAAAGACACACATTGCTGATATCGTGCAGCAAACAGTAACAGCTGCAGTTTGTCTTCTGTAAGACGGAGGAAGCAAACCGGCGTATCATCATATCATGTTATTGTTATCACTAACACTTTGCACAGTTGTCTCTTTTACTAGCATCACTATTATGACTCCACCTTCCCTTACTCCTGTATTCACCCTAATAGTGAATTAACATGCGTTATAAATATATCTCTCTCTATATAAATGAACAATTAGTGAAGAAATATATCATATTATCATCAAATCATAAATGAATGATCACAATAAACCACTGGTTTGTCTTAGTCAGACTAAGACAACCGAATTATTGTCTTAGTCTGACTAAAGTTGGACTTTCGCGTATTCGGTTTTCTTAATGTAAAATAGAGCTGGTCTTAGTCGGACTAAGGGGACCGGAGTCAGACCGGAGTAGGACTGGAGTCGGACTGGTGTAGGACTGGAGTCGGACCGGCGTATGACTGGAATCGGACTGGAGTACTGTAGTTGTACTGGAGTAGGACTGGAGTAGGACTGGAGTAGGACTGGAGTAGGACTGGAGTCGGACTGGAATCTGACCGGAATCTGACCGGAGTCTGACCGGAGTCTGACTGGAGTTGGACCGGAGTTGGAGCGGAGTCGGACTGGCGTAGGAGCGGAGTCGGACCGGAGTCTAACCGGAGTAGGACCGGAGTCGGACCATAGTCTGACTAGAGTTGGACTGGAGTAGGACTGGAGTCTGACTGGAGTCGGACTGGAGTCGGACTAGAGTCTGACTGGAGTCGGACTAGAGTCGGACTGGAGTAGGACTAGAGTCGGACTAGAGTCGGACTGGAGTAGGACTGGAGTCGGACTGAAGTAGGACTGGAGTAGGACTGAAGTAGGACTGAAGTCGGACTGGAGTCTGACTGGAATAAGACTGGAGTCGAAACTGGAGTCGGAAAGGAGTAGGACTGGAGTCAGACTAGAGCCTGACTGGAGTAGGACTGGAGTCGGACTGGAGTCAGACTGGAGTCAGACTGGAGTCAGACTGGAGTCAGACTGGAGTTGGACTGGAGTAGGACTGGAGTCTGACTGGAGTAGGACTGAAGTAGGACTTGGTGTTCTGCGCATGCTCCATCTCATTTGTATCACGATGAACACGTACAGCTCTGCAGGGAGTGTCTTCCTCGTGATGAAGAAGACATCGTCCATCTCTTCTCTCTTAGTTCGTCTACTCTTCAGTGTCCTGGTGTTTAAGTGCAGCCCCCCCCCCCCCCCACTGTCTGCATGGTTGGACTCTTTCCTCTGCATCTGTTTCCTCCCCCGTGTTCTCCTTCATTATCAAGGCTCCTGCAGGTGCTATTAAAAAGAAACTCAAATCTATTGTCTTGGGAAAAGCCTTTGGAAGAGTTCAATTATTTACCTCCTAAAAGCAGTGGGCTGATCTAAGGAAGAAATTGCATTCCATTTACTTCCACCTTTCCGCCGGCTGCCAAGCACAGATCAACAGTGCCACACTTCCTTTCTCTCAGGACGAGAAGAGAATCTAAAGTCATCTCCGATCAGTCGTGTAAACATCACATCCTTCATATTCTCATTAAGTCTTTTTTTTATCAGTTTATACCTGGGAATAATCTCTTCCACAGAATAATGGATCGCTCCAGTGTCCGCTGCCAAAGCCAGATTTTTGGCTGTAGCCGCTCTGCCCGTGGCGTTTGACTGAGGCTGCTTATTTTCTGTGTTCTGCCTTTGTTTTGGCATGTCTGGCATCGCCATAGCAACCGGGAAAGAGTGGCGGTGACTCTCTCCACACGGAGTGCTTCGTGTACTGTCGTTCTCTTCAGATTAGGCCTAAAATCAGAGGACCTGGTTCTGGTTTGGCTTCTCCTCTACTACTACGAGAGTAAACTGGTGAAAGGGAGAGAGGTGGAGCTGAACATGCCTGTGGCTTTCACTCTTATCTTCTTGTTACCATAAGCCAGCGATGAATAGGTCAAATTAGTGGCAGCTGTTTGGAGCTGAAAGAACAAGCGTGAGTCAGCCAGTTTATTCTGTGAGGACAGACATTCTTTTTCATTTTTCTCCTTCTCTAGACCAGTGCTTATGTCCCTCTGTTCACCTTTTCTCTTAGTCAGGGTTCGTTTACGTGACATTAGAAACAATAATCGTTGTGTTAGTCCGACTAAAAACGAACTTTTAAAAGACAAAAGTCAGTCAACATTTCTAAAAAGTCGGACTAACAAGGCCAGATAATGTGATTGGGAGTCTGATTAATACTGAATGTAAACCTTTATTTAGAACAAGAGCCGTGGGAATAACACACAACTCCTTATATGGACATCCTGGGGGTGTGAGTTTATAGGTCACATATTCAGGCTTTCAAACATTCGGACCGCCGTAGGACTGGAGTCGGACCAGAGTACTGGAGTCGGACTGGAGTCGGACTGTAGTAGGACTGGAATCAGACTGGAGTCGGACTGTAGTAGGACTGGAGTCGGACTGTAGAAGGACTGGAGTCGTCTGGAGTAGAACTAGAGTAGGACTGGAGTCGGACTGGAGTAAAGGTGGAGTCGGACCGGAGTTGGACTGGAGTACTGGAGTCAGACTGGAGTACTGGAGTCTGAGTGAAGTAGGGCTTGAGTCGAACTGAAGTAGGACTGGAGTCGGACTGGAGTAGGACTGGAGAAGGACTGGAGTCGGACTGGAGTCGGACTGGAGTAGGTCTGGAGTCGGACTGGAGTCGGACTGGAGTCGGAGTGGAGATAATGTGATTGGGAGTCTAATTAATACTGAATGTAAACCTTTTTTTAGAACAAGAGCCGTGGGAATAATACACAACTCCTTATATGGACATCCTGGGGGTGTGAGTTTATAGGTCACATATTCAGGCTTTGTGTTTTTGACTCGAAGTTAAGATTCACATTTTTAGCAGTGATATAAAGTAGCAATACTTGCGCAGAAGTCACAGAATTAGACAGTTTTTCTTAGATTTTTGTTCATAAAAGTGAACGTTTGAACTGTGACGTAGTTCCAAATTTCACAAATTCAATCAGATTTTTTAACATTTTGAGCACTTTTTGCTCCGGGGTTTTTATATCGTTGGTGAAAATGATTTTAAAAAAAAGGACATAAGACACTCTATACCGCACATACTTATAGCCTGGTAATGGAATAAAGCAGCCAGCAGTGTTCAAATCATACATTTCTCACTCCATATTGCTCTAAATTGTACTTTTTCAGCATACTAAAATGGAGAGTGGACGAGATTTGTGATGCAGCAGCAGAGGAAAACCTGCTCTTCCTCTGGTGCCATCATCACCATCACCATCATCATCATCAGATCAGGCCAAACTTCATTTGCATGACTAGAA
This sequence comes from Microchirus variegatus, assembly GCF_963457635.1. Taxonomy (NCBI): domain Eukaryota; kingdom Metazoa; phylum Chordata; class Actinopteri; order Pleuronectiformes; family Soleidae; genus Microchirus; species Microchirus variegatus. The sequence continues at coordinate 16,857,455 of NC_139824.1, forward strand.
TGATGAGAGTTTCAGCCTCAGTGAGCAGCAGCCGCTGTGGCCTGTTCAGTAATTAACCGAGCGACGCTGCTGCACATGTTTTCATTAACGTCGTCGTCGTCGTCCCTCCACGGCCGAAACTTATCTGTCTGGAACCGTTATCGCCGTCTCTGTTTTATACATTTCTTCTCTTATTGTCTGTATTTCTCTCTCTCCACCGTTCACGGAAGAGCAGACTTTGTTATTATTAGCAGACGTCTGATGCTCCGTTTGATTCGATCGCCGTTAAAATGCTTTTTCCTGCGTTTCCTGGCGTTCCTGAACGTGCGTGGCTTCGTTGTGCACGCTCAGTCATCAGAGATGTCATCATCATCATCATCTCGTCCTCCTGCAGGAGAGCGAACGCATCGCGCCGACATCGGCACTTTTACAGTGTGGGCTAATTCTGCTCGTCTGAAACGTTCCCTGGAAAAGAAATTGCTGCTCACACACACACACACACACACACACCAATATACACACTAAAGCTCAGATAAACAGGCTGCATCTGCACCCACATCTCATTATAAAGTGTTATATTCAGCTAATATCCTCCAGATTAAGTTTCCTCTTTTTACATAAGTCTGCATCTTTTATTAAAAGGAAGGATGATGATGATGATGATGATGATGATGATGATGATGATGAGTCTGAGTTCATTTTCAGTCATATTTTATTCTAGAGAAGAGCAAAGTCTGGAAATGGGAACGTTTGTTTCAAGTTCTCTATAAAAAGTCGCAGAGGGTTTATTTTATTTTATTTATTTATTTGAAATACTTTTTTTTTATTGATTTTTATCAGAATTGAACATAACCAACATACACAAGTGCTCTCTATATTCACAAAAATATCAAAACAGGAAGGAAAACAAACCACCATCCAAGCCAAAATAATTTCAGGTAGCTCATGACCTTCTTTACCCCAAAAATAAAAAAAAAACAGTACAATAATAATAATAATATTAATAAATAAAACAAAATCTATACACATATATATATATATATGCATACATATATACACATATTTATACATATACATACATATAAACACACACATGCATATAAATCTTTAAAAAAAACCGAAAAAAAAAACCTTAGAAATAAAAAATAGATAAAAAATAAATAAATATGAAAATAAGGAAAGAAAAAGTCCCACCGCCTACTGTTACATCCGTCACCCTATACTCATACTGTGCCTTCTCTCATCCAAGTGTAGTGGGAGTGAAAATATAAATTATACAAGTACACGAGACAAAAACAGGGTGGAAAATGTTAAGAAAAATAAATGATTTTTAATCTCCCGTGCGCGCAATATGTGGACAAGCATTATTATTATTATACGTGATGACGATACAACTGTAACAGGTGTTGTTGTTGTTGTAAATGCGACTTTACAGCAACAACAACAACACCACCTGTTATATGCCGCCACGCTGAGAGCCAGGTTGTGGAAACTCTGAGGACACAGTGAGTTTGATTTGTCCTTTTAGATTTCAGACCTGTTACCTGGTGCTTGTTAGATGTGCTTGTGTTGTTGTCCTGCAGTGGTGCACAAAGGGAAAACAGTTCTCGATGTTTCTTTAAAGCGCTAACTGAGGCTGATTCTCTAGTTGAATCAATGCAATGGTGCTGTTTGCAGCTGTGCTTCCTTAGATTGTGCTGGTGAGGCTTCATTTGTGCAGGAAACACAGTGTTCTCGCTGATACACAACACCCCTGAGATGAGGCCTTGTGGTTTTGTCCTTGTGCTGAGATGATGCTGCTGACGGTGGTGGTGGTGGTGATATGTCATGCACCCGTTTGACCTCGCGGGGCTCAGAGCAGGAGAGACGAAAAACAAAAGAGTTTAGAGGACGCGTCGTTCTTTTCAGAGTGACCTTCGCTTTAGAAACAGTCACAGTTCACGTTAGAGCGTCACTGTGATAATAGAGACGAGCTCAGGCTTTTGGGCTTTTAACCTCTTCTTCACGGAAGAAATGCGTCATATGCTTTTATGTCCTTTTGACTCGCTAATGATGAAGTGATTCACACACATTTGGAGACCGGGGTCCGATTCTACCGGTTTAGAGGTTTAAAACGAGCTGTCAATCACCCTAATTGACCAAGGTAAGCCATAGCTGTGGCGCTGCGTAACTGAAGACGCTGCAGAGTCGCAGAGTTGCAGAGTTGTTATTACGCACCGCACAGGGAGCATCCATTTACAGCCAGTTATCATATTTTTTTTTATTATTATTTTTTTTCAAAACAAGTTTTTTTTAGATCTGTAGTGACATATAAATACTAAATGGGTTTTTAATATTTTGGTACCGAAGAAATCTCAAATGGCACAGATGATGCCAAACTGTGCCAACAGAGAGAACACCTAAACATCTCTTTACTAAAACCTCTGTAATTTCACTCTGCTTCACTTCAGCAGCATCAGACTTTGCACAGCTCATGTCCACATGTCGTTACACGACCTCCATGTGTTTTTAAGCTCCTGCTGCATATTTTAAAGGTGATATTTGCTTTAAAATACAATCTTTTTTTTAGGCGAGAGAAAAAAATCCTTCAGTTACGCTGTGTTCCATGTACATTTACTCTGACACAGTGGCATCTACAGTGAAACGTACACCTCTGGTGGAATCTGACGAGTGTTATCTGTAGTTTAACACCAAGATAATCCACATAGAGCTTGTATCTGCAGAGATTTACTCTATTTAGTTTGGGCATGTCATTTTCGAGCAGGGACTCCAAAAAGAGGGTCAGGGAAGAAGTGGTTAACACCTGGAAAAAGGTGAAACATCCTCAGCGACTCTGCACATTCAATGACTTTTACACGACGTTTTGAATGGACTCCGGTGACGAGCTTTTCCTTTTATTTTTTGGACAATGTGTAAAATAATTAAAAAATCCCTGTTTCCACATGTTGGATTTGGGGGAAATGCAGGTCAGGGGTTTCCATGGTGATTCTCTGAAGGTCTGAGGATCGTGTGGAGCAGGAAGTTTAGGTTTCATTTTCTGACGTAAATGGCAACCCGTGGTTGCTCTGCAGCTGAGACTCTAGTGACCGCAATGATTGGTAGACGGCGGTAGGTGGCGCCACATGCCAAAACACTTGTTGTTGGTGAGTTCAGTTTGTTATACGATCATTATTCCTGAGTCTCTGTGACATATTAGGAGGATTTTATGGCCGGTTGCTTTAGATTTATTACATAATGCATAATTTAATATACCGTTTTTTTCCCTTTAAAATTCACAGAATAGTAAGACTTCGTTGAGGTTTAAATAGCGTGATTCTCAGAGTTCCGTCTTAAAATCACTTGCTGTCCATCAACGACTGAGAAAGTGCATTTCAAATATTAAAAATAGGTCTGGGGATAATTCTTTTTTTCCACTCTGGCATCATTTTTGAGCAAAAACTTTGAATGAAGTGCTTGGTTCACTGAATTCCTCTTTCGATATCTACAGTTGTACATTAAAATACAATAAAAACAAATGTTACGCAACAATGACGTCAGTAATCCATAATATGGGCCTAAACTAAGATAATACAATGGTTTTCATCATTTTTATATCTCTATTAACAAAGAAAATACTTGAAAATACTGCATTCTGGGTAGCCCTTGCTCCCAAGGGTGGTCTCGGAAAAATCTCAACATTGAGGGCGTTAAACAGCCCTTAAACTTGCCCCTCAACTTAATTTTTCTGAGAATCATGACAGCACTTGCACTAGAGGGAGTGCACATTTTTGAGATTGAGGGTTAAGCAAGGAATTGGAATTCACCCATTCACAGTATATCAGGATATACATCCTGTTCAATATCATGCTCAGGATGATGACTGTTTTTGTGCACGTTTTTCGTCTGAACACGTGCGTCTAAAGGTCGATTTTAATACCTGTTCGTTGTGTCTCTGTCTCTGCAGGGATCCAGTCCTCCGGACGAGTCTTCCAGTCCCACTTTGGCCAGCGCCCAGCAGCCTCGAGGCCGCCACAGTTTTGTCCAGGAACACTTCCAGGCTCAGTACAGGTGAGAGATCGACGACGTGCTCGGATATTTTCTGCAGCTTTGTTTTTGCGGATGATTGAAAAAAATCTGCAAACGCAGAAGAAAAACACTCAACTCAGCTCTTGGATCGAAAGTATCCTCGTCAATTATGCAGGACGCGCGAAACCTAATGCCCCGAGTTTACGTCTGAATGAGTGCAGTTCATATCGTTACATTGATAGATATTCAGCACAGGTGAGAATGGATTTTCTCCGCTGTGGAGAAGAATCAGGAGCTTGAGAAAGTAGGTCACAGACACAGGTCCTGAGAATGATTCAGGGGATTTATCTTTACTGCTCTGTTTTTTTGCTTTATTCACAGCAGAACGTCAGACTGTGAGTCTCAAGTTTAATAATAGACCCTCGGATGGAAGTGACCGTAGACCGTTGAGTTTACGTAACAGTGATTAAAGGATAAAACGGTTTAAATCGAGGTGATTTAGTTTCACTTCTGACTTTAATGTTGTGGCTGACAACCTTTGGAATAATCTTCTTTTTCTTTTTTTAAGTGTTGTTTTTAGGCCTTTATTGAAATGAACATGTCCTGAGAGTTTACAGATGAAATAGATTATAAAAGGGCACATTTTTGGGTTAATTAAAAACCCGCAATAGGCGAAATCCACAAAATTATTATATATGTTTTAAGGCTGTAAAACCCCTCACCACACACTTTATATTGTTTTCTTGGACAGGAATGAACATTTTCTCACATTTCTCTCTTGTTTAAAGGTGCATTATGTAATAAATCCAAAGCAACTGGCCATAAAATCCTCCTAATATGTCACAGAGACTCAGGAATAATGTTCATATAACAAACTGAACTCACCAACAACAACAGTACAGACAAAATATTTGCATTAAAATACATTTTTTATAGACTGCAAATCATGTTTTTGTCATGTTTTGGCATGTGGCGCCACCTACCACCATCTACCAATCATTGCAGTCAGTAGAGTCTCAGCTGCCGAGCAACCACGGGTTGCCAGTTACATCAGAAAAAGACCTGGAACCTTTATAAAAATGTTCTACCTGGAGGCCAAAAGGGTGATCCTATGACGACAAACCAGAGAACCGTATATGGATATAACTGAGCACTTTTATTTCTAAGAGTGTACTGATTCTAGGTCTTTAACATTCATTCACAGTTATCGGTGTTTCACTTTAAATAGAGCAGCTTTTCTGTGGAACTCCGATGAGCAGCATGTGGCACACTTCACTTACACCACCGTCTACAGATTCATATTAATGGCTGCATTTCCTGTTACTTAATAACTTCATTAGTTATTAAGTAAATATCACCTTTTAAACTATGCACTAGGAGCTTAAAAACACATGGAGGTCATGTAACAACATGTGGACGTGAGCTGTGCAAAGTCTGATGCTGCTGAAGTGAAGCAGAGTCAAATGACAGAGGTTTTAGTAAAGAGATGTTTAGGCGTTCGATCTGTAGTGACATATAAATAAAATTAAATGGGTCTTTAATATTTTGGTACCTAAGAAATCTCAAATGGCACAGAAAAAGAGCTGTGCCAAGAGAGAGAACGCCTAAACATCTCTTACTACTATTTAAACCTAAAACCTCTGTAATTTCACTCTGCTTCACTTCAGCAGCATCAGACTTTTAAACTATGCACTAGGAGCTTAAAAACACATGGAGGTCATGTAACAACATGTGGACGTGAGCTGTGCAAAGTCTGATGCTGCTGAAGTGAAGCAGAGTCAAATGACAGAGGTTTTAGTAAAGAGATGTTTAGGCGTTCTCTCGTTTGGCACAGTTTGGCACCATCTGTGCCATTTGAGATTTCTTATGTACCAAATTATTAAAAATCCATTTCATTTAATTTACATGTCACTATTGGTCTAAAAAGAAAACACTCTCTCTCTGTCCTTACCTTTCTGTGTCTATAAAACTTGGTTCGGCCTCTCTTTCTTCCCCTCCTCTTCCTTCCTGATTCTTTTTATATCTCACACACACAGAGAGAGATGCTCCTCAGAGGCGTTCAGAGGGAAGTTGTCTGATCTGAATAAATGTTTTCCATTAGAGCGAGGGCCTGTCTGGTGGTTTTTGCGGCTGCTGAAGTGGGAGCCCTGGTGGCCTGTAGTCACAGAGCGAGCTGTGCCGCTGCCTTTAAATGAGTCTTTGACAAAGCCTCCCCTCCGTCTGTCACTCTCTGTTTGTGACATCTATATTTAACGGCGTAGGAGACGTGCAGAAAGATGCGTCTATCTCCATCTAGATAAACAGAGAGAGTTGCATCTGCCTTTTATTTAGACGCTACGGAGCAACCACACACACAAGAATGTGAAGCTGCACGATGGACAGAGATGGTGTGATTGAGTTTTATTAAATGTTGGGCTAACACTTTATAACAACAATTTATATTGTTTTGTTAGAGCGGCGGTCAAATTAAGGTTTATTTATAGAGCACATTTAAAAAAACAAAAAACAACCAAGGTTGACCCAAAACAGGTCATTTATGGGCACAAAATACTAATTTGAGAATATCTATCAACCTCAGTAACACTTTAAATCAGGGAACACATTCACCATTAACTAGGTGCTTACTAACATGCATATAAGTCGCGTACTAGCCCTTTATTAGTAATTATGGAGCACGTATTAGCAGCTTATTCTACCTCTATTACAACATGAATTAAGATTTTTCCTACATATGGTGTTAATACCTGCTTAATATTTACTAATAAAGGGCTAGTATGCGACTTAAATGCATGTTATACCTATTTTCTGGCCAAATGAGTATTTTGTGCCCATGAATGACCTATGTCATGTCTGGGGGGGGGGGTATTTTTTATTCTGTAAAATACAGCTTATTATAATCGTCTTTAAAAACTTTTTTACTCCATAGCATTTAACACAGGTCGAGTTGGTCTCCCACTGCTTTTGTTTGTTTGTTTTTTTTGCTTCTTTTGTGTTTTATACGCTCTATATGGTTTTCAGCACATTCTTACATATGGCACCTTTAAATTTGATTCATTATGGTCTTAAAAAAGTCTTTAAAAACCTGCAGAGACCCTGAACTGGCAACCCGTGGTTCCTCGGCAGCTGAGACTCTACTGACTGCAATGATTGATAGACGGCGATAAACATTATTTGCAGTCTGCAAAATATTATTTTTTTTTATATATATATGAACATTATTCCTGAGTCTCTGTGACATATTAGGAGGATTTTATGGCCAGTTGCTTTAGATTTATAACATAATGCACCTTTAAAGTTGTTAGCATGTCGCCTCACCACTGCACCTACACTCACACCTCCATCTATTGCCACTTTTTAAATGAGTGCACACGCTGTTTCTTGTGTGTAAGCAGCGTTGATTTAAGCCGTCGATCAAATAATCAAGAGGTGCAACTGAATCTTGATGAGTTGTATGTTTGTTTCACAAACTGTGCAAATTAGAAAGCTGCAGCTGCTGCAGAAAGCTGTGTTTTTTTTGTTAAATGGAGTGAACTCTGTGAATCGTACACCTGTCGAGACTCAGCGGCTCATTGTTGAAATGACTCATTAGCGTCAGTCAGTTTGAGGTTTGTTTATTGGAGAGGCAACTCAGGTTGGTTGAGGTCACAGGTTTGGGAAATAAAGTGAGCTTGACGGTTTGGAGGAGGAGGACATGAGGACAAATGATCTGCTGTGGCCAAAAGAAGAAGTCAAAAACATAAATCTACTACATTTGACGAGGAAATAACAATAACAATACCTAAATTCTATTTATAAGAAACATTTGAACCGTTTCTGAACACGTTACATAACAAATCCCATCACTTTTTATTATCGTCCCTGTGCAGCGCGTATTGCATCATCTACACCGCTCAGTTCTCGACAGCACGTTTCTGTGTTTGTGTGTCTTTTGTCGTGCATGTGTTGTCAGACGTTGTCGACGTTCTCTTTGTTTCATTTTCTTTCTTTCTTGCATGCACGGAGTGTGTTTTCTCGTATAGTGAATCCGCCCGGCGTTGCTCCAGGTGTCTGCTCTAAGTGAGAGGAGTGATGGTCTTTTGGTTTGACAGCTGAACATTGTTCATAAGTTACACACATGCGCACACACACACACACACACACGCGCACACACACACATCCTGTCAGTCTGCCTTACAAGAGAACAAACCTGCATCATTAGTGAGCCTGTAGACGTCTGGGTTGAAATACTGTCAGTATAGTACTGTGGAATATGAAAAGTATTGTATTATTTCCGGCGTATTAGTACATTTTGTTGAGTCTATACTTCATCTTCATCTTCATCTTCATCATCTTCACACGAAAATAACGTTGTGCAGAATTTCCAGTGAAAGTGAGAGATTCAGCAAATTATAACCTACTACACTCTTAGAAATTAAAGTGCTAAGTAGAACCATATAAGGATCTTCGGCTTGTCCTCATTGGAGAACCCTTTTTGCTTCCAGGTAGAACCTTTTTTTTTATAAAGTTGTCGTCCAAGAACCCTTTAAAATCCTTTATCCGGGAAAGGGGTTTTAAAGGGTTCTCTGGATCAAAATTGTTCTTACTGGAAGGTAGAACCTCAGCCCTTTGTAGAAGGACAATTTTGGAACCCTTATTTCTAAGAATGTATGACTAAAGACACTCTTCTACACTGAAATTTTTGATAATTTTCTGACATTTTCTGGACCAAACAATTGATCGTGAAAATAATCGACAGATTAATCGATTTTGAAAATAATCCTCGGTTGCAGCTCTAGAATGAAGACGGATGATATGCTGTGTGTTACAGTGATAACTCTATAATCCACGCACACAAACACACAACCGTCCTCCTGTTATAGCTCACGTCTGTGTGTCTCTCTCCTGCAGCGTCGACTGTCCTGCTGCCAACTTTCTGTTCGTGTTTAATCCTCTCGGAGCTCTTTGTTGTCCTTCTTTTCTTCTCTGTGCCTTTGTTTCTCCACCATAAAAAAAAAAAAAAACCCTCTCTGCCCTTCACTTTTTACTCCGTCAGGTCACCTTTATTCCTTTTCTCCCGCTGTCTCTAAATATATCACACTTTCAGGACGCAGGGAGCTCATCTGCCTAATGCAGTTTTCATTTGGTGCTAAATATTCCTAACGGCGTCTCCACCTCTGCTGCGTTGCTTCCCTTTTATTTCCACAGCAGATTGAGTACAGATGTCCCCCCCCCCCCACTTTTTCAGTGTGCTTAATATTCACCGCCACCATTTAACCATCGAGCAGCACATAATATGACGATTCATTTCTGTATGTGCGGCTTCTCCGTCTTCAAGGTCGTAGTCGTCTCCAGTCGTGACCTCTCACCCAAGAGGCTTCTTCACTTCTGTTCGGGGGGAATTCGGGTTGCAGAGATCTGATTTTCAATCTGTTCACTGTGCAGTTTCTTAAATAGGATGATAGTAGAGAAAGATGTGTTGTAGATAGGGTCAACATATGTAGTAAACTCCAGTTCATGCTTGTAAAAGACGATTAAACACTTGTGTTTGTGTCTCTTCCTCAGGTCGTCCCTGACGTGCCCTCATTGCCTTAAGCAGAGCAACACCTTCGACCCGTTCTTATGCATCTCCCTGCCGATCCCACTTCGACAAACCAGGTGATGTATATATAACAGAGTCACAACATGAGGACATGAGGACATAAGGAAGTTTTATTCTTGCTCTTTGCACCAGGAAAAAACCTAAAATACAAAGAAATGGAAACAAACTGTATAAATGGCATCAATAATGGTATAAACATATGTAATATTATACAAACATAGACGGATAAAATAAATAGATAAGAGCAGCAGCTGTATAAAGTGCATTTTCAGAGTTAAAAATATTGCAGACAAGCATATTATCATTCTTTTAATGTCTAATAAGAACTAACTGTGTCAAATAATACATTTATTGAGTGTATAAAGAAAATTATACTGCACTTAAGGACCTTTTGTTGTGGGAAAATCACACTGTAAATGACCTAAATTTGATCTGACTTTTATTGTGCTAGGTCATCCGTTTAAATTCGATGCTTTTATTTTGAAGGGCTTAAATACCGGAAGTAGGAGAAACAACAGCGACAGAAAACGTAGTAGTGTCAATTAAGGCTACAAACGGAGTTTAAAGCACTTTTCACGGTTTGTTTTAGCACCTGGCTGACAAGGACACACGGTCTGTATGTGTTTTATTCGGTATTATGTGGGTTTTAAGTCTTTTTTAATCTCAGTAAGTACTTTATAGAGCTCCATGTGAATGTGAATGTTATGCTAGTAGCATCACCTCATTATTACGTCATTAGCATCATCCAGTTAACTCTTTTATAAGGAAGCATATAATTTAAAGTCATAACAGTTGGTTTATATGCACAATTATTGAAGAAACTGTTTTGTTTTACACATTTTATTGCAACATTAAAATGTATTTATTCGGTTTTACGTGTGTTTTCAGTCGTTTTTAATCTCAGTTAGTACTTTATAGAGTTCCATGTGAATGTGAATGTTATGCTAGTAGCGTCACTTCATTATTACATCATTAGCATCATCCAGTTAACTCTTTTACAAGGAAACATATAATTTAAAGTTATTAAAGTTGGTTTATATGCACAATTGAAAAAGAAACTGTTTTGTTTTACACATTTTATTGCAATATTCCTACATTTTAAGGTGTTTGGTTAGAAATATTGTACATTTAGCTAACCAGTTGAGGTTGTCTGAAATAGCATTAAAATGGCTGAAGACACACCTCTATGACACCTACTCTTACTGATAGGTGAGGTCATGTGCATTTTTTGAAATTGATTCATTATGGGTCATATTAGTGACCATGGCGTACTGGGTAACCATCATATTGCAGGTTATGTTCCCCTGTTTAAACCATTTCCTTTATACACGTGTCTCCTGTCATGCCATAAAAACAAAATTCAATTTGCCTCCACTCAGTGCCGTGACGACCGTAACCTGCTATCTTCAAGCGTGCAGACGCGGCTCTCTGCTGCGCGTCGTCCTTCTCTGCGTGAAGCTAAACCCCAGCGTTGGTTCTCAGACAGACAGACAGACAAACAGACACTGTGTGGTTTGTCCCTCTCTGCAGTCTCTGCTCGAGCCCCAGCATAAAGGCAAATTCATTCAGGGTTCAGGGTGGACTCACTGCTGGCGACACACAAACACACACACACACACACACACACACACACACACACACACACACACACACACACACACACACACACACACTGGCCTCATTGCACTGTCCTGCTGCAGCAGCAGAATCCCAACAGAATGCCTGATAAGTCTGAGGCCTCCTGAGACTCAGCAGGGTCTGGCTCACGGTTTAGCATCAGGGCCTGGGTGCTGCAGATAATGCCAATGTGTGTGTATATACAACCTGTATTCACCCCTGTTAAACAGAAATAGTTCCACCGTCCAACAACGGCTTCAATGATGGCAGGAAATTGTGTTGAGAGCTGCAGCTAGCGTAATCGATTAATCTGTCAATTATTTTCTCCATGAATCGATGAATCGTTTGGTCCATAAAAATGTCAGAAAACGTTGATCAGTGTTGGTCAAACCATGGAAATGACGATTTTCTCTAATGTCTTTGTTTTGTCCACAAACAAAATGATTCAGTTTTAATGAAACGAAGGAAATATTCACATTTACGAAGCTAAAACAATCAGAAATCTTGCTTTAATCCAGGCTAAAACAGGCTCTGAAGCAGCACAGTAACTCCAGTATGTTCTCACAACTCTCATCTTGTTTCGTTTCACATCTCGAGCATCAATGAAAAGCTAAAGAAGCTGCTCAGATCTGCTCAGATCCTCGCTAAAGCACACGTTACTCGGTTGAATAATGCATGATGGGAAACAGGAAGCAGAAGTGTCGGCGAACTCTGCCATCTTCATTCCAAACGAGAAGGCATGACCTTATTTTTCTTTTACTGTAACTCCATATTGTCTTTCTTTGGATTTGGATTTTCTCTCCATGTTTTTTTTCATGCAGTTCCTCAGAGGCTGTGTTCACATCGCTGTAAATCAGACGTGTAGCAGCACACGGCAGCTTCCTGTGGGACCATTATCAGTCAAACATAAGACACACCCACACGCACATGAATGCACGAGACAAATGAAACACAACGTCCCAAAATAATTAAATCAGACGCAGACAAATCAGACGCTTTGCGTCCCGTGAGATTTAAACGGCTCAGCAGTGAATTTCAAACTCTCGTTTCATCAAATATTTTGTTTTGCTGTTCAGTCGCTGGAATAAAAGTCGCACTAACACAGTCGATGTTATGTAAATGACTCGTTTTTAACTCCTACAGTAACGTTAACGTTGTTTTAAATCATGATCTGTCTACTCTCTCTGTCCTTTTCCTTTTTGTTGACCTCTCAGGCCGCTGTGTGTCACGCTGGTGTTCAGCGCCAAAGGTCAGAGATATCTGCGGGTCGGCCTGGCCGTCCCTCTCTTTGGTAACTTGTCTCTGCTGAGAAGCATGGTGGCAGAGGAGGGCAACATCTCCCCAGACCAGGTACACACACTCGCGCACACACACACACACACATGGAATTAATTATTTATTATATGAACATACGTATAACCTTCCTTTCCCTCCAGGTCATCCTGTCAGAGTTGTACTCCACGGGTTTCCAGCGCTCCTTCTTCGACGAAGACGACCTGACCGCCGTCGCCGACAGCGACGTGGTCTACGCTTTTCAGGCTCCTCCCGTCTACAGTCGCGGAGGCTCTGCGACACACTCAGGTAATGGCGTCGTCCTTGGTGTGTGTGTTGTCTTCACACCTGTTTGCACTTGCTCTTATTGTTGTTTTCCCGCTTTAATTGAGCGCTGACATTTCATCCACCACAGTGTTTCTCACTTTGGTGATGAAGAGATGCCGCTGCGTCTGCAGAGTTCTTTGTATTCCTCCACTCTCAGGCTTTTTTTATGCGTGATAGAACCCAAAGTAGTGAATTAAATGCGACTGTGAGTGTGTGGTCATTAATTTGACCTGCGTTGGTAGACAATAAGGAAAGATGTGGGATTTTTTTCAAGTACCTCTGTAGCTTATTGGTTCCTTGGGCTGATTATTGACGTTTTAAAATAGATTATTATTAAGTTTATTGCATATTGTTAAGTATTAAGTGTTATTCGTGTAGATTTACACATTTCATTTGCAGAAACAATTGATAAAAGCTGATAAGTCAATATAGATGCTGCTGACCGATTAATTTGGCCAATGGTTGCCCTTTTAAAATAGACTATTATTACGTTTTTTTTTACATATTATTAAGTATAACGTGTTATAAATATGTAGATTAACACATTTAATTCTCAGAAACAATTGATAAAAGCTGCAAAGTCTTTTCATCCACACGTTTATTTGAAGTGCATACATTTAATATTTAAGTTCCAATATCATTGTTGCTGTTGACCGATTCATTTGGCCAAATGTTGCCCTTTTAAATGAGATTATTATTATTAGGGTTTATTACATATTATTAAGTATTAAATGTTATTTGTAAAAAAAAGAAAAGAAATTCTGAAGAAAAGTCTTCAGTCTCATGAAGAGGATGGAGAAGAGCTTCCAAACAGATCATTGATATGGATCCATTCATGATAAGTAGACGTCAATTTATGGCAAAAGGCAACTAGAGAGAATATAAACCTCATTTTATTTCATGCAGGGAGTTCCTCCTCTGTTGTCCGACCTACAGTGTGTATTTGAACATTATGGGATGTGAAATTCTCCAGCTTCATTAGGAAAACGTTCTCTGGGATATTGAAACGGGTGCAATAATGAGGTTTTGCATTCACTTGGAATGCAGCAGGATTGAATTGGATCTCATGATACAGGAAAAATCAATTGCGTTCAGAACACCCCCCCCACACACACACAAGAGCAACCTATTTCAGCTGCGGCAATTCAGGGGAATTTGCACATAAATGGAGTGGAAAAAAAGGGAGTATGAGCTCAGGGACGCTTAGCTTAGCGTGCTGAATCTGTGTGATGTTCAATTTGGTGTTCTTGCGTTGGAAACAGTAAAAGCTCAGGTTATGATGTGTTTCATGAGGAATCGAGGGGTCAATTAAGATTCTGTGGGAAAAAAACATGGATGAAAAACAGAACAGAAGATCTATTCGGAATAATAGTGTCTATATTTCCCCTCTTTACTTCTGCACCTTCTCCTCACTTACTGTACATACACAGCAGGTTATATCTATGAGTGTTGAGATCCCGTTACAGTGCTGTTAAACTGCAGAGCTGAGAGGAAAACACCACAGTGTCACTTCCATCAACTCACTGAGGGCGATTTGTCACGGTTTATCTGAGCAGTCGCTTCAGTCACTCAGTGGAGCTATTACGTCAATGTGAATGCACATGTTTACACACCAGGGTTATTGTGGTTAATGAAAACTTAAACTAGCAGTGAAAAAACAATTTAGTTAACTGTATTAAAAATAATTTCAGCTTTGTCTTAATTTTTCCAAAACATTCTGGAATACCGACTATTTGAAATCTTGCTTTTGATTTACCTGCAGGTGTTAAAGGTTAAAGAAGGAAATTAAAGGATTTGCTCGTCCACATTTGGTGTCACACACACTTTCATCCTTTTCAGCGTCAGCAAGTCGAGGCTTTCTCTTAATATCTGAAAAACTACGACTCAGATTAAATAAAAACTAAACTGAAACGACTAAATCATGTGTTGAACTAACTAAAACTAAACTGAAACTCCGCCAAGGCACCTCAGCCCACCACAAAACAGCTATAAAAATAGTGATAGCGTCTACGGATCAAATGTAATCACTTGCTCCTGGTCCCACTGCGGACATTTCCTGAAAACAACTAAATGCTTAACTCTAACCCTAAAACCAGGTCTTAATTCCCAAAAAGCCTTTTAAAAGATGTGAGAACCAGCCAACATGTCCTTTGGTCCTCACAAATCTACAAATACACAAACACACACACAGTATTTTAGTCCGTTTTTCATGTCCCAACATGAAAAACATTGGTTTGGCATCAAGGGATCATATTAGCGAACAAGCAGCAGGCTTTTTTCATGATGAGATGGCACAGAACAAAGGTTTGGAGACGACGTGCTACAAAAGTCTTCTGCTGGATTTTGAAAAAGAAATCCTAATTTTCATAAATTAGGATGCATTAGGACATGGCAAAGTACGAATTTGTACTTGTACTGACACTGAGACAAAAGACGTCACAAATGCAAACGGAACATGGTTAAGTAGCTGCGTGTCGTGTGTATTTCCACTTCCATTAAGGCCGTCGCAGGTGCCACAAAGCAGCAAAAGAAGCAAAAATTATTTCAAGAAAAAAATTTCCCTTGGGAATTCTCCTCCTCGCTCGTCTGATTCAAAGATTTTAAAAATAAACCTGAAGAGAATGACAGTAGAAAGAAAGAACGACAGTCGACGCTCTGATCAGTCAACAGCAAGACTCGGGTCTGCTGCACACCGTGTTTGCACACTGCATAAACATTATACAGATATATATATGTATATTGTACCTAATGTCTTATTGATATTGAAGGAAAATGATCAATGTACTGTTATTGAATGGTTTTGTAATGTTGGGTAAGTCATAATCAGGATATTACAATGTCATTAAAGGTGTAGATGGTTTGGAAAATAGTATTTATGAATGAGATTAGCATAAATCTACAGGAAATTCATGTAATTAAACAGTTTTTCAGTGTTATGGCGCTGCGTAACTGAAGACGCTGCAGAGTCACAGAGTTGTTATTACGCACCGCACAGGAAGCATCGATTTACAGCGAGTTATCATACTTTTTTTTTTTTTTTTTTTTCAAAACAAGTTATTTTTTAGACATGTAGTGACATATAAATACAATTAAATGGGTTTTTAATAATTTGGTACCTAAGAAATCTCAAATGGCACAGATGGTGCCAAACTGTACCAAAAGTTTAGAACGCCCAGACATCTCTTTAATAAAACCTCTGTTATTTCACTCTGCTTCACTTCAGCAGCATCAGACTTTGCACAGCTCATGTCCACATGTCGTTACATGACCTCCATGTGTTTTTAAGCTCCTACTGCATATTTTAAAGGTGATATTTGCTTTAAAATGCAATATTATTTTAGGCGAGAGAAAAAAATCCTTCAGTTACGCTGTGTTCCATGTACATTTACTCTGACACAGTGGCATCTACAGTGAAACGTACACCTCTGGTGGAATCTCACAAGTGTTATCTTCATTATAGATATATATTCACTATAGATATTGACTGAATATTGCAAATTCTTGTGAAAACTCCTCTTCATAAAAACCGCATTTAACTCGTTGAACTCTTTAACCGATGACGATGTTGGCCCTTTTTTATCTCTCTGCTCTGCTCAGGGTATCACCACAGCCTCCCCTCCTCCCCTTACTCCTCCTCCTCCTCCTCGGCAGGAGCTGACAGAGGTCAAAGGTTACCTCCGTCCGGCACGCTCTCCTCTGAATACCTGAACCAGGGCGGCTCCTCCTCCAAGATCCTCCTCCTCATCTGTAACACGGCAGGCTCCGGACAACAAGCTGTCAGGTGAGCGCCAAATTCATTCACCTTTTATTTGACTGAATAATAAATAAATATATCACACAGTGGTTTTATTCATCTGTTAGTGTTGCAGAGACGGTTAACGTCCATTCATTTTTACGAGTGTGTGTGTTTTACAGCGTGTTGAAACAGCATCTACTGCTCTGCTGTTGTCTTTATAGCCCTGAGATGAACTAAATGTTATTTATTATTAATAGTTTTTGCCTTTTTCATCATGCAACGCTGTCTCTATATACTTTAAACTGCTTTAATTACAAACCACACAAGGATTCACGCTTTTATATGCAAATTCACAAGGAGTCTGC
This sequence comes from Microchirus variegatus, assembly GCF_963457635.1. Taxonomy (NCBI): domain Eukaryota; kingdom Metazoa; phylum Chordata; class Actinopteri; order Pleuronectiformes; family Soleidae; genus Microchirus; species Microchirus variegatus. The sequence goes on from NC_139824.1 coordinate 16,874,334, forward strand.
ATATAATAGTGATCATTACACTACACAACCATGGATCATTGGTAAAACAGGGTTGATGTCAGTTTGAATAAAGCAATGTTTACCACATTATTACAGAGAGTTTGCAGGTTTGTTTTTGAACAGGATTTTTCTACATTTTTTGTTTTTTTTCTAACAAGAGGAATTACATATTCAGATTAAGCACAGATTAAAAGTTGTATGTGGTAGGATAATCCATGAGAGTGGGTGTTCTGAATGGATTCTTTATAATAACTTGTTGTTTACTTAGTTTAGCCTAAATGACTGTATATTCACTCCCTTCGTGCTGTGAATGATGGACCTGCAGCAGAGCAGTTCATCGCTGTCGACAAAAATCATTATCTTACTGAACCTGTGATTAAATAATGTGTGTTTTTAACAATTGAAATATTCATCTGACAGAGTAGACAGTCCATGAAGACTTATTTAGGGATTAAAGGGTCTTCAGCATCGTTGTTAGTGCTTTTAAAGTCGGAATAAAGCGATAAAAATAGCTCCTCTGACAGGAAAATATGTGTCACTCACCACCTTACCAACACACACAGACAGACAGCAGGTATTTCCACCTTAGTGGGGACCACAGCACCCAACCATTGCTGTTTGCACAGGAATATTAGAAACACTCTGGTGTAAAAACCGCTTGTATTTTCAACATTTTAACGTCACACTGTACACAAACACACAGCGTTGGCCTCTCTTTCTCTTTCTCTTTCTGTTTGTTTTTGCATGGAGGTGAGACGGCATCACTGAGTCAGAGCTCAGGCACTCTGAGGAAACCGAGGAGAGAGGAATTCTTTTTCAATCTATAAATATTCACTCTCGCAGTCACAGAACCAGGATATAATGTTTCAGGGATGTTTTATTGCGTTATCGTTCGAGTTTGATGCACCTTCACTCGAATGCATTGTGTGTTTTGTGCACTGTCTCTCTCTCTCAGGCACTTACACACACATTCATGAATAATAGAATCTTCCATTTTCAGCCGTTCTCATAGAAGTAATCGTTGAACTACAACGACGACAACGAAGATGATGTACTTGACTGTCTAGACCAGGGGTCTGCAACCTTTAGAATGAAAAGAGCCATTTTTGTCCCCTCTCCACCCAAATTAAATTATTCTGGAGCCGCAAAAAAACCTGATTTGATCCTTAAAATGTAAAGTTGTTGTTTTTACACATATATACTATACTTAAAGCACTAAAGTTTGTCGTACGTTGATACCAAACCTCTAAAGTGTAGAAAAATGACTTTGAGATGAAATTTTATGTACAATTGTATGTAGTTTATGTCTGAGAAAATCTGCCTGGCCTAAGTACATGGATCTAAAGCCCAATTTATACTTCTGCGTAAAGTGCTCTGCGTAGGTCACGCAGACCTTTTTTCTTCAAAGCGAGAAGGAGCCACTACCGAGCCACATGAGGCTCTAGAGCCACAGGTTGCAGACCCCTGGTCTAGACAAACACAATCTGCTTCTTCCCCGTTAACCTCCCACACACAGCGGCCTGCTGTAACAACTGCTGTGCAGGAGTAAGAGCCTCGAGTGAACCCAGGAAACGCAGACTCGGCTTCTCTCTCTCTGGGCTTTTATTTGCCTCCTGACCCAGTCTCACTGTAACGTGACTCACGTGAGACCTCGACACGTCAGACACCTGCTCTCTGCACGAGGACGTCGCTAAACTCTTTTCGGCTCTGTCGTGCGGGCGTTTTTGCTCTGTTATTCACACCAAACAAACCATCTATTCTTGTGATTTTGAAAATAGCCTTTTTACCCTCCTCCTCACTGTCCTCTCTTCTTCTTCTTCTGTCAGGTTTGGACCTCCGTTCCTCATGCACGAAGACAGGAACGTCTCCTGGGAGCAGCTGCAGCAGAGCATCCTCAGCAAGCTCTATTATCTCATGCTGAATGGATCTCAGGCTCAGGTAAATACCCCTGCACACAGTCTGTCAGTCTGTCAGTCTGTCCACTGGTATTGTGTTTAAATTATTATTACTTTAATCTGTTTGGTCGTTAAATCTGTTCTCAGTTGTCACACGAGTTTTTAAAACTAACGACGACGGCTTAAAACTACCAATAAGCAGTCCATCAGATGCTTGTTTTGATTTTTAATTAGAGCTCATTGCACTGCAGAGACTATAAAATAAAATTCCTGTTTAGCATGTTGTCGGGTGAATAATTCTTTGTCGTTCAGGCGACAATTATCTCTTTGTGTCTCTTTCTTTCTTTCTTTGCCATTTGTTGCTTCAATCCTCAAATTGTGAATCGTGTGTTTTCTTGTTAAAAGCTGCAGAAATAATTCATGCTTGAACCAAATTCATTCTTCATTCTGTGTCCTTTTCCTCTTCTGGGTGTTGGTGCGTGTTTCTTTTTTTAAGAGCACAATGCTCACGTCGGTGAGTTCTCTCAGTCGAGTGTTATAACAAATGAATTTAGATGAAGGCAAAGTACAACTGAGGACACAAGTGTTCAACCCCTGTGAAGGCAGCTGCAACACTGTGGATTTATTTAATGTTTTTAAATCAATATCATCTGAGGGCACCACAGACAACGGATAGTTTTAAGAAGGGAATAAAATCATTAATTTTCAGGAAAAACTGTGGCTTTATTATTATTATTAGCTTCACGCGGTGGATAAAGAGGTAGGAAATAGATGTATTATTATTATTAGTAGTATAATAGCCATCCTGTTAGCCTGAATTGTTTGTTAGTGACATACAATAACAGCACATATACAGTTAACACATACACTACCGGTCAAATTTTTCAATTATTTATTGAAATTCAAGCCATTCAAGTCCAATGAATAGCTTGAAATGGTACAAAGGTAAGTAGTGAACTACTAGAGCCGCCTATCAGAGTTTCTCCCAGTTTCTGATTGAAGGAAACTCTACTCACTGACACCTTTGTCTTTCTTCATTTAGTTTTTGGGTAACCTTACCCTTTTTTTTAACCACTAACAGTTCACTACTTACCATTTCAAGCTATTCATTGGACTTGAATGGCTTGAATTTCAATAAAAAATGGGAAAAGTTGGGGTGTTCTAAAACTTTTGACCGGTAGTGTACACATAACCGTCATCGTGGCTGGTGTTTGGGTTGCTATAGGCAACGACTCCATGGTGACAGGTAATATACGAGGTGGACTTATCTTCGAGAAGTTTTCTGCTCTACAAAAAAAAAAGTAGTGGGAAACGAACTCAGTGACCTGCCCGTCGCCCTCCTCTTCCTTTAGGTCTGAATAAAAACAATCCTTCGTTCGTCGATTGTGCAGATGTTTTTAGCTGTAAAGACATAGTGATTGTGACATTGTGACATAGACACCTACAGTATTTGTTTATTTTAGTTCAAGTGAGTGAGAACTTTAGTTTCTGTGTCTGCTCCTCAGTTTGTCTTCATTACGAAAGGTTGCAGTGACACCTGGAGGTTTGTTTGGCAAATTACACCCATCAATTCATAGGATGAAAAAAATAATAATGTCCTGTTAAAAGGAAAATATTAAAGAAAGGAAACAATGTTATGAACAATCTTATGAATGTAATTATTATTCTGAGTGCTGCTCGTCTTTTTTGTCTTTTTCTACTTCATTCCCAAACATAACATTATGCAAAAAAGTATCGGCAAACTTCTTAATCGCACTTTATCTATAAAAAAAAATTTCTGCGTGTGTTGTCTTAGGTGATGCTCCTTTCCTTTACTGCTTACATTCTATAGTCCTTCATTTCTCGTCAAGATCCAGGCTGTGAATTATCAGGTCATTTTTTTTTCTCACCTATTTCAATTTATTTACATGGACTCAGCAATTTAAGCTCAGTTTTTTGTAAATTTCTCATTAGCGTAGTAGCGTGTCGTGCCGGCTCCTCTTCATTAACTCCTATGATAGATAAGGCCGGCTGAACGTGTGCTTGCTCTGGAAACTCTGCTCCAAAAAGCCTGGCTGTAACTTTTTAACCTGCTGCTCTACGGGCTCCTGGTAAACAACTTTAGTTTATTTCTTATTATTTGTGCTCAGCTACTGTTCCTGCTCACTTTCTGCTCTGCAACAGCAGCTGCTGAGGTAGCCGAGGAGTTGTGAAGCATCTTGTAATCCGTTCTCCCTCTAAATGTGGAGGAGGTGGCACATGTAAACAAGCGATAGATCCAGCAGGACGTCCTGAAACTTTAATTCTGAATCACTTTCATATCCGTGCAGTCAATTCAAAGTCTTGTGATTTGTTTTCAATTCATATTTTTGACATTTTAGAAGGTTTTTAGGGCAACTTGCTCTTCTAAAGCTAGGGGTAACCCTAAGTTAGAGAAGTTCCACTGCCACCACTTCTGTCAGAATACAAACCAGTCCTCAGAAAACTTATATTTCATCGTATTCTATTTTTATTCTTTTTTTATTTTTGCTGCTGCAACACTTTAATTTCCCCAGTGTGGGATCAATTAAGTATAATATAATCTAAAAGATATACATTAGAACCTGAGTTATGCATGTTGTTCTCTGGCAAAATAGTTGAAATATTGTGCAATTTTAAGATGTCATGCCATGTTTTCCATACTATTCCATCTCATCATACTGTACATGCACTCTTCTCTCCACCAGGTGGCACTCTAACCAGGTTTTTAGGGTTTATTTAGTATGTGTGTAAACCTAGGATCTCACAGAAAATATGTACAAATATGCACTCGAAGCACTCAGGTTATTAAGACTTCAGAGAAACTGCAGGATTTCCTTTTTATTCCACCCTGTGTTGTCTTTTTATTTGCATTTTTACTTTATTTTAAAGCTATAACAGGGTTTTTAACCTCTTGACTCTCGAGCCTTTTTCCTATTTCATTCCACCCTGACGCTTTCCCGAAGTTAAAACAGAGTTTTGACTGTTAGATGTTTCATTCCACCCTGTGTTGTGTTTTATTGTTGTATTTAAAAGTTTATTATTAGTATTATTTTAGTATATCTTATATCTTAACCACTTATTGTCTAATTGCAGTTGAATGTCCGTCACTTCACCCTTCTTTGTCCTCGTGTGTAGTGAACGCCTATGCAGCAAAACTCAAAAAGATATAGATAGATAGATGTTTAGTTTGTCCTTTGTGGGCTACTGTAAAAGCTCATTCCGAGGATATTGAAAAACAACACTTTCAACCTTTAATGCTGCACATTATAGTATTGTTTGAAATATACCTGCATCCCCTTAAAGACTTGGGTGATATTATTTATTTCATCCTGCAGCAGCTCCGTTTGTTGATGTCAGTATTTCGTTGTGCCTCTCCACGAACACCTGTGGCTGTTTGTAGTTTTATTTAAAAAAAAAAAAAAAGCTTCCATTGAATGTTTTTGAATAGCACTCTTTTATTTTGTCTTATGAATATAAAGCTCTCTGTCTTTCTTTCTTTCTTTTTTATCTTATATTTATTCCTCTCTCTCCCTCTGTCTGCAGAGTGCTGGCGTGCTGTTTAAGGTGAGAGTGGTGGGAGGATCGGCGGCGTACAGCTACCTGTCGCCGCAGGACAACAAACCACTGCACCACTCTGCAGTCGACAGGTGGGACACGCGCACACACACACACACGCACACACACACACACACACACACACACACACACACACACACACACACACACAAGCACAAATGTATAAAAGACACATATACTGTGCATGCTAAACACCCTGATATTGTATGTAATGATTTAGATCATTGGATCTCAAAGTGCGGCCCGCGGGCTAATGGCGGCCCGCAGAAACATTTCTGGCGGCCCTGCAATGAATTACAGTTGATAGTTTTAATCCAGGAGCGACTAAGCTTGTTAAATGTTTATTGGACATGACTGGATACAGACCAATAAGTGTAAACTGTACAACTGTATTTACTATGTCATCAAATTTTGGATGACATAGTGACACAGTATAGTGTGACGTTTTTGTCAAATTTTGGCATTTAAATTTTTTCCCAAAAAAAATTCACATTTTGGACGACATAGTTTAGTATGACGTTTTTGTCAAATTTTGGACCCAAATTTTGGACCCAAATTTTTTTTCAAATTTGGGACGGCATATGTCATTTTTGTCAAATTTTGGACCAAATTTTTCTTTGAAAATGTTTTTCAAATTTGGGACGACATAGTATTGTACAACATTTTTGTCAAATTTTGATCCAAAAACTTTTTTCCCAAAAAATTCCCAAATTTTTTTTTGTTTGAAAAAAACAATTTTTTTTTTTTTTTTATTGTCAAATTGGGACGGCACAGTATTGTACAACGTTTTTGTCAAATTTTGGACCAAAAAAATTGTCACATTTTGGACAACGTAGTATAGTATCAAAATTTGGACGCCATAGTTATTATAAATGGGATTTCTTTAATTTTTTTTTTTTTTTTTTCTTTGGCGGCCCTCAGTCCAATGTTGGGTTCCTAAATTGGCCCTCAGGTATCAAAACTTTGAGAACTGCTGATGTAGATGATCCATTACTGTGTTAAAATTAACAATATATACAGAGGCTATAAGAAATGTAGTGTCTTATATCCTTTTCATTTTCACCAACTAGCAAAAACTACTCACATTTTGAACATATTTTAATATTTTAGTTTGTAAAAGTGAAAACGTGTGGATGTACGAGAATGATTTATTCAGAAACCTCTTGTATCAGCGCGACAGTTATAGATTTGGACTTTTCTATCGTACGACATCAACAGCAACGTCGTACTTGTTTGACTTATTGTTGAATATTTTAATGACTCTACAAAAGTTCCACACACAATTCATGATTTCATTTTCCCTTTAATATTGAATTTGTGAAATTTGGAACTCCGCCACAGTTCAAAGTTCACTTTAGAGCTGAAACGATTAATCGATGAATCGATTATTAATCGATTGCTAAATTAATCGTCAACTATTCCGATCATCGATAATCGCTTTGAAGCTTTTTTCTGGTTGTTTTAGCTTCTTAAATGTGAATATTTTCTTTGATTCTTTGCTCCACATGACAAAGAAATCATTCTGAATCATTTTGGTTTGTGGACAAAACAAGACATTCGAGCTCATCATCATTTCCAGGTTTGAACTAAGCGATTCATCGATTAATCGAGAAAATAATCGAAAGATTAATCGATTACCAAAATAATCGTTAGTTGCAGCTCTAGTTCACTTCGCTTGTTTTTATGCACAAAAAGAAAAGGAAAAAACTGTGTAATTTTGTGACTTATGCACAATTATTGCTAAAAATGCGAAATTAATCATAATATATGAATACGTGACCATATAAGGAGTTGTGTATTATGCACAGATCCGTGTCGTGTGAGCACGAAGAGTTAATCGATTAAAAACGTAAAGAAAATAACAATAAATGCATCAAACATGTTGCTGAACATGTCACGGCCACATAATGAAAGACTGCCGCTAAACATCCAGATGAAATCTGCTGCCTGTGTGCTATAGATGTGTTAGTGTTCAGGCTTTTAATGCAAGACACACAAAGGTATACACTTCCTTTCAGTAGCCATAGAGTCTTAAGAAGATTACAGTGGGCACAGTGTGATGACAGCCCTCACGGGGTGTGAAGACGAGGCCTTTATTTCCTGTGTGGTGAAGATTGTCAGGTGGAAGAAGCTTCGCGCAAATCTCTGCTGGTGTTCTCACTGAGCTGCAGTAAAAGGTCAGGCGCTCACACAGGAGCGAGGAGGTGACATCCACGTACGTGTATATAGTGTAAAGTATAAAGCAAGACTTTTTGTTGCAGCCTTTATTTTACACTGTCAAGATTTAGACCTGGATCCATAAATATTACTGGATTCCAGGGATGGGAGTCCGAAAATCGCTGAATCGGATGTGGGATAGATAAAAAGTCATTTTTTTGTGTCATTTTTGGGGATTTCTTGAACAATATTTGGATTATGACACGGCACTAATGTGTTGTTAAGAGCTTCATGGTTCATAAATGCTCGAAAATGACTGTATTAGAGCTGCAACTAACGATTATTTTCCCAATCGATTAATCTGTCGATTATTTTCTCGATTACTTGATGAATCGTTAAAAAACGTTGATCAGTGTTCGTCAAACCTGGAAATTATGATGTTCTCGGAAGTCTTGTTTTTGTCCACAAACCAAAATGATTCAGTTTTAATGATTTATTTGTTTATGTGGCGCAAAGAAACCAAGAAAATATTCACATTTAAGAAGCTAAAACAATCAGAAGTCTTGTTTTAATCACGAAAAAAAGCTTCAAACCGATTATCGATGATCAAAATAGTTGTCGATTAATTTAGTAATCGATTAATAATCGATTCATCAATTAATCGTTTCAGCTCTAGACTGTATTGAGATACTAGTTTGTAATTTTGGTATCGTATCAGACCCTACACGTTTGGTTTTCACCTGAAAAAGATGGTGTTTAGGGGTTTATTTACACTTTAGGGTTAAAACGTTTAAGGTTTAGGGTTTAGGGATTATGTCTATGAGAGTCCCCACTGAGAAACTGTTGTTTGTACACAAGACAAATACAAAATAATACATATATATACTTTCTTTATTATTGTTTTTGATTTCACATGTATTTGTATGGCTCCACCACCATATGTAATTACCAGAAAACCATTATTGGGCGACCGAATGCCTGAAATGAGAAGGTCATCATTTGGTCGTTTGTGGCTGTCGAATATCTCACCGTGAAGACGAGGTTTCATTGAGACCGAGGTTCATGGTTCTTGTTTTATTTTAAGTATAAAAAGCAACTGCCTGGAATAAAGAAAGCCTGAGTTATATCACACCAATGTAGGATTTCAACCTTCGAATAATGTCTCCAAGATTATTTTTCATGGTTCATCAACTCATAACGGGATGAATGCCAAATGTTAAAGCCTGTTTAACTTCTGTTTTTTTGGGTCTGTGCCACAAAAAAAGCACTAGAATATTCTAGTTCACGTCAAAGAGGGTTGACGAGAGTGTTAGAATAAGAGGCTGAATAAAGGAGAAAGAATATAATATGGTCTCATGGGTTTGACAAATGTTTTTAGGAGATGTTTTCATGAATTAATGATTCAAACAAAGTGTGAACAATGGAAAAAATGGCTTATATAAACCAAAACACTGTGGTTTGGGCTTAGTTTTATTTCTAACATCTTACATTGTGTTTACTTTTATGTTAATTTTGTATATAAAGTTGCTTTACAGTACAGTCTTGAGTCACTTAAAGTGTTTTACCGAGCAGGCGTCTGACCAATTAAACATTGTTCTGCTATAGAAATGTCTTTATGGAGCGTAAACCATTCTTTGAATTAATGAAACGGACTTGTTGAAGCATATAAAGAAAGTTTTTTTTTTTCTATGGCTGTCCACACTAAAGGCACAAATGCCTGAAAATAAATGAGAATTCAATATTTGTTATATTGCTCTGGGACTTTAGTTTAATGTAAACTTAATCGACAAACTCTTTTTTAAAATGTATTAATATGTCACACAAAATAGATTCTGCCGCATTAGGACCAGGTTTTTTGGTCTCCATGACGACCACTGATCCCGACATCGGGATCACACGCACACACACACACACACACACACACACACAGTGTCAGACAGCACCAGAGCTTCACTACTTGAATTATTGTGCCTTTAATGTGTCCATGAGGCTCGTATTGACTCGGACATCACTGGGGAGAGAGTCTTACATGTTTTCCTGAGGCAATTATTTCTGCAGTTAGTGGTGGAAGGAAGATGAGAGAGAGAATTCTCGTCGTATTAACATATCTACTGATTAAATTAATGATCGGATTCGATTATACGCTGCTTTTATATAATCCGTCTCGTTAATGTTCCCATATTAGACGTGTAGGTGTGAGTGGGAGCGTGGATGCTTGTTTGTCTCTTTGCGGCCTGGCGGCCTCGTGCACTATGTCAGCTGAGATTTGCACCAGTGACCCTCATGTGGAGGATGAAGCGGTGGAATATTTCCATATTAAGCTTTTAACCTCCTGACGTCCAGTGGTAATGTATTCGCACATCGTGATTGCTTTGTAGAGATTCCCGGAGTTGCTGGATTTAGAATTCAGGGATTTGTTTGATGTACCCTTGGCCGTCTATCGGTGCGGTTTGGTGCAGTTTAATACTTCATCCCGAGATGAAATAATTAAAGGTACGGTCTGCAATACAGATATGAAATGTCAGGGTTAGTGAAAGTGGAACAAAGAGTTAAAACCAGGGAGTGCAAATATTTCAACAGGTTGTTGCGTTTTTTGCATGACAGCATGAAAACATTCAGCCTCCCTTTTTAGAGCTGCTGTCAGCGTAATCCTCTTTTCTCTGTTTTGCTGCTGCCATCACTAGGGCTGTGTCTACAAAAAAAAGATGATTTTAAAGCAGCTTTAAAGGTCCAGGGTCCAACATTAAGGGTGGTTTGTTGCCAGAAATTGAATATGCCACCTTTTAAAGTGTTCTCTCTCTCTTTAAAATGGTTTGATTTGATATAGATTTAAAGAAAGGAGGCTGCAGTCTCATATGTAGATTAGATGTCCTAAAGCGGACCTAGACCGGAAGTTCCAATTAACGCTGTTTTTTAGTGTGTATCTGCGTCATTACCTTGTTTACGAAGCCCTGAAGGTTCTAAACAAACAGTTCAGCCACTGCTGAGAACGCTGTGTTTTATTGTAATCTCGGGCTCAGCGAGATCTCTGAAAAAACCTGGTCCGGTTACGTAAACAGCGGTTCTCCTGAACAGCAGATCTTCCTGCTCCGGGCACTTGTCCGGGCACATCCGGTTGCTTACATTGAACCACAGAAGAAGAATAACGTCCGTTGTGGAGGTGTTTCACGAGCGACAGTGTCTTCTGACTCTGGGTCTGACTCCGGGTCAAAGGTCGTCAAAGGGACTGCGGTGGGGAGTCGTGAAGAAGCTATTTTTAAACACTGTTAAAACAATGTTTTGATAATGAGGAGCAGTGCATCCACCGTTCCAGAGGGTGGAGCTGCGCTTCTGAGAGCGGGTGTGCTGAATATGTCACTTCCCGGTACTGGCCAATCACAAGACTCTGTCTTCTGGGTGTGAGAGTTGAGTCTCAAATCTCGCGCCTGGGAAACACCGTCAGAAAAGAGGATTTCTATCGGCTCGTTTACAGCAACTAGGAGGTTTTTGAGCATAAAAACAAGTTCATGTATGTAAGTAGACCTCCATAACTAACATATATGTGCAACAGGACCACTCTATGTGAGCTTTAAGGGTGGTTTGTTGCCAGAATTTGAATATGCCACCTTTTAAAGTGTACTCTCGCTTTAAAATGGTTTGTTTTGATATAGATTTAAAGTAAGGAGGCTGCCATCGGCATGGGTGAGCTGAGGAGTCGTCTGGATGTTATAATCTGCGGTTTCACATGTAGATTAGATGTCTTAAAACAGTGTATGCACAGTAGATTAATCTGCTAATCTTGCTTTTCATCCGTTGCAGAGCGTTGAAGTTCTGTGGCACTGGTGGACCTCTGCATGTCAAGATCGTCATCGAGTGGGACCACAAGACGAAAGAATGGTACGCACCGACTGTACAGACTAAACTACCTCAAACCGACACCAAATAATTCTGCAAGTGAATTAACAAACTAAGTTGTGTGTGTGTGTGTGTGCAGTCTGTTTGGCAGCATCCAGGAGGAGGTGGTGAAGGACGCGGAGAGCGTGAGGAACCAGCAGCAGCAGCACCTGCAGCAGCACAGCTGCACTTTAGACGAGTGCTTTCAGCTGTATACCAAAGAAGAGCAGGTGAGTCTGAGTCTGAAGCCCACGCGGCGTTAACGAAGAGCCAATCTCATTCTGAAGGCCACAGAGCGTTCGCAGAGATCCATCCATCCGTCGACCTTCTGCCGCTTTATCCTCCGCGATAGGCCGAGCACACCCTGCGTCCCTGAGTGTTTTTTTACCAATTTTAAGTCTTTATTTCCTCCCCCCCTGCTCAAACCACAAATCTGTTTATCTTGAAGTTTTACTTCTTTCAAAGCAAAGTGCCGTTGAAAATAATGATTCAAAGGTTGCCTGGCTTCAAAGAAAACGTTGACTGGCTGCAGAAAGTCTTTGAGTCACTGTGACATGTAATCCGTGTGAGGATGTGGACCAGATAAGACAGACATAATCTCATCAGAGCCAGTGTAGCGTCCTCCTCACCTCGTGCTTGATGCTGAAGGTGACATAACGCACAGAAACTTGGGTTGCATCATGGGTAACGTAGGGATGCAGATGTGTCGAAGGCAGGAAAGCAAGTGAGGTTTCTTTATGTGAACGACCTTGTGTTGTTGTCAAAAGCCTAAACAACAAATGCTAACTGTACATACAGTGAAAATATAAACTGACTTTCTGTTGAATTTATCAAAGACGATCTAATGAATAGACTCAGACTTAACCTTTGTGCTGAAATCATAACTTTATAACTTGCTGTCCTTAAGCTCATACTGTTAATACTGTTAATACATACTACTAATGTTCATACTCGCCACAGTTCATCTGTTCCAAGGCTGTACATGCCAGAAATGAGGTTTTGAGATTGACTGATGATTGGTCAGAGTGCCGTCACAGGAAGAGACTTAACAATCCCCCCAAAAAACGTGGGGTTAATCTCCAACAATTACCAGAGAAATGTCTAAAATCTCAATATTTAACAGAGGAGTCTGGTGTGTTTAGCGAGAGCACTGCTAGCATCACAAACCCTGCCGCTGTATTTCGGTCCAGTGACTCAATGGAGGAAGTACTGAACAAATATTTTAAATGAACTGATTCTAATGATTCAGTTACTCTGAAAACAACTGCTTTACAAGTCACTAGTCACTCGTTTGTGTGTAAAAACTAGTGATGGGCACTAGGTTAACGCACGCTAACGAGTTTCCATGACGACTGACCGGAAAAAGTCGCCTTTGACGCCATGTTTACGTGCCGCGACACTGGAGTCCAGGCACCGTTTACCAGTTAGCTTCGTTAGCTGCATTAGATCGTTTAGCACCGTTAGCGTTAGCCTACAGTGGAACTGGAGAGGTCTGTTTGTTAAAGTAAAAGATCAGCGCTACAAATAACCAGCGTACCTGTGTTACTGCGTATGTGTGCCTCTGTTTTTAAAGATTAGCGTTACTTTACAGACTCATTTAAACAATCGGGAGTCGCGTAAACATGACGTCACGCGCGTCTTTTTCCAGTCACGGCGTCATGCGATAACGCGCGTTAACGTTGACGCCGTTAACAGCACTAGTCCAAACGAAAGCACGGCAGTTTCATGCACCTGTGCAGCAATGACTCCGCTGTAGGTACTTTTTTGTCTTGGAAAAACCGACCTAAACCGTGCCGTACCGAGGTGAGAACTGGGAACATAGGTGGAAAAGGGACTGTAGAGTTGTCCTTATAAGCAGCTTTAAGGTCATAGAGAGGTTTATCATGACAAAAACAACAAAACGACACAGGGAAAGAAGTCTCGTACGAGGTGTTTCAAACCGCGTGAGACTCAGACTTTGCCACGTCTCTCACTTAATGAAGAAAAGAAGTGATTCACTGTGTAACCACTTTATGCGTTAGAGTTATCTCGTCTAGACAGTTTCTCAGTGTTCAGGGTGGGCTGGGAGTTTGGAGCAATGCTTTGTTGAAGCAAACAAGCAGAATAAGCTAGTTAATTAATGTATTGTTGCGCACGCTGATGGGCAATTAAAAAGTTGGAGCTGTAAATGAATGTGCACATTTACAAATTGAACATTCATCCATTCCCCTCCCCCATTAACAATTATATTTTCTGAGTCATAAAACAAGAAGATAATGTTGCTCGTCAACAGACTGTGATGGAATTTTCTATCGTTGTAGTCAGTCCACCTCCAGCTTCAGTGATGCCACAGTTTTAAAACAAACTTGACTCATTGAATGACTGCACAGGCAGATGAGGAAACGGTGTCAAAGCTGCTGCTGCTGCTGCCTGTAAACATAGCAGCAAATAGTGTCTATTACCAGGTCAGGCCTCAACTTTCCATTTCGCAGTGAAAGGCAATTTCAAAAAGAAAACATTTATCTGGATCTCAGAGTGAGTAAAGTCCATTATGTGTGTAATAAAGATGATCTGGTGATTCAGCTTTGAAGGCAGAATCAGGGCTTCCTGCCACCGTCCAAACATAAACAGGTTAGATTTACTGCTATCAAATAAGCTGGATGGATGATTTATAGCTGCTTCCACTACAGAAACAACTCTCGGTCCGTAAACACAACACCATGTACTTATGTAACTCGCTGTCTTTGCAGCTGGCCCCAGACGACGCCTGGAAGTGTCCTCACTGTAAGCAGCTCCAGCAGGGCATGGTGAAGATGAGCCTGTGGACCCTGCCCGACATACTCATCCTCCATCTGAAGCGTTTCCGACAGGTAGGACGGCTGCGTTGCACCTGTGTCACCTTTTGTATTAGCTGCTGCACCAGTAGTTTTCAATTATAAATCCGATCAGATGCCGTTGTACGGTACGCAACCGTGTTCTGCGGAACCAACACTTCACAGACTTACCAACATTCAGCAATAGCTACCATGTGCACAGGTGTCTTCAGTGCAATTATGACATAAAAAAACTCAAAGAAGAATTATAGTGTGAATCCAAATTAAGCAGCCGCTCAGCCTCTCACTGCAGGTGCTCATTCTGGCCCCGTGTGTCAAAAGCCCAGCCGTCAGCTGACTTGCAAACTTGCAGACTATTGTGTCAGCAACCTATGCTTTACACAGACACACACACACACACACACACACACACACACACACACACACACACACACACACACACACACACACACACACACACACACACACACACACACACACACACACACACACACACACACACACAGAGGGCACACTAGAGTTTCTATTTTAAATATAGAAACTGTAGTTTTTTGTTATTTTACTTTTATGTAAAGCACACCGAGTTTCCCATGTGTATGAAATGCGCTGTGTCTATATACATGTTATATATGTATATGTTTATATGTATATGTATATGTTTATATATATATATATATATATATGTATATGTATATGTTTATATATATATGTATATGTATATGTTTATATATATATGTATATGTATATGTATATATACGTCTATGTATATGTATATATATGTCTATGTATATATGTACATATATGTCTATGTATTTATATATATATATATATATTTGTATGTATATATGTATATATATATGTAGATATATGTATGTATATGTATATACATATATATATATATATGTATATGTATATATATATATCATATATCATGATTATGTAAAACTGACACCTTTCATAGTAGTTGTAATATTTAGCATTATATTACAAGTCTGGTGAAAACCAAATTTTCAAATGGAGACTGGTAAATATGTCATATATATATATATATATGTATATATATATGTATATATATATACATATATATATATATAGTATATGGATAAAAACATTGTTGACACAGGTTGGCGAGCGCAGGAACAAGCTGTCCACCCTGGTGCGTTTCCCCCTCACTGGCCTGGACATGGCCCCCCACATGGTGAAGAGGACTCAGAGCATGAAGAACCTGAACCTGGGAGCCTGGGCGCCGTCCTGGAAGCAGCCGTCGGGACAGCGCCACCAACCTGTCGACATGACGCTGCCGCTCGACTATCAGTACGACCTTTACGCTGTGTGCAACCACCACGGAGGAATGCACGGAGGACATTATACCGGTAGGGAACCGTGTGTTTTCTGCATATCATTCGTTATATTTTCTGTTTACTTCCTACTCACTGTTTTCCTTTGGAAAAAAAAGTAGTTTTGAAGTCTTGCCAGTGGTAGTCTTCAAAATATCTCTAACATTATAACATCTGGTTATAACGGTTGCATTAAAGAGAGGATATTTAAAAACAAATCAGAAAATATCTAACACGTCAGTTCTAACCTGTCAATAATGCAGAATCTCACTGGTCTGTACAGTGACAGATGAAACTCTGAGATGTTCAGACGCTGTTTAAATCAGATGAATGGACATTTTCTTTTGCCTACTGCACTACTCTCAGCCTTAAAGTGCAATAAGGATCAATTAAAAATGCCTCTAACTTTCCATTCATTATCCAAATGCAACATTCTGTCCTCTATTTATCATTCAATGACCTTAAGGCATCATTTTTCCCTAATCAATTCTTGAAAATGGTGCTAAAGGCAAGTAGCTGAGAACACTCCCACTTGTACATTATACTTTATACATATATATGTATAATGTGTGTATTTATTTGATTGATAACACTAAATAAATCAACTTAAATGGACAAGTTACGGAGAAGTCGCAGCGCAACTGCTCGTTTATCTTGCTAATGAGTCCACTTAAATTTGCTATCAGGAGCTCTGTCGTAAAAAGTGTCACCAAATCATCATTTATTAATGAATTAATAATGTTTTATGTTTGCCAAGAAGGAGCCTGTTGTTGCACGATTGTACCATTCAGCACATTTAAGGTACGCTTATTAGCATATTTAAGGGTATCTAAGGGTTTCCTTTGAGGAGGCTGGAGTAAGCCACACTAATGTATGATTTGTTAATTTAATTTAATAAGATGAATAAGTTAAGCTGCCAGCTGTGAAATACTGAATACTTATTAATAATGTATTAATTATGTATGTAATTCTGCCGTATATCACCGCCGCAGAAACTGAATATTTTTAATGGGTTACACTTCAAAATGAAGCTTCACCTGCCTGTTTTTTTTTTGTTGCCAGTGCTGCGTAGGTGTGATCAGGTGACTTTAATATTAGGATGAGAAACTTTGCAAACAGCTGAGGCAAGACTGTGGCGGCGGTTTCACGGGTGGACGGTTGTCGGGGACACGCAACGAGACAGCGGACGCATGGTTGCATCACGTCCTCGAGTCTTTCATGACATTAAAGCGAGAGCCATAGACACACGGATAACTTTCTGGCTTCGTTATAACTTGGTGGAGTGGTGCAAATATGAGAGTGTGGTGGTGCGTGACCGTAAGAAACATGGGGAACAACATCGTCTACATTTATATAGGTTCCTGTTTTCTCTCAGAAAAAAAAAATCATGGTTTGAATAACGGCACAAAGAAAAATGTGTTATTCCATCGCCAAAACTCTTACACAGGTGGCTCTTAGGAAAAGAACATTTCTATCTACCACTGTCTTGCTCATTTCAGGCCCAGTTATTTATATACACTACTGTTATATAATAATAGTGTATATTTTTCAATGAATACAACATTAAATGAATTAGAAATGCACTATTCTAGCTGCAAAACGTCTGGTTTTTAATGGAATATGTACATACAGTAGGTGTACAGAGGCCCGTTTCCATTATTTCTAATCTTGTCAATGTCTTGACTCTGTTTTCTATTCATTTTGCAACTCTTTTGGTGAATAAAAGTCTGACTTTTAATGGAAACCCCAACAAAAAGGTATAGGTGAGCACAAACTTTTGAACGGTAGTGTACATATCCCTGAATTCTGCAAACGAACAACTAAAACAAGGAAACCTCATGATTATGTAAAGATGAAATGCTATAATCGTGTGTTTTTATATGAAAATGGGCTGTATCGCTGAGCCAATAACACACAGGACTGAGGCAGAGAAATCAGTCAAACACTGGTTCCGCCTTTGTGACGTTAGAGGAGTTTCACCGATTGTTTTCTCGTTTGCTTATGTTTGTTGTTGTTGTTGTTTTTTTAAATGCAGCTTACTGCAGAAACTCAGTGGACGGCCAGTGGTACAGTTACGACGACAGCAGCGTCGACCTCGTGCCGGAGGAGGAAGTGTGCACCAGAGGAGCCTACATCCTTTTTTACCAGAGACGCAACGTCATTCCTCCGTGGTCGGCCAGTAGTTCCATCAGAGGTATGCTGCTGCTGCCACACACAGAGTGTCACCTAAAAGATACCCTGACCTAGAATGAGTGTGTTTTGTCCAGATCTCTCTGGTCATTTTTTTGTTTTCCAACGTTTTTCCACTTTACTAACTCTCCTCAAGGTCCATCTTCTTCTGTGTGTGCTCACCACGCGGTGCCTACAAGTCTATTTTCCAGTCCACTGCCTGCTGCCATGTGCGACCTGGAAGTGTCACACACACACACACACACACAGGTGTGTACTTAAATATTGTCAAGTACACACCTGTGTGTGTGTTTGTGTGTGTGTCAGCAGCAGCAGGACACTGCTCTCCCACACTGGGCTGAGATGGCAGAACTAGCAAATCTAGTGATGAAATGATGAACATTTTTCCTTTTGGCACATACTATTCATCCATAACAACACGTCATACATTTCCAGGCAGTAATATTTAGTCTTTTATTTTCCCATTACAATACAGTGCACTCCATGTGACGGTAAACATCTTTTGCTCATTCTCCTTCCTCCTTTCCTTTGTATTTCGTGTCCCTGAGCTCGTTCCACTTCCTTTGACAAAATGTTCTCTTGTCACACAAACACAAACACAAACACACACACACACACTTGTTAGAAACTCGACGGCTGTACTCGCTACGATGCTACGTAGCTTCAGGCAAAAGCATGACAATTAACAAACGCAGAATTCATTAATGTTTTCTTCATTTGTATAATATTGTGTAATATTAATAATTACATGAAACTTAAAGGGACACTGTGTAGTATTTATGGGTTTATATAACCCAAAATCCACTTTTTTATACATATTATGTGCTCCTGCATTGTCTAGTCGCTGTATAATAGTTTTTGTTTAATTTTCGTAGTGTTTCAAAAAGTCATGTAAAATAACATGGTCGCAGGCCGCGGTTGCATAGCCACTGTTAGCAGCGAGACGCCATGTTTCTACCGGAGCCTGTAAGGACAAACGCGAGAAAACAAATCAAGCGTCGCTTTACTTGTAGCGGAAGTCCCGCCTCCACTGCTATGGCCGCGGTAGCTCGCCCTCTCCCTCGCCTCACGAACCTCATCTGCTGACACGGAGAAAGACGACGAGGACGACATTTGACCGGCTGAGGACACCGTAGCGCTCAGGGAAGGGAGGGGGGTGAGCGGAGGAGCAGTTCTTTGTTGTAAATTTCAGCCTCTCCTCTAGATGTCACTATAAACTCCTTACTTCACCTTTAAAGACTAAAAGAAAAAAGAAAAGGGATGCAAATACAGCAATAAAACACACAACACAGGGTGGAGTGAAAAGGGAAAGTCTAAAGTCAAAAAGTAGTATGTCTTTGGTGCACCGCACGTCTCTCCGCCAAAGCACTGGCTCATTATCTGCAGAGAGCTTCATCTCCAAGGGGCTGTCGCCGCTGCAGCCGTCTTTGTTGAAGTGTTCTCGGTTCGTGCAGGTCCTCCTTACGCGGGATCTCCACAGTATGCACGCTCTGGTCACGGCGTTGCACACGGGGTCTTTAGAGTTTACACTGTCAATGCACACTTGAGGGTTATTTAACATATCCACCGTTCCTTGTTTTAAAGCTTGAGGTGTTTTTAACACCTGAAGTTGCACACACTGCTCTTAACACAACCAGGAATGGATTCATTCAACAACATTATGTGTTTCTTCTGTTACTTGCCAACCTGTGGAATTAGATTTGTGAGACATTTCGCTTCGTCCTCCTTTTAAATCTCTGGAGCGACGAGAATGCTTTAATTATCAGTTTCTGCAAATGCATCGCTCATGACCTACGTCCATCGCTCGCGCTGCAGGGCACTTGGAGCGTACCCGTCGTGCAGTTGCTGTGTGAGGAAGAGAGTGCCTGAGTAAAGGCAGGTCGTAGGTTTTTTACGTAGAAAAGAGTGAGTGGGTTGGGTGCAGAGTTAGTGAGGAGAGGAGGAACAGGTGTCACACTATTGTAGCACCTTTACAGTATTATAGAGAGCAGAGAAAGCCAACAACAACAAAAAAAAACACTCCCTGACAGAGCCAGACTCAAGCATGTGCGGCCATCTGCCTAGACAGGTTGGTGTGAAAGGAAAAAATGGGGGGAAGAGAGCGAGACCAGGATCAAGTTCTAAGTGTAGGCGTCAAACATTGATGACATTTAAATATATAATAATATGCTACTGCAGCTCAGGTTATCTCGGAGCCGTTTTTCGCAGTTGTGTGCAAATGAAATAAAGTATTGATAGGCGCGTTAATGCATGATGCGTTTCCATGACGACTGACCGGAAAAAGACGCGTGTGGCGCCATGTTTACGTTTAAATGAGTCTCTAAAGTAACGCTAAACTTTAAAAATAGACGCACACATACGCAGTACACGTGTACGCTGGTTATTTGTTAGCGCTGCTCTTTTCGTTCCATAAACAGAAACAGACCACTCGAGTTCCACTGTAGGCGGGCTAACGGCGCTAAATGTAGCTAATGCAGCTAACGGAGCGAACTCCGGAGTCGCGGCATGTAAACATGACGTCACTTTTTTCCGGTCAGTCGTCATGGAAATGCATTAACGTGCGTTTAACCTCGTTCCCAGCACTAGTATAAAGACATTTTTCCCATGCTACTGCTCTGAGGATAACATCACATCAGTGTGGATACTGGGAAATGTCAGAACGCCTCTTATCGTTACAGTATCGTCAGCCTTTATCGTCTCCTTTCCCTCTACAGAGCAATAATCCAAACACCTGACAATGTACATGGATTTTAACAGCTTTCTCAAAGTTCCCGTTCCTCTGTTTTGGCTGAATTGTGTTCCTGCGTGTTATGAACGATGTGTTTACCTGCAGCAGCCTCTCTGCCGATGCTTGTAAAGCGCCCTGACCTTATTAAACCCTACTTTCAAATGCACTCGAGCCTGAAAATATGACAAGCGAGAAGCAGCCGGTGTCTATTCTGTCAGTCAACAAACACCGAGTCAGTTTGGAGAAGCTGCGGATCGGGAGGTCCTTTCCGAAAACAAATGTTAGGGGGTTTAATGTTGATGTGTCCTTGGGCAAGAGTAACGTCGAGCAACGTCAAAGAGACGCGAGGCGCTCGTTTCACTTTCCTCTCCATGACTTGGCTTCTCATAATTTGCCTCCAAAATAACAAATGTCTCATTTAAGGAATGAAAACACCACGTGTGTTAAATGGGACATTACCATTTTTTGTTTTGTTTAGCTTTAGCTTTGTCGAGCGTCTGTGTGGACCTAATTGGGTAATTTTCTCGATTTTTGAAGAAGCTGAATAACATTTTTTTCCCTCTCATCTCCCCAATTATGTCGCTGCTGCTGCTGCTGCTGCTGCTGTGTGGGTAGAGAGAGAATAATAATATACTGTCCATTGTTTTGTGGTTCTGTTAACATGCACCGCTGACATCATCGGACTTTGAATATGTTGTGGTGTGTGGAAAAGATTGAATGCAGTATGCTCCTGTTTGCTCCTTTGCTATCTGGTGGTGGTAGAAGCGGAGGAGCCGTCTCGTTTGTGTGCTTGTGGGTGAAAATAATTGATTCGGTTTCGCCGTCAGACCGATCTCCCAATTTGCGATTTGACACTTGTGTGTTTTCTCTGTGTGCGTGTCTCACAGGCTCCACCAGTTCATCAATGTCAGACCACTGGCTCATCCGGCTCTCTGTGGACAGTAAAAGAGGAAGTCTGGTGTCTCGGTCGTCCATCACCTGTCCGTCTTCCATCCCCAACTCTCCAGAATCTCCCGTTTTCCGCGACGAGGGTTCGACGGAGGAAAAGGGTGAGGGAGCACATCCGGGTTTTGCCGTAATTACTCTTAATGGTTTATTTTAACTCTTTCGCTGCCCTTGACGTCTATAAACACTTAATATCCCTTAAATCGGACCTAGAGTGGTCCTGTTGCACATATATGTTAGTTATGGAGGTCTACTTACATACATTAACTTGTTTTTATGGTCAAAAACCTCCTAGTTGCTGTAAACGAGCCGATAGAAATCCTCTTTTCTGACGGTGTTCCCCAGCTGCGATATTTCAGACTCAACTCTCTCACCCAGAAGACAAAGTGTGTTGTTATTGGCCAGTATAATCAGCACACCCGCTCTCAGAAGCGCAGCTCCCCCCTCTGGAACGGTGGATGCACTGCTCCTCATTATCAAAACATTGTTTTAACAGTGTTTAAAAAAAGCTTCTTCACGACTCCCCGCCGCAGTCCCTTTGACGACCTTTGACCCGGAGTCAGACCCAGAGTCAGAAGACACTGTCGCTCGTGAAACACCTCCACAACGGACGTTATTCTTCTTCTGCGGTTCAATGTACGCAACCGGATGTGCCCGGACTAGTGCCCGGAGCAGGAGGATCTGCTGTTCAGGAGAACCAGTGTTTACGTAACCGGACCAGGTTTTTTCAGAGATCTCGCTGAGCCCGAGATTACAATAAAACACAGCGTTCTCAGCAGTGGCTGAACTGTTTGTTTAGAACCTTCAGGGCTTCGTAAACAAGGTAATGACGCAGATACACACTAAAAAACAGCGTTAATTTGTACTTCCGGTCTAGGTCCGCTTTAATATCAAAACCCGTTAACTAAGTGTAATGCCGAAATTGACCACCATGTAGGTGACAGCTCTGCTCTTTGTGAATGGTCGATCGGTATAGATCACGAGAAGGAGACCAGAGACGAGGACTGAGGAGGGAGAAATGGCGAAAGAGAAGAGGGGAAAAAGCTCAGGCAGCTCACGCTCGAACAGAGCATGTGTCGCGGAAGTTGGGGCGAATGTGAGCGGTGACGAGGGAGATCATGAAAGGGAGGGAGTTACGGAGCCGTTGCGGTCTCCAAAACCGGGGCGATGCGTTGAGACGCCGGATTTCTTGCGTCGTGCGTCACCAAGGGCCAGCGCAACTGACGAATCTTGTAAATAAATGATTGTTTTGCCATCAAAAGCCCTTTATAAGTGTTGTATGTGTTGTTTTATAGAAGGAAAACACTGTTCAGATGTTTGAGGTTTCACTAGAGCAAAAAATATTAGCCTATTTTCTTATGCCGATTACTAAAAAACTGGAAAAAGGTAGAAACAAACTTTTTTTTCCAGACGAAAGAAGAAAGTTTGTTATTTCTTTTGGTAGTTTCACTGTTTACATAGTCCATAGGTCCAGTGTGTAAGAATGAGTGACAGCTCATGGTGAGAGTAATCGTTAACTGAGAGATCCTCCTATCCCCAAGTGCTTCAGGGAAATATGGTGGCCTTCGTTTACCAGAAAGGATGTTAATTTGCGTCGTAAACAATGTGCTCTAGCTGATTTGTCCTTTCAGGCTTCTGTAGAAACACGGTGGCCTCAGTAAAGGTCCTTTAAACATAGTTATTATCTCTATTTTCCATTTCTACTCTCCTAAATGTTATGCACTGAACTTGTACGATTAATTCTGTCTCATGGTCTTGTGTTAAATGGAGAACTCCTGCTTTCCCCAAGTGCTTCAGGGAAATAAGTTGGCCTTCATTAACCTGAAAGGATGTTCTTTGCATATTTAACTTTGCAGTTTGTCCTTTCAGGCTTCTGTAGAAACATGGTGGCCTCAGTAAAGGTCCTTTAAACATAGTTATTGGCTCTATTTTCCATTTCTACTCTCCTAAATGTTATACACTGAACTTGTACGATTAATTCTGTGTCATGGTCTTGTGTTAAATGGAGAACTCCTGCTTTCCCCAAGTGCTTCAGGGAAATAAGTTGGCCTTCATTAACCTGAAAGGATGTTCTTTGCATATTTAACTTTGCAGTTTGTCCTTTTTAGGCTTCTGTAGAAACATGGTGGCCTCAGTAAAGGTCCTTTAAACATAGTTATTGGCTCTATTTTCCATTTCTACTCTCCTAAATGTTATGCACTGAACTTGTACGATTAATTCTGTGTCATGGTCTTGTGTTAAATGGAGAACTCCTGCTTTCCCCAAGTGCTTCAGGGAAATAAGTTGGCCTTCATTAACCTGAAAGGATGTTCTTTGCATATTTAACTTTGCAGTTTGTCCTTTTTAGGCTTCTGTAGAAACATGGTGGCCTCAGTAAAGGTCCTTTAAACATAGTTATTGGCTCTATTTTCCATTTCTACTCTCCTAAATGTTATGCACTGAACTTGTACGATTAATTCTGTGTCATGGTCTTGTGTTAAATGGAGAACTCCTGCTTTCCCCAAGTGCTTCAGGGAAATAAGT
This sequence comes from Microchirus variegatus, assembly GCF_963457635.1. Taxonomy (NCBI): domain Eukaryota; kingdom Metazoa; phylum Chordata; class Actinopteri; order Pleuronectiformes; family Soleidae; genus Microchirus; species Microchirus variegatus. Next base: position 16,898,371 of record NC_139824.1, read on the forward strand.
TGGCCTTCATTAACCTGAAAGGATGTTCTTTGCATATTTAACTTTGCAGTTTGTCCTTTCAGGCTTCTGTAGAAACATGGTGGCCTCAGTAAAGGTCCTTTAAACATAGTTATTGGCTCTATTTTCCATTTCTACTCTCCTAAATGTTATACACTGAACTTGTACGATTAATTCTGTGTCATGGTCTTGTGTTAAATGGAGAACTCCTGCTTTCCCCAAGTGCGTCAGGGAAATAAGTTGGCCTTCATTAACCTGAAAGGATTTTCTTTGCATATTTAACTTTGCAGTTTGTCCTTTTTAGGCTTCTGTAGAAACACGGTAGCCTCAGTAAAGGTCGTTTAAACACACTTATTGGCCGTATTTTCCTAAATGTTACACACTGAACCTCTTAGATTGATTCTGTGTTTTAAACTTTTTTCCAATCCATATTTTTTCAGGGGCTTTTGAGCGCAGCCACTTTGTCCGGGGTCTTCAGGGACGAAGCGCGAGCATGAGGGCGCCCAGCAAGACCAAAGAAGCGCTGAGCAAACTCCTTCCCCTGCGCTGGTCCTTCGGTTCCAAGGACAGACGCAAAGCTGACCCGGCGTCGCAACCGGTTCAGGACCCGGCCCCCGTGGAGCTGGTGCAGTACTTGGAATCCGGCCGGCGGCCTCGGTGCACAAAGGAGCCGATAGTCGCGCTGATGAGCGAGCCGCGAGGCACAAAGGAAGCCGCCGAAGGCAACGCCGCGGGCGCCGTCCAGTCTGTTAAAACGAGAGGCGAGCTGCTGTCAGAGTCTCCGCAGGTCCCTGAAGGGCAGAGGAGACCGCCGGACAAGACGTCCAGCCTGAGACGCAGCAGGGGAGGCCAGAAAAGAGACGATGGCGCCTCCAATATCAGCGGCAGCTCCAGCAGCAACACCCTCACCAGGAGGAAGGAATCCAAAAAGCAGAGCTCTTCTCATGCTTCCCAGGATTCTGACACAAACAGAGTTCAGCCCAGTTACAGCACGCCGAGTCTCAATGACGGGACTCTGCGGAGACAAAGAGGAGACAGGCCCGACAGGGAACACGTCACCGCTAATGAAGCCAACGCCAAAACCAAGAGAGGGGACCCCGTGCCCAAGAGCCACGAAGGACTGCTCTCTTTCTTAAAAGGGAACTTTCTGAAAAAGGACAGGGACTCGAGGAAGTCCAGGGACGGCGATCCGGGAAGAGGAGACGAGGACGAGGAGGAGCGAGGCAGGAGGACGTCGTCGAGGCTGTCGCTGTCCAACGGAGCGGCGGGCGGCAGAGGCGGTGCGGACGCGCCTAGATACACGGGCCACCTGGGTTACGAGTTGACGAACGGGAAGGCCGGGCGCGCGGCCTCAAGCGACATCAAACGCTCGCAGAGCTCCTCCAACATCCCGACCAAGGCGGAGCCGAGCATGCACAGGACGGCGTCTCTGCATCGCAACGGCGTGACGGCGGCGACAGCGGCGACGGCGGCGGCGTCGCGGAGCCTGACGGCCGACAAGCCGTCGTACGGCACGCTGCAGAGGACTCGGTACAGCACTACGTCGCTGGGACGCAAAAGGACGGTGCCCGAGTCGAGCTTCTGACACAAAGATATTTAACACACAGTCTTTTATTCTGAGATATTTATAGATATATATATAGATATCTATATTTAGGGAATGAAGTCCTGTGTCCGATAGCAATAGAGCTTAAATTCACAGTGAAATGCCTTTTGCTCCCAGAAAATGACCCCGGCTCAAGTGATTTGCGCCGTTTTCTGGGACAAAGATCGTCACTGTTTTTGTTTTTCCCTTTTTTTAAATCACTTGAAGCAAAGTGCCTGATAAAACTAATATGCAGTTTGACCAATGAGCTTATATCTCTTCTTAGCACTGGAAGCACAAAAGCCCTTAAACATAGACACAGCTGAACATACAAACATGAAGAGATTACTATCAGTTCATTTGAAATTTCCTTTCATTTTGCTCATAACAAGGATTAATTATATATATATTTTTTTTTTTTAAATGTCATGTGGCCACTTGTGTGGAGCTGTGGGGCTGATGTTCCTGATTGACATCAGTTAATTCCTGGTTAATATGTATGTAGAGTACGTGTTGATCACAGGGGGAAAATGTAAACATCGCAAGTGGAATAACTCGGTAAAAACAAGGAAAAGTACATAGTATTTAATAATATTAAGAATTCGTATTAACAGAAGCGTAATAATCAGAAGATGACTGTACTTAACAAAAATGTCTGCAAAAGAAATGCATTTGGCTGTGGGTTAAACGCAGGGCCGTTTCTAGCTGTTTGGGGGCCCAATGCGAAACACTATTTGGTCGAAAACTCGAGGTAGAGATTCCTGACTTTTTCAAATTACCCGACAAACACTTGCATGCTTTGCAAATATATGCATAATGAATGCATCCAATACATTACAATACAAAAATGTTATAAAATATGAGTCTGAGTTTGCAGTTTGGGGGCCCCCTGGTGGCTGTGGGGGCCCTATGCAGCTGCCTAGTCCACATAATAGCAAGAAACGGCTCTGGTTAAACGGAAGAGTTTTGAGCTTTTTCCCTCAAATCCAAAATGCATTTCCATAACTTTATTCCACGTTTTACTCGGTTGCTGCAAGAAAAATATATTATGTACGATCCCGATATGGATATAAGTGCAAGGTGTGGGTTTCGTGTTTTTTTGTTTTTTTCTTTCCTTGAATCATTCGCAGTGTGAAAAACCAAATCTATGAGAGGTTTAAAATGCCTAAATAAAAACAAAAGCACAATCCATACAGCCATCCATTTTTTTTATGTAAACGCTCATTATGGTAATTACTGTGAATTGTGAACCAGGAAGTGACGTAGAGTTTTTACGAATACCAGTCGATTGCACTTTTCGATGTACCGTTTCTTTCCATTCAGGCATTTTAAACCTCTATTAATCCGGTGTTATGAAGGCGTTGCTGTGTGTTTTTCGTTCGCAGCTGAAAGTATTATATCAGACGTTGATGCTGCGGGGACAGAAATTGATTCTTTTATTTACTTTGTTTACTCGTCGTTCTGCAGAATCCAAACGTGAGGAAAACGCTGAGCTGAATGACACGACTCTATTATATTCTTTGTGCTAATGTGCAGCTTCAGCGAGAATCGCAGGGAGGGTGAGGCTCTTCCGTTATGTAAGGCCACTTACATAATAACGCTCCGAGAAGTTAATTTAATTTCCCGCGGTCACAATGTTCCCCCGTTCACTCCATTAATGGGTGATACAGTATAGTCACGTTCTGATCGTCCTTCAGCAGGATAACGGGCCAACTGTGGTCGCTGTAATTGAATGCCGTGTACGACAGAAATATCCCATCATTCTCACTTAGACCGAGCACATGTATGATGAGGGAAACATACGGGAGTGTTATTTACTGGACTGAGCTCCTCTCTTTTATTACACTGGTCAACACCAAATGTATTGTTTCAGTTTTTTTTAGCTGATTTAGGATCATGTTGATGTGCTGAATCCAAAAATCACATTGGTTTTGCTCAATCAGGTCAACTTTCTGAACAAAGTACGGGTATTTTCACGTCATACACTCTTAGAAATAAGGGTTCCAAAAGGGTCCTTCTACAAGGGCTGAGGTTCTACCTGGAACCATTTGCTTGTCAAGGGTTCTTGGTAACACTAATGGTTCCAGTAAGAAACATTTTGATCCAGAGAACCCTTTAAAACCCCTTTCTTGAATAAAGAGTTTTAAAAGGGTTCTTGGTGGAACCCTCCAAAAGGGTTCCAGGTGGAACGTTTATAAAAAGGTTCTACCTGGAGCCAAAAAGGGTTCTCCTACGAGGACAAGCTGAAGAACCGTATATGGTTCAACTTAGCACTTTTATATTAGAAATAAGGGTTCCTAAAGGGTTCTTCTACAAGGGCTGAGGTTCTACCTGGAACCATTTGCTTCTGAAAAACCCTTTTCCAGAAGAAAGGGTTTTTCAAGGGTTCTTTGTAACACTTATGGTTCCAGTAAGAACCATTTTGATCCAGAGAACCCTTTAAAACCCCTTTCCTGAATAAAGGGTTTGGAAAGGGTTCTTAGTGGAACCCTCCAAAAGGGTTTCAGGTGGAACGTTTATAAAAAGGTTCTCCCTGGAGCCAAAAAGGGTTCTCCTACGGACAAGCCGAAGAACCTTATATGGTTCTACTTAGCACTTTTATATTAGAAATAAGGGTTCCAAAAGGGTCCTTCTACAAGGGCTGAGGTTCTACCTGGAACCATTTGCTTCTGAAAAACCCTTTCTTCTGGGAAAGGATTTTTCAAGGGTTCTTGGTGACAATAATGGTTCCAGTAAGAACCATTTCGATCCAGAGAACCCTGTAAATGCCCTTTCCTGAATAAAGGGTTTTAAAAGGGTTCTTGGTGGAACCCTCCAAAAGATAAAAACTGCCAAAAAGGGTTCTCCTATGAGGACAAGCCGAAGAACCTTATATGGTTCTACTTAGCACTTTTGTTTCTCAGAGTGTATGATGTGTATGATGATGACCTGATTGAGAAAAATGGATTCAGTGGTGCAACATGGTCCTAATTCAGTTGAAAAGACATAGAAAACTTAGACATTTGTGTTTTTTGTAACCCAGTGTAATCTGACTCATTGATTCTCATCAGCCACGTCAGTGTAAATATGAAATAACCTGACATCTGAACTTTGGGGAAAAACTCACCACAGACACATTAGGTACGACAAATGATTGTGTTTCACTCGCTGCTATAATATTGAGTATAATATATTCAATATTATACTATGTACTATACTATAATATAGCAACTAGTCTGAACTTAAATTGCATATGCACGTCTTTTCTGAGAGGGTTCTGGAGTTCATAGTGAACGCCGGGTTTATATTATATAAAACACTGTGTTTGTCACAATGTGCATTTTCACTTTAATTATCAACACTGAAATCATTGTTTTTTTAATATAATAAACAAAGACGCTATACGACACTGCAATTTAAAGTCTGTGAACAAAAAAAACAAAAGTCTGTTTCCTAACAAAATTCATAAAACCTCTTAATTTTATCCTGTTCATTTAATTAAATTAAATGTAAGTGGCTGATTCAAGAACATTCAAAGAGATCTTGCAGTAAATATCTTCCACTAACACCCACAGACCCAGAGTCACTGTTGTTATTATTAGTTTATACATTACTTGTATCACATGAGTTTATCTTGCTGCAAGCTGTTGTCACAGCGTTGGTCTTTATGAATAATATATACGATATACACTGTATAGAGATATATATATATAGAGAGAGAACTTACACAAACTTTGCACAGATGCACTCCATATTTACTTTAACAACACTTCCAGTATCCAGTCGTTTAAATCCTCACTTGACGAAGCAATAATGTTCGAACGTGTCGCTCACTGTCGTCGGTCTTTGCACAATCGTTTTCATTTCTTTTAACCCTGCTGTCAAATAATCACTGAGAGAAAACCACAACAACATAGACGTCTGTCTGTTTTTAAATGATTACAGTGATTGATTGAGTGATTTGGGGTCTTTTTTCCCTTCAGCTCATATTTGGCTGTCGTCTACGGAGCCCCCGAAGTGACATGAGAAGAAAAAAATGACGAAAAAAAAAAAAAAATTTAATCTCGACTTTGAAACTCAAGATCTCGAGTTTCCAAAAAAATGTGAAAAAAAATATATGAAAATTTTTTTTTTTTGAAAAAAAAGAAATTTGGAAAAAATAACATTTTAATTTTTATTTTTATTTTTATTTTTTTTCATAATTTTTTGGTTACTCAAGATCTCGAGTAAGATCGATTAAGATCTTTTTTGTCAAAAATTTTTTTTTTCAATATTAAAAAAAAAAAAATGTTTCAATATTTTTTTTTCAAAATTTTTTCCTATTTTTTGGAAAGTCGAGGTTTAAATTATTTTATTTATTTTTCTTTCTTGTCACTTCGGGGGCTCCGTAATCGTTCACTGTGAGTTACACAGACGGCAATAAACAGCATTAGTGTGAAGATTTGCTGAAAAGCATCACTTTAAAAATATAAATGTGGGCTGTAACGGCCGCTGCGTGACTCTGATTTTCATCACTAAACACTGAATCCTCGTCGTGTTTTTGAGAAGACGAGGAGAGAGGGAAAAAGACGCTTCTATACAATTTATTATTAATGCTTTTCAAGATCATAATAACAGGATATAAAGTTTAAATTGGGGACACAAAGTCTGTATTACACCATCTCTTTGTTTCTTAATCTACAGAATGTTTATTACTCTGCCAAACTGAGCACTTCTGTGTTTTTATTGTGAAATGTGAGTTGTTTTATATGCAATTTTTCTACATTTTATAAAATAAAAATATAAAGATTCTATGTGCGAGTGAATAAATGAGGTAATTAACACGGTGTTTAACTAGAGTTTCATTGTGTAACAGCAGTTTCTGCCTCAACTGTTATTTTTGTTTCTATATTGTGTATTTGTGTTTGTGTTTGTGCACATTTGATGTGTTTTCCGTGCATGGTTGAAGTCTTTCTTTGTTTTTCTTTGACACGAAAGAAGCTGTGACTTTAAAAAAAAAATCACAATAATCTTTATTTTCTCTTTCACAGTTCATACAAAAAAAAATAATGAGCCTGTTTTTCTTCTTTTTGGTGGAAGTGCATGAACATTTTTAGCAGTTAGACTTTTGTGCCCGCACAGATTTTTTTGGTTGGTTTGGTTTGGTTGGTTGAATGATTTGATTTTGTCACAGCAGATATTTATAGTCTTGTGCTTCTGTGCACAAACGCAGAAAGAAAAGAGCCAGCTCATCTGGGCACGAGGAGTCACTTTTGATGATGATGATGATGATGATGATAATGGTGTTATTGTGGCCAGAGTTTCTCAGACCCACTGTCCTTCGTGTTTGGTCCTCAGAGAACACTGCCCTGCATGTGTTAGATGTTCTCCCGCTGATGTGAATCAGGTGTGCTGGAGCCTGGGAACGTCTAAAACGCGGAGGGCAGTGATCCCCGAGGACCAGGGTTACTGTAAAGTTTAGACGTTCTCGTCGAGCTCCGCAAACGCCGCGAAATCAGCCGTGTTTTTGACTCGGGTGTCGTCGTAGGAGCAGGTAAACACCTTAAGCCTGTCCTGTTGACGCCACGTAAGACACGATTAACTTTGTCACTGATTTTCAGCAGCGTGTTCATCCTGAGGAAGAACGGACGAGACGGGATGATCCACAGGACTACACACACTTGCCGTGTAAGTAAACAATTTTTTTCACCATAAAATGGCCAGAAAGTTTTTGCTTTTGCCAGTTTTGTCAGTTATTTACAATCCGCTGCATGTTAAAGTAGGGTATTAACAATTTAAAATGATGTAAACCAAAAGGTTGCTTTAAAAAACAAAACACTGTAGGTGTACATGAACACCAGTAAACAATATAACACATTTATTTTGCTTATTTTCACTATAAAAGGGCTCTAAGGACAGAATCCACAGGACTACACACACTTGACGTGTAAGTAAACCTATTTTTTATTATTTTTTATTATATAAAATGGCCCGAAAATTTGCTTTTTCACATTTTCCCAGAATAACTTTCAATATCTAGCGGTTATTTACAATCCACTGCATGTTAAAGTAGTGTATTAACAATTTAAAATGAAGAAAAACTAAAAGTTTCATTAAAAAGCAAAGCACTGTAGGTGTACATGAACACCAGTATTACACTTGTTTTATTGCTTATTTTCACCATAATAGGGCCAGAAATACAGACCCGCAGGTCTACGTACACTGGGCATGTAAGTCTTTTATTATTATTTTCACAATAAAACAGCCAGAAAATGTCCTTTTTCTAATTTTTTCCAGAATAACTTTAAATATCTGGCGGTTATTTACAAATTCACTGCATGTTAAAATAGTATTCTAACAATTTAAAATGAAGAAAAACTAAAAGTTTCATTGAAAAACACTGTAGGTTTACATGAACACCAGCGAACAGTATAACACTTTTTTTTTTAACTTATTTTCGCAATAAAACGGCCAGAAAATGTGCTTTTGCTCATTTTTCCACAATAACGTTCAATATGTAGCAGTTATTTACAATCCACTGGATGTTAAAATATTGTATTAATGATTCAAAATGAAGAAAAACCAAAAAGTTTATTAAAAAACAAAACACTGTAGGTGTACATGAACACCAGTAAACAATATAACACATTTATTTTGCTTATTTTCACTATAAAAGGGCTAGAAAGACAGATCCACAGGACTACACACACTTGGCGTGTAAGTTAACATTTTTTTAATTCATTTTTTGCTTATTTTCACCAGAAAATGTGCTTTTGCCAATTTTTCTTGAATAACTTTCAATATCTGTCAGTTATTTACAATCCACTGCATGTTAAAATAGTGTATTAACAATTTAAAATGAAGAAAAACCAAAACGTTTCATTAAAAAACAACCCACTGTTGGTGTACATGAACACCAGTGCAGTATAACATGTTTTTGCCTATTTTCACCATAAAATGTGCTTTAGCAATTTTTTCCCAGAGTAACTTTAAATATCTAGCAGTTATTTATAATCTACTGCATGTTAAAATAGCATATTAACAATTTAAAATGAAGAAAAACAAAGTTTTACTCAAAAAACAAAACACTCTGTGTTTTATTTGCTTATTTTCACAATAAAAATGCCAGAAAATGTGCTTTTGCTCTTTGTCCAGAATAAATTTCAATATCTAGCAGTTATTTACAATTCATTGCATGTTAAAATAATATATTAACAATTTAAAATGAAGAAAAAACAAAAAGTTTCATTAAAAAACAACCCACTGTTGGTGTACATGAACACCAGTGAACAATATAACACTTTTATTTGCTTATTTTCACCATAAAAGGGCCAGAAAGACAGATCCACAGGTCTACGCACACTTGGCGTGTAAGTAAACCAATTTTTTATTCATATTTTCACAATAAAACGGCCAGAAAATGTCCTTTTTCCAATTTTTTCCAGAATAACTTTAAATATCTGGCGGTTATTTACAATCCACTGCATGTTAAAGTAGGGTATTAACAATTTAAAATGAAGAAAAACCAAAACGTTTCATTAAAAAACAACCCACTGTTGGTGTACATGAACTCCAGTGCAGTATAACATGTTTTTGCTTATTTTCACCATAAAAGGGCCAGAAAGACAGAATCCACAGGACTACGCACACTTGGCGTGTAAGTAAACCTATTTTTTATTATTATTTATTATATAAAACGGCCAGAAAATTTGCTTTTTCACATTTTCCCAGAATAACTTTCAATATCTAGCAGTTATTTACAATCCACTGCATGTTAAAGTAGGGTATTAACAACACTTGTTTTTTTTTTGCTTATTATCAAAATAAAAGGGTTAGAAAATGTGCTTTTGCCCATTTTTCCAGAGTAACTTTCAATATCCGACGGTTATTTACGATCCACTGCATGTTAAAATAGTATATTAACACATATTTAAAGGTGCCATATGTAAGAATGTGGTCAAAAACGGTTACTACATTCAAATTCAAAATACCAAGGTCTTTTAGGTTTGGTTTTCTGACGTAACTGGCAACCCGTGGTCACTCGGCAGCTGAGACTCTACTGACTGCAATGATTGGTAGACGACAGTAGGTGGCGCCACATGACGCCAAAACATGATTTCAAAACATAAACATGATTTGCAGTCTGCAAAATATTTTTTTTAATGCAAATATTTTGTCTGTACTGTTGTTGTTGGTGAGTTCAGTTTGTTATATGAACATTATTCCTGAGTCTCTGTGACATATTAGGAGGATTTTACGGCCAGTTGCTTTAGATTTATTACATAATGCACCTTTAAGTGGATTCGTCGTCTTCCAGCATCACAAACCGTCACGTAATTACAGAAAAGGTTAAAGTCTCGCCTTTTAACCGCTCACACTACAGGATAATTTGGCCGGATATTCTGTTCAAATTATCCTAAAAGCAGAAAAACAACCAAATCTTATCCCGTAAAGTCCTGAGCTCAACAGAGATGAACTCTGTGACCCTCACAGCTCTCATTTACACCTCGACTCAGGGGGAAACTGATGATCAGAGTGAAGGAGAACAGTCTTAAGTGTTTGTTCTCGTCAGCGTCTTCGACTTAACCCCGAGTACCTTAGCCTTCAGCAGACTCCTGAAGACGCACGACTGAGAACATCTTAATATCTCACATTCTTTAATCTTTTGACTTCCATTTAATGTGAACCTTGCTTCGAGGAGTTCTTTCTTCACAGACAAAGAGCTCTCGTTTAGCAGACGAGGACACGAATCCTCTTTAATATTTCACCATCCACTGCAGTGTTCCAAAAAAAAGCTTTTATTTTTTTTTAACCCTAACCCTTAAATGACCTCTTTGTCGCAGCCAAAGTGTAAAACTGCCCACACACACACACACACACACACACACACACACACACACACGGACGATAAAAGAACAGGTTGAACCTGCCTTTGTTTCACTGTTTCATCCTGTTTTCGGGGATGAATTATGCAGTTCAGAGTGTTTTTACTCACAGCTGCTGCAGGTGGAAATTATTTCATGAGCAGAGCAGACTGTGTGTGAGAATAACAATAAAAAAAAAGTAAAGAAAAGTTTTAGGGAGAAAATGAGCTGAAACTTCACAAACAGGTTTAATCACTGAGTGCGTTTATGATCAGGTAACTGGAATAAACTTTTTAAAGTTCATATACATGTCTCTAAGAAATCAGATTATTGACAGAAACCAAGGCAAACCGATAATGATAACCAGATAACTCTAAAAAACCCATAATAATCGTTTTTTTCAGTGTGCATGTAAACGCACTCACTGGTTCAAATATGATGATTATTATGATTATTATAATTATTCACAGTCTTATTAAAGCCGCACCTGTTTACTTTGATGTGATTTTTTTTTTTTTTTTGCAAATACAGCAATTCCTCTGAACAAGGTCACGATTTAAATAACTGAGCTGTTTTAGTTCTTAGAAACGAGGACACGCAGACTCACAAGGACTCAAAGGCTGGAAAGCTCATAATGCACCTGATGCTACACTCTTAGAAATAAGGGTTCCGAAAGGGTTCTTCTACAGGGGCTGAGGTTCTACCTGGAACCGTTTGCTTTTGAAAAACCCTTTTCCTGAAGAAAGGGTTTTCCAAGGGTTCTTGGTAACACTAATGGTTCCAGTAAGAACCATTTTGATCCAGAGAACCCTTTAAAAGTCCTTTCCTGAATAAAGGGTTTTAAAAGGGTTCGTTATGAAAAGGTTCTACCTGGAGCCAAAAAGGGTTCTCCTATGAGGACAAGCCGAAGAACCTTATATGGTTCTACTTAGCACTTTTATTTCAAAAAGTGTATTTAGTCATACACTCTTAGAAATAAGGGTTCCAAAAGGGTCCTTCTACAAGGGCTGAGGTTCTACCTGGAACCATTTGCTTTTGAAAAACCCTTTCCCAGAATAAAGGGTTTTGCAAGGGTTCTTGGTAACACTAATGGTTCCAGTAAGAACCATTTTGATCCAGAGAACCCTTTAAAACCACTTTCCTGGATAAAAGGTTTTAAAAGGGTTCTTGGTGGAACCCTCCAAAAGGTTCTACCTGGAGCCAAAAAGGGTTCTCCTATGAGGACAAGCTGAAGAACCGTATATGTTTCTATTTAGCAATTTTATTTCTAAGAGTGTATTTAGTCGTACACTCTTAGAAATAAGGGTTCCAAAAGGGTTCTTCAGCAAGGGCTGAGGTTCTACCTGGAACCATTTGCTTCTGAAAAACCCTTTCCCAGAAGAAAGGGTTTTGCAAGGGTTCTTGGTAACATTAATGGTTCCAGTAAGAACCATTTTGATCCAGAGAACCCTTTAAAAGCCCTTTCCTGAATAAAGGAAACCCTTTATTTCCCCAAAAGGGTTCCAGGAGGAACCTTTATAAAAATGTTCTTCCTGGAGCCAAAAAGGGTTCATATAACATATAGAAGAGAAGATGTAAATGATGAGACTTTTACTTGTATTTAAATCAAGTTCTGAAATCTGAAAAGCCCTTTCTTCAGGAAAGGGCCTAAGGTAGAACCTCAGCCCTTGTAGAAGGACCCTTTTGGAACCCTTATTTCTAAGAGTGTGAGGTGCATTTGTATCAGGTGTCGTATGGAGCAGGAAAACACCTGAAGCCTGTCCTTCACTCCAGGATTGTCCCTCTCTTTGTCTCTTTGTCGCCACATAAGACGCAATTAACTCCTATGAAAGACAAGCCGAAGAACCTTGTATGGTTCTACTTAGCACTTTTATTTCTAAGTGTACGGCCTCTCAGTGAAGGAGGAAGTGTTCGATGCAGATTTTTCCTCTGCCTTGACCGCTCGGTTTCCCTCTTCAGCTGCACAGACTTTTGTGTTCCGCTGACAAACGAACGTCTCGTCGGAAATGTCACGGTTGGAGCTTAAGAGAACCCAGATCTCCGGTCTTTCTCTGCGTGTGTTCTGTCAGCAGAGAATTAAGGTAAATGTCAAAGGTTTCAGAGGATTGATGGAGGAGATGTGGTCAAGGGTGTATAGTTTGAGGAGGAGGAGGAGGAGGAGGGCGTTCATCTTTGAATCAACGTGCTATTTCTTCTCCCTTTTCCATCATTTACGACCTCAGTCAGGAAGTAATAGGCCAGCGTCTCAATTCCAATACGTCCTAAATGACTTTTTTATCCCCCTATTACTCAGATCCAATTTTTTCCCCCAGGGCTTGTGTGGACACAGCCATCTCATTTGTCAATTTCAATTTTCAAATCAGACGTGTCGGAGGTGGAGGTGGAGGTGGAGGTCGTCGACCTCCAATATTGTTCCTGAATTCCTCACCGTACAGAGGATCAGCGTATTCGTATTTCACGCTTTCACACGTCTCGTGGCTTCTGTGTTCCATCAAAAGTGCGAATCGTGTTTGAACAACGACGCCTCGGCCTTGTGATGTGAACACAGACGTGGTTCCACCTTCACTGGCTCAGAGTTCAAAGATGTGTAAATTCACCCAGCGTACTTTAATCCCAGGGGTTGTCCTTGGATTATGTGCTTCTGTTAGCGCAGAATAAACACACAGGGAGAAGAAAAAGTCCTTCCTTAGCTCAGAAAAGCACACTTTATTATTCCCTTTATCCAATAATAAAAATATATTTAATTAGGTGCTATCGCCGCAAGGCATTCTAGCCCGAACCTAGAATTCTGACGCGAATGCCTTCTGTTGTTCTTCGACTTTTTCCTCTTCTGCCAAATGTTTGCCGCGTAACTCGTCGCGCAGCTTTGGGAAAACCCTCACGCGAGTCATATCAAAACGTGCGGTTCGATCGGGAATGGCGTGCTGTGACGTTTCTAAGCGTTTCGAGTAACCATGGCGACAAAAATTGCAAAAAACTGTTACTAATTTCCACACGCACGTAAATTGGAAACGGTCGAAAAAAAAACGAGCCCATTTCGGAGCCTCACTGTGTCGTCATACTTTAACGTAGAGACCTGATATGTGAGACCAGAGACCCGTCCTAGACCTTTCTACAAAAGTTTACCTCACTACAGGAAGTGGAACGCCCGAAACAGGAAGTTAAATGTAACTTTGCCATACATTGACCGATCTGCACGAAACAAGATATGGGAGACATGCCCTTGACCCAACAGGAAGTCGGCCATTTTTAACAGGAAGTGCCCACTAACTTTGCTGTGGACACTTCTTTACTTTACCAGCAAACGTCCTGCACACGGCGACACATGCCGGAAGCAGCAGGCACCGTGCCTGCGCCGCAAGGCATTGTAGCCTAGCTTATGACTTTTCTAAGCGTTTCGAGTAACCATGGCGACAAAAACGCAAAAAACTGTAACTAATTTCCACGCGCACGTTAATTGGAAACGGTCGGAGAAAAAAAACGAGCCCATTTCGGAGCCTCACTGTGTCGTCATACTTTAACGTAGAGACCTGAAACTTGATATGTGAGACCAGAGACCCGTCCTGAACATTTCTACAAAAGGTGACCTCACTACAGGAAGTGGAACGCCCAAAACAGGAAGTTAAATGTAACTTTGCCGTACATTGACCGATCCGCACGAAACAAGATATGGGAGACACGCCCTTGACACAACAGGAAGTCGGCCATTTTAAACAGGAAGTGCCCACTAACTTTGCTGTGGACACTTCTTTACTTTGCCAGCAAACGTCCTGCACACGGCGACACATGCCGGAAGCAGCAGGCACCGTGCCTGCGCCGCAAGGCATTGTAGCCTAGCTTATGACTTTTCTAAGCGTTTCGAGTAACCATGGCGACAAAAATCGCAAAAAACTGTAACTAATTTCCACACGCACGTAAATTGGAAACAGTCGAAAAAAAAAAACGAGCCCATTTCGGAGCCTCACTGTGTCGTCATACTTTAACGTAGAGACCTGAAACTTGATATGTGAGACCAGAGACCCGTCCTGAACATTTCTACAAAAGGTGACCTCACTACAGGAAGTGGAACGCCCAAAACAGGAAGTTAAATGTAACTTTGCCGTACATTGACCGATCCGCACGAAACAAGATATGGGAGACACGCCCTTGACACAACAGGAAGTCGGCCATTTTAAACAGGATGTGCCCACTAACTTTGCTGTGGACACTTCTTTACTTTACCAGCAAACGTCCTGCCCACGGCGACACGTGCCGGAAGCAGCAGGCACCATCGTAATAACGAAATTAGTACATTTTATTAGGTGCCTGCGTCGCAAGGCATTGTAGCCTAGCTTATGACTTTTCTAAGCGTTTCAAGTAACCATGGCGACAAAAATCACAAAAAAACTGTAATTTCCACACGCACGTAAATTGGAAAAAAAAACGAGCCCATTTCGGAGCCTCACTGTGTCGTCATACTTTAACGTAGAGACCTGAAACTTGATATGTGAGATCAGAGACCGGTCCTCGACCTTTCTACAAAAGGTGATCTCACTACAGGAAGTGGAACGCCCGAAACAGGAAGTTAAATGTAACTTTGCTGTACATTGACCGATATGCACGGAACAAGATATGTGAGACAAGCGACCTTCCGCTGGACATGTTTAGTGACACGCCCTTGACCCAACAGGAAGTCTGCCATTTTAAACAGGAAGTGCCCGCTAACTTTGCTGTAAATTGACCAATGTTTACGAAACGCAATATGCGAGACCAGGGACTCGTCCTGAACATGTCTGCAAAAGATGACGGGTGACAAGGGAACTTCCCTGAACACGGACTTTGCCCGAAAAATCGGCATGCGGGAAGCAGCAGGCACCATCGAAATTACGCTGGCAGAATTTTCTCGTTTATAATGCACTTTTCATCATAGATCTCAAAGTGCTAGAAGTGAAAACAAAAAACGATGAGCAGATAAATTAAAGGTTGAAAAACATCTAAAGGCGACCAAAAGCTTTGCTAAAAAGAAATGTCTTAATACCTTTTTAAAATCACCTTTTTTTCCCACATTAAAATAGTTCCTGATCCATCTCTTAAACATCCATTTCCACATCATAAATCACACAGAAATTAATCTCATCAGTGATTTCAATTGAAGGAGAAAATCTAGTTTTTGCTTCCGTGATCCTGACAGCAGCGACCGCCGCGTCCATGAATCACTTTAATCATGTGCTAACAGTGAGTCGCGGAGCACTGGATTATCTGAGACGATGCACAAACAGCTGGTGGTTCCTGTCGGAGCCGAGGCAAACAAAGTCATCTCCAGGTTCACAATCTAATAAGTCTCCGCGCTAAATGGATTTTTCTATCGCGCGCACATTAGCGACACAATCATCATTCGTCCTAATAATAACATCCTGCCTGAGGAGGTGAGCTGTGCTGCCGGGGTGGCTGTATGTGGAACACACTGTTCACACCTGCAACAGGTGACGGGTTTAAAATCAATATTATTGTGTTTTATTAGTGAAGAAAAGCAATAAAACTCATTAAATAATCCAACAAATGCCTTCTTTGTCACAGGGAAACGGCTGCAGTTTGATGTTGTGGTCGATTCTGCAAAAAAGAAGGAAGGGGAACAGAGATCTTTTAATTAAAAATTAAGAATTAGAAGCAGTTTGATGGAATGCAGTATCATGGTGAGGAGAGTGTTTGTCGAACAGAGGAATCACAGTACATAACAATATTTTACAATATTTACAATATTCAGACTACGATAGTCTCTCTCTTATGTCGTTGCACCTGATCCTATGGGTCATTCATTCTTTACATACGTTTGTGCACTTATTTATGGTGAATTATATTATAAATTGCTGCTGTGCCACAACAATTTCCCCTCAGGGATAAATAAAGTATTTCTATTCTATTCTATTCTAAAAATAAAAGTCATTAAGATTCACATGTCATAATTTAGCGTTACCATGGTTATATTTCCATGTATTCTTTGTTTTTTTCCTTCTCTATCTTTTTCCAAATGATTTAAAAAGGGCTGTACTGTGCTCTGAGCCGCAGATATTCTAAGACTGTCGGTCTCTCTGCTCCTTTTCATTATTTTTTTGCTATTGTTATTTCCAGTGGAATGATTAGTTTTTCTGCGTTTCATTTCTTAAAGGAATGGAATCAACTTGACAAGTATTTCAGACCTTGGAAGACCGTGAATGCCTCACTCCTCTCGATGAAACTTGAAGATATTCAGTCGAGCAGGGACTTGACTTCAGTTAAATCTCAATATTTAACACAGGAGTGTTGTGTGTTTAGCTGACCGTGAACGGTCGAGCTGCATCACAAACCCTGCTGCTGTATTTCAGTCTCCAGTCATGCACTGTAAAAAAAAAAAAAAAAAATTGTAACCATATTTTGGTAGACAACTCAAAATTCTAAATTTTCCTCTTTTCCTCATCTGCCAAAAGTTTGCCGCGTAACTCGTCGCGCAGCTTTGAAAAAAACCCTCACACGTGTTATATCAAAACGTGCGGTTCGATCGGGAATGGCGTGCTGTGACGTTTCTGAGCGTTTCGAGTAACCGTGGCGACAAAATTTGCAAAAAACTGTAACTAATTTCCTCACACACGTAAATTGGAAACGGTCGGAAAATAAAAAACGAGCCCATTTCTAAGCCTCACTGTGTCATCATACTTTAACGTAGAGACCTGAAACTTGATATGTGTGATCAGAGACCCGTCCTGAACATTTCTAGAAAAGGAGAGCTCTCTACAGGAAGTGGAACACCCGAAACAGGAAGTGCCCACTAACTTTGCTGTACATTGACCGATTGAGTGGACAACTCAAAATTCAACATTTTTATTTTTTTAATCATTTTCTTTACATTATCTGAACAAGATTAGTTAGCCAAACAGTTTGAAAAGAGAGTTGGCACAACTCTAACTTACAAGTTAAAAATAATATTATTATTATTTGTAAAAACTCAAGATCTTTTGTTGGGCTGTAAACTCAAAAATTGATTGCATCAAGTTGCCTTGAAATTTTGAGTTTTCTCAACTTTTTTTTTTTACAGTGTGTAGGAAGAACTGAGCAAAGATTTTGAATTAACTGCCTCTAATTTTTCTCTTTTTTTATTGTGGAAAACCAACCCGTGCCGTGCCGTGCCGAGGCGAGCTGGGACCATAGGGTGGAAAAGAGGCTTTTAACAGGACGACACCACACAGAAAAGAGGTGTGTTTTATTCTAGAAAACAATTCTATCGAGCTGAACAACAGCAAATGTGCCTCTTGGAGAAGACTTGGGGAAACGAGATTGTTTCATTTAACAGACGCAGATAAATACAAAGTCTCCCCTCTGACGCACAACAGGAAGCGGTCCACTGTATTATTACTTCAGCGAACTAAAACTAGTAGAACATTTTGTATTTTGAACATCCTTATATCTATTATTTAGTCACAACATGACTGCAGTCGTCTTAGAGCACTTGTCACGTGTCACAGAACGCGTACAGCGCCGACCGGACCAGTTTATGGTATGTTTAAGAGGCCGTAAACACTATTGTTGACTAAGTGCTACCTTCATGACGACAATGACGACAAACGTCTTGTATATTTGAGTGCGCATCGTATATATTTACCGTCATGACCTTGAGAAACAGGATCTGTCGTCACGGGAACGCTGATTTGCAAAGTTGCCGATGCCGGTCCTGGTAACACGGAGGAGCGTTTTCCTGACCAACGTCCCTGTGGAGAAACAACCTCCACCACATGAACTATTTAGTGCGACGTTTTTGGTCTCGTACTCGTGGGTGACAGCGTTATTTTTCCTCTTTTGGATGAAAAAATCCCCCCCCAAGATTTAATTCTTTATTTTAATCACGCGGAAGAAAGAGAAAGAGTTTCCCCCCAAAGACTGAGGCTGATTATATTCAGGAAGGAACAAACCCAAATACTATTAGTCAGATGTTCACTCCTCTGATCCCTTTTGAAACCAACTTTACATTTTCTTTACATTATCTGAACAAGATCAGTGAGCCAAACTGTTTGAAAAGAGAATTTTGAGTTGGCACAATTCTAACTTACAAGTTTGTCTAACAAAATAATATAAGTTGATGAAACTTTTTTAAAAACTCAAGATCTTTTGATCAACTTTTTTTTTTTTTTTACAGTGTGGAGGAAGAACTGAGCAAAGATTTTGAATTAACTGACTCTGATTGTTCTTTTTTTTGTAGTGGAAAACCAACCCGTGCCGCGCCGTGCCGTGCCGTGCCGTGCCGTGCCGTGCCGTGCCGTGCCGAGCTGGGACCATAGGTTGGAAAAGAGGCTTATTAACAGGAAGACATCACTTGGAGAAAAGAGGTGTGTTTTATTCTAGAAAACAATTATATCGAGCTGAACAGCAGCAAATGTGCAACGTTTTTGGCAAAACGTTTTGTTCTTGTACTCGCTCAGCGTAACTCCACGAACGTCTAAAACTCCCACAAGTGACAGCGTTATTTTTTACTCTTTTGGTTGAAAAAAACCCCCCAAGATTTCATTCTTTATTTTAATCACTCGGAAGAAAGAGAAAGAGTTTCCCCCCAAAGACTGAGGCTGATTATATTCAGGAAGGAACAAACCCAAACCTATTAGTCAGATGTTTGCTCCTCTGATTCATTTTGAAACCAACTCTTTCACGAATCCTAATTCCCTCTGCCGTGGTTTACCTCAAACGTATTGCAGAACGTAGGAAAGCATGCGTTCACTGCCAATTTCATATAGGTACACAGGAGAGCTGAAATAATGAAACCGTGCAGTGGGATCTTCTGCTGCTGGAGCTCGTCTTTCTTCAAGGCGATTGTGATTTAATTAGATTTGTACTCTCGTACATTTCCCGGGGGCTTCAATGGACTCTTTGAAAGAGTCAGGAATCATGCGGAGAGTGAGAGATGCCGACGCGACAGCGCTCGAGTTCACCTTTACAGTACGTGAGAGGGGCGGGTCAGAGGGAGAAAAGGTGAAGTCTTGAGTCTGGATTGGAGTTCGAAATCAGAGGTGGTGACTGAAAACCCTGGAGCTGGAGAGCAGCTGGTGATCTGAGAGGGAGTGTGAGGATGGAGGAGGTCTGAAAGGTTTGTGTGAGGGAGCCAGGGAAGTTCTCTGGAGGACAGGGGTTCTGCTGGGTTTTGGACCAGTTGGAGCTTTCGGAGGGGATTCGTGCAGGAGACCAAAGAGGAGAGAGCTGCAGGATGTTACAGAATGATATTACAGACGTGGAGTGATGTTGTTAAAGTGCACCATCACCCAGACTCTTCTTTACCTGATGAGCTGTTTGGACGCTCTCTCTCTCTCTCCCTCTCTCTCTGAGCGACAAAGTCCGATAATTAAAGTGGAAAATGGAAACCGTTCCAAGTTAGCCAGCTGTAAAATTGTCATCCCTAAAACCCAATTTATACTCCTGCGTAAAGTGTAAAGTGTCCGTCATTCCTTCAAGGGACAACGGAGACGACAAGGGCTGCGATCGGTCCTCAGGAACAGGCCGAGGTAACGCTGCTCTGTGCCGGCTCACAGAGGCGGAGCTGATCACCGCCAACGTCGTCGCTGCCAAACTATATATACGTCATATCTTAATACACAAATGCCACATGTTTAGACTCTAATTGGCTGATTTCTCAAATTATATTAAAACTGCGTTCCGTGACACAGAAAAGTAAGAAACGGCCACTGTTTCAACAACAACAACAGTCTTTGGGTGAAATCCAATTCCTTGCTTAATCCTCAATCTTAACCCTCAATTACAAAAATGCGCTCCCGCTAGGGAGGGCCAAGTTTTAGGGCTGTATCGCCCTTAATATTGAGATTTTCCGAGACCACCCTTGGGAGCAAGGGCTACCCAGAATGCATTGCGTGTTTTGACATAACAAAGATGGCGCCGAAAGCAGCGAAACGAGTACGCTACAAATGAAGTATTTTCTTTTGTTAATAGAGATATAAAAATGATGAAAACCATTGTATTATCTTAGTTTAGGGCCATATTATGGATTACTGACGTCATTGTTGCGTAACATTTATTTTTATTTTACGATCTTTTGTCAATAGTCGGCCGGTGCGGACAAGCGATGGTTTGCGATGGTTTACTTTTCGTGGTGTGTGGTAACTGTCAGCTGAATATTTGTATGAGTATCATCTTAACTAACTGACAACCTAATAACTTGACTGACAAACGGATCGTAATAAATAATCCTGACGTAAATGTTTTCTTCTTCTTTTTTGGAGTTGACAGACTGGACGCAGCTTTCGCGTTATTCTGCCCCCCGCAGTCTGAAGACGTATCTGCATTTAAGGGGTGTCCCATTTCTAAGTGACAAAATAACAGCTTGAGGGTTAAGATAGGAATTGGATTTGGCCCAATCTCTCTCTCGGACGCCAATGCTCACTGCACAACAACCTTGCGTGACGACCCCTACTGATCGGGCGGAAAATTGCAGTGCGTATCCGTCACCACGACGTAGCTCTATGAAGGCACGAGGCGTCTCCGTGGTTACGCATTCTGAGAAGTATAACGTGGCCTTAAGTTTTTCGCCTCGGCCGCTGTGTTTCACAGACTTTGTTGTTGTGTTTTGCCTCAGTTCCCCAAAGCAGCGATATCATCAATCAACCAGCAGTGAAGAGCACTTTACTCTGCAGCTTTGAATGTTTATGGTCCAGAAACAAAGTCCTGAGAGAGAGAGAGAGAGAGAGAGAGAGAGAGAGAGAGAGAGTATATGTCATGGTCACGGCAGACAGCTGTCATTTGAAATGTCAGCAGAGAGGTTATCGCCTTTTTTTGTTGTTATTGTTGTGCGTGATTCACATCAGCAAACCTTTTTTATTTCATTCCTGTTTTGCAACACAAGAAAATATTCTGCAGAAAGTGAAAACTCTGTGATGCTACGAAGGGGACGCGAGTCACGCTGTCGAGTAATTGAAAACAATTTGTTATTTTACTTCATAAATTGAGGCGTAAACCCAATTTGATCGCGTGCTCGCAGACA
Organism: Microchirus variegatus; assembly: GCF_963457635.1. Taxonomy (NCBI): domain Eukaryota; kingdom Metazoa; phylum Chordata; class Actinopteri; order Pleuronectiformes; family Soleidae; genus Microchirus; species Microchirus variegatus. The sequence goes on from NC_139824.1 coordinate 16,919,762, forward strand.
TCACCAAGGAAACCGTTTATCCTTTTTGTGAAATATAAATAATAAACGGCGCTGAGTCATATTTATGCACAGGGATTTTGATCACAGCGGTACAGAAATGTTGCTGAACACTCTGTCAGAGACTGATAACGACGGATTTTAGATGAGCCACGTTTGCAATTTTAATGCAACTGTTGGTCTGTCAACGTCTATCAAAAATAACACATAATATGAACCATTTTAGTCAGTATATATACAGTATTCTGTGGCACGCTGGTGAAACCTCTGAGTAATTAGAGTGCTGGTTGTTCTGGTGACTGCTTCCCTTTCATTAGTTTCATTCAGTTAAGGTTCACGAGAGAGCTATTCATCACTTCAGTGCACATCTATCTATCTATCTATCTATCTATCTATCTATCTATCTATCTATCTATCTATCTATCTATCTATCTATCTATCTATCTATCTATCTATCTATCTATCTATCTATCTATCAGTTAGCTTAAAGCTGTCTATCTGTTAGCTTCAAGCTATCTATCTATCAGCTTAAAATCATCTACTATCAGTTTGCTTAAAGCTATCTATCAGCTAAAAGCTATCAGTTAGCTTAAAGCTGTCTTTCTGTTAGCTTAAAGCTATCTATCTACCTATCTATCAATCAATCAGCTTAACGTCATCTACTATCAGTTAGCTTAAAGTTATCTGTCTGTTAGCTTAAATCTATCTATCTATCAGCTTAACGTTATCTATCAGTTAGCTTAAAGTTATCTGTCTGTTGGCTTAAATCTATCTATCTCTATTTATCTATCAGTTAGCTTAAAGCTATCTATCTGTTAGCTTAAAGCTGTCTATCTGTTAGCTTAAAGCTATCTATCTATCAGCTTAACATCATCTACTATCAGTTAGCTTAAAGCTATCTATCAGTTAGCTTAAAGCTGTCTATCTGTTAGCTTAAAGCTATCTATCTACCTATCTATCAATCAATCAGCTTAACGTCATCTACTATCAGTTAGCTTAAAGTTATCTGTTAGCTTAAATCTATCTATCAGTTTAACGTCATCTATCAGTTAGCTTAAATCTATCTGTTAGCTTAAAGCTATCTATCTATCTATCTATCTATCTATCTATCTATCTATCTATCTATCTATCTATCTATCTATCTATCTATCTATCTATCTATCTATCTATCTATCTATCTATCTATCTATCTGGGATAATTCAAATATGTGAAATCATGAGACATGAACAAATCCACATTACACCTGCGCTAGTTTTTGTTGTTTTTTAAAAAACAAAACCACATTTCTTTGACACAACAATACACTGATTTCTTTTTTTCCAAGCAGTCAGTTTTCACAGATACAGACGGACGAACAAACTGTTTCATAAAAGACAAAATGCAAGAACAAACAAGCATCGGGAGTTGTAACGACAAAGGATTCATTCAGTTTTGGTTTTTTTTTATCTGCCAAATTAAAATAAAATAAAATTTCTCTGAACAACAACAACAACAGAAGTTTAATTTAGTAAAAGCGGGTGTCGTTTCATTCTGAGAAACCCTGAGTTTTACATTATACACTAGATTTTTACCTGAAACAAAACATTTCCTAATCACTTCGCCTAATATTCTGTACATATGAAACAACTACAACACCCATTTCCTGAAAAGTTGGAGCACTTAATGAAAATGCAGTAAGAAAAAAAGGATATAAAACACTCTATATTGCACATTTTTTATAACCTTTTGTGTTAATTAAAGCGTTTTTTTAACAGAGTCCAATCCTCCTGTAAAACATTAGGGTTTGACGTCAAAAGATGTCCAGTATTTGCACTGAGATGATGTTCAACAACTTAGAAGACAGTCTAGGTTGTAAAAGTATAGGAATAATACGTCATATTTAGTTTATTGTGCGTCGTGTTGGTTCTTTTTAGATGTTTTGATCAAATATCTTGTGTCGAAGGAGCTGCTTATTGACCTCCTCCTCCTCGTCACTGCTTCTCTTAAAGTCTTTCCAAAGTGCTGACGTTGTAAACCCACCTGCTCCGCTCACGTGACGACGCGTGAAAGTGCAGCAGTGTCAGTTGACAAAAAAGTCATAGTATAGTATGTCGTCCAAAATTTGACCAAAAAGTCATGGTGTAGTATGTCGTCCAAAATTTGACAAAAAAGTCATGGTGTAGTATGTAGTCCAAAATCACTCAAAAAAGTCATAGTATACTATGTAGTCCAAAATTTGACAAAAAGTCATAGTATAGTGTGTAGTCCAAAATCACTCAAAAAAGTCATAGTATAGTATGTAGTCCAAAATTATACCAAAAAGTCATAGTAACGTATGTAGTCCAAAAACACTCAAAAAAGTCATAGTAAAGTATGTAGTCCAAAATTTGACCAAAAAGTCATAGTATAGTATGTCGTCCAAAATCACTCAAAAAAGTCATAGTATAGTATGTCATCCAAAATCACTCAAAAAAAGTCATGGTGTAGTGTGTAGTACAAAATTAGTAAAAAAAAATAATAGTGTAGTGTGTCGTCCAAAATTAGTCAAAAAAATAATAGTATAGTATGTCGTCCAAAATTTGACCAAAAAGTCATAGCAGGGTGTGTAGTCCAAAATTAGTCAAAAAAGTCATGGTGTAGTTTGTTGTCCAAAATCACTCAAAAAAGTCATAGTATAGTATGTCGTCCAAAATTTGACCAAAAAGTCATAGTATAGTGTGTAGTCCAAAATTAGTCGAAAAAAGTCATAGTATAGTATGTCGTCAAAAATCACTCAAAAAAGTCATGGTGTAGTGTGTAGTCATAAATTTGACCAAAAAGTCATAGTATAGTATGTTGTCCCAAATTTGACAAAAAGTCATAGTATAGTGTGTAGTCCAAAATTTGACCAAAAAGTCATGGTGTAGTGTGTAGTCCAAAATTAGCCAAACAAATTATAGTATAGTATGTAGTCCAAAATTTTGGGGGAAATCTATTCCGTGTCCTTCTGCCTCGTCAATTAAAGCTTAAGTGAATTGCGTTTGGACGCAGTCGACTGTAGGCGTGAGTGTAAAAGAGTGAATGTGAGTTAGTGATGGTCGTGACCTTCATGTGGAGCTTAGAGCTGGAGGAGATGACTGAATTAACACATTTACAGGTCGTTGTTTGTTTTTTGGAACGTTTCCCGACTTTCCGAGAAATGGGATTGTTATAAATAAATAACTTTGTCATTGATGAATAAGTAACGCACAAATATCAACACGGAACACATTTTGCCAAACGATGCCGACATCTTACATCCTGTTTAACGACCAGTGGCCAGTATTTATTCCAGGGTGAACATCCCGACCTGCACATCTGACACGTGGATGTGCAGGAAATGACTAAACCTGGAGGTCTCGTCTCTCGGTCTCCGTCCTTTTTCGTTGACCGTTGCTGCGTTAATGTGTTTTTTTATTTCCTCTAAAACAAGGTGGGAAGTCTCATTTGTATTTGTGTGTGTGTGTGTGTGTGTGTGTGTGTGTGCCTGGACTGGAGACCACAGAAACCACAATCTCATTATGCGCCGTTTGTTTTCTTCAGAGGTCGATCACGGCACGCAAGAACAAACAAACAAACAAAAAAAGACATATAACGACGTCCAAATCCTTTTTTAACACCAACTCTTTGTCGTTTTCCAAAGCTTGTTTTCCCTCAACAACAACAGCGCGACAGCTACTCACTCGACTATAATTATGTATGGATATATACAGCGATATTTTATTGATTGTTATTTGCATTCGTTTGTTTGCATAATGTATGGATCACCTCGCCGTGCGTCGACTGTAGCCTTCCTTTATTCATTCATCATTACTCATGCGTTGGTGACGATAATAGTTTTGTATTTTTACACCGAGTAAACACATCAAGGGAAATCAAGTGGATAATTTTCCTCCTGTGGGGCTAAACATCGGCTAAGTTCTGTGAATCGTAAACAACAAATAATTATTATGGCGCAAACACAGCAGGAAATAGCAACATTAGCATGAAAAGCAGGTGATTATAAGAGTCTGCGTGGGCCGCCCCGGTGCGGCAGATGTTATTTTTCTCCAAGCTAGCTTCACTGGAGTGTGAAGACGCGGCTGTTTTTTAGCCGAAGGAAACGATCACAGAGAGTTTTTGATTGTTTATCTATATGCACAGGCACAGCGTCCGCCCGCGCCTCCCCCCGCGTGGAGGACAAAGCGGTAGAAGTAGATGGATCTATATGCAAATGCGGTTGTTTCTTACTTGAAATGTCATGACGGATATTTGACGACCGCGCGCGACAGTCAGTCTGTCAGCAGCCGCTTGAAGCTTTGAGATCCATCAAGTGCTGGAAATCATTGACTAAGGACTGAGCCTACATTTACTGCGGCGCCGCGTCAGACGGTATCATCTCCCGCGGCGCCGCCCCCTGCTGGCCGCCGTCCGGCACCATCCGCATGCTCACGCTGCCGCCGTCGGTGGTGCTCGTGTTGACGTGGATCTTCCGGTTGATCTGGTGCACGGCCCTGTGGAACTGCCGCTTGAAGGTGTCGCTGAGGACGATGTAGATGAACGGGTTGATGCAGCTGTTGGCGTAGCCCATGCTTATGGCGATGTTGTAGGCGTAGGCGAACGCCAGGCTGGGCTTCTGCACGCCGAGGTGCACCAGCTGCAGGATGTAGTGCGGCGCCCAGCAGACGAAGAAGGCCAGGCAGATGACCACGGCCATGCGCGTCACCTTCCTCGTGCGCACGCGCAAGCTCCGCGGCGGCAGCGGCGCCACGCTGGTGGACACGTTCTGGAGGATCTTGAAGAACGCCAGGCAGATGATGACGAAGGGCAGCGCGAAGGCCAAGAAGAACTGGTACAGCGTGAACCAGTAGGTGTTGTTGACCGGGTCGGGCAAGAGGAGCGCGCACGCCACCAGGCCGTGCGGCAGAGGCATCAGGCCCGAGTACATCCACACGGGGATGATGGTGAGGAAGGACAGACCCCACACCACGACGATGACCGCCGCCGCCACGCAGGGCGTCCGCACGTAGTTGAAGCGGATGGGGTGGACCGTCGCCAGGTAGCGGTCGAGGGTCATCGCCGTCAGGATGTAAGTGCTGACGATCTGGCTGTTGGAGTCGAGCGCGGTGATGACCGTGCACATGGTGGCGCCAAAGTGCCAGCTGCCGTTGCCCAGCAGCTGGTGGATGAGGAACGGCATCCCGAGGAGGAACAGGAGGTCCACGATGGAGAGGTTCAGGATGAATATGTCGGGAACGGTCTGCTTGGCGCGGCACTTGGTCTTCTTCGCGATGGTGTACAGGACGACGGCGTTGCCGACGATGCCCAGGAAGCAGATGATGCCAAAGATGACGGGCAGGATGGCGCTGGAGTGAGGCGCCGCATCGGCAGCTGCGGACGGGAAGCACATGTTAGATATTAGATATTAGATCTGGGGAAAACAGAAGATTGTATTTGTGAACCATAAATCCTTCTTTTTTTTTCTGTCAGCGAGCACATTTTTCAAAATCCACTCTTCTCGTTCGTACTTTTTTTAAAAGATTGATCGAATGCTTCTCTTTCATCTTCATCTTTATTTACCGGGGACAATGCAGTGACGCAGTGCGAGTGGACATAAGTGCATTTGATTACAGAGCATATAGCAATTTGCTCCTGGATGTACACCATATATATATATATATAGAAGTCTATAATTATTGCTGTCCCTTTGCTGGACTTTTGTACAAAGGGCAATAATATAAGACATTACAAACAACAATGTAAATAGGTCAATAACAAATAAAGCGTCTAAAAAAATTATTTTCAATACAGATGTAGTGCATATTTTTTGGTTCCAGAACAATGTGCTTGAACATGTCTCATATTTTGAATAACTGTTCCAATCAGTTTTAACTCATTTTTAACAGTATTTTTAACTTCACAACAAAAAAGTGATATTTTTATCATTGTGTTTTGTTTTGTTTTTTACAATAATTTAAGATTTTTGCTCTCTGTAGGTCAGGTTTTAAGCTTCCTTAACATCCGATTTTAACATTTAAAGACAGGAAAATAATCACACTAATACACAAATGCATATATTCAGGATAATAACTACACACATTACATTTATAAACCATTTGGTCACTTTGACGTATCATTTATTGGTTTAAATTGGTTGCGCCACCTGACGAATAATAGGCACGACACACAAAAATATGTCATGTCATTGACGCAAATATGCACTCGCACTCACTCATACACTTCATTACAGTCTGACGTTCTAAAGACGATTAAAGACGATATTAATCAGTTTTATTTCATTACGGAATGGAATTCCAGATGCGAAGGAGTGAAGTGATGTTTTTAGTCTGTCTTTGTGTTTCCGCACTTGCCACTATGACCACCAGAGGCCGCCAGAGGCTCGCTGCGTGAAACACGTCGACTTTGAACTGTTCCAGCGGCAGGTGATTGATCGTCAGTGTGTAACACACACACATCACACGACGCGCCCTCTCTCTAACACAATAACACACCTGCCAGTTGCGTCAGAAAACGAAAGCTAAAAGACCTCGGTATTTTGAATTTGAGTGTAGTAACCGTTTTTGGCCACATTCTTACATATGGCGCCTTTAATTCCAATGCTTGTACACAACTTTGTTTGCGTTTCAGGTTTTAGGACAGATTTAGACAAAACAACAAATAGGTTAAGTTACTTGATTGCTGGCAGAAAAAAATACACTTTTAATTACTGATTTAATGTAATATAGAGTAGGCAAGGATAGGGAAAAATCACAAAATACTTTTTCAGACTCTTTCTGAGTACAAATATTTACTTCAGTGCAGTCGTTAACCCTTTAACGTGCGCACCAAGAAAAAAGCAAAAGGAAAAATAATTTATTTGCATTTTTTATTATTTTATATTATTTACTTAAGATAACAATAAAGACAATCAATATACATAATTATTATTATTATTCTTCTTTTTTTTAATTAACCTACAGTATTTTCGATACAGGCCTCTACCAAACGGTTGAGATGTCTGTTCATAATAAACCTGGTTTGCATAATTGTCAGTGAGTTCAGCTTGATGCATTTTTCAATGACATATAGTGACTTAAAGTGTGGTCGAACCAAACGGTTGAGCCGTACCTTAAAGGGTTAAATTAAAACGCTGCGTAGTGTTCTGTAATTATATCCTGCCTGATGTGAAGAAATCATTAAAGAGCCCGTTTTTCAAGCTGTGAGTGACAGGGTTTGCATTCTGACCGAGTCTTTGAACAAGTTTATTTTGTATTTTGAAGGTCAACTTAATGACTGCAGTGCATGATGGATGTCAGTTCTGTAATGAGAGGGTGACTTCACCGTTGACCAATGCTTATCAGCCCAAAAGAAATACTGTAGTAACATATCTGGTGTGACAGGGTTGTCACGCATGCAGGTGAACGATCAGACGCTGAAATAAGCACCTGTCACGTCGCTGTCTCCGTTTGCAACAAGACCGACTTGTTGAATGGTAATAGTCGGCGGGATAATTTGCATACCTGCGTGCGAGCGCTTGTGTTTGTCGTCCTCGTAGAGACGGAAAACCAGGTCCTAATGAGGCAGCGAGACTATAGTTTAAGTTTAAGGCTCATATTTGAAGTGTGTTTAAGGTTTAAAGGCTTTGTCTGAATGAATGGAAGTCGAGGTGAAAATGCAAGAACGTGTGTGAGTTCTTGTTTGTGTGTCTTTGTGAGGACCAAAGAACTTATAAACCTAAGGAAGCAAAGACATTTAGGCTGGTCCTCGTATTCTGTCCCCTCTTAAAATTGTCTTTTTAAATGGTTTTATAGGGTTAGACACTTAGTTTTGATGGTTAAGGTTCAGATATCACACGTAAGGATGTGATCTGAACACGTTTTTATACACAAATGTCACAAAAATATTGAATAACCTAACTTAAATATTGTGCGTGTGTGTGTGTGTGTGCGTGTGCGTGTGTGTGTTTCTCATTTTTGGGAAGAAATTCACTGCAAACTGAATTTGTTCCGTGGGAAATAAAAGCTCCTCCACTCTTAGAAATAAAAGTGCTCAGTAATAACCACATGAGGTTCTTCAGCTTGTGGTTCTCAGGTAGAACCTTTTATAAAGAAACCCTTGAAAAAACAAATGGTTCAGCCCTTGTAGAAGAACCCTTATTTCTAAGAGTGTATAGGAGCTGTGGCAGTATAAGTATTGCTATGGTGCTTTCACACAGACAAGGTGTGGGATTAATATATATATATATATATACTATATATATACATATACTTATATATATATGTGTGTGTGTGTGTGTGTGTGTGTGTGTGTGTGTGTGTGTGTGCGCTGCTCAACTTACCTCGCGTTGAATTATTGTGTCCGACAGAAAAATTAGTCCCGTTATAGAAATCCATTGGTTACCAAAAAAAAAAGAAAGAAAGAAGAAGAAGAAGAAGTATATTTTAATCCAAGTGGGGGTCAAAGATCGTGGCTTTAATCCTGTTGTGTTGTTGTTGTTGTTGTTGTTGTTGTTGTTGTTTCAGTAAGTTTATAATCTGTGAGCGTCGCGTGCATCAATCTGTGAGCAGCAGCCTGTGCGCTCGCTCTGCTCCTGCAGCGATGATCATGAAGAAGAAGAAGAGCATCTTCACTCTGAGGCAGCAGCACAAGCGCTCTCTCTCTCTGTGTGTGTGTGCGTGTGTGCGTGTGTGTCGGGTGTGTGTGTGTGTGCGTGCGTGCAGTCAAGGCTGCGCTGCAGGTTACAGATCATCGTGATTTGTTCTTCAGATTTCTTTGTGCGCACGGAAGCATATAATTGGATAATTTTGATAATTGAATAATAATAATAATGATAATAGAATAATAATAATAATGATAATTTATTATAATCGATTGGCAAATTGGTGATAATTTCACAGACTGTCAATGAAAGGAACCACGGTATAAGTCTGACTAATGTCTCACTGAAATGCTTTATTTTTGAAGTGTTTTGCTGTGACACAGTGTCCTCACTTTGCTGCAGGAGGACACACACACACACACACACACACACACACACACGAAGAGAGACAAACACCCTCCTCATCGTTGTGTTGTTTCTGTAGTGGCGATAAATGAGTCAAGCGCTCTCTTCTGCACGCACACACACACACACACACACACACACACACACACACACACACACACACGCACACACACACGCGAAGAGAGAAAAACACCCTCCTCATCGTTGTGTTGATTCTGTAGTGGCGATAAATGAGTCAAGCTCTCTCTTCTGCACGCACACACACACACACACACACACACACACACACACACACACACACACACACACACACACACACACACACACACACACACACACACACACACACACACACACACACAAATCTATCTCAATCATGGCAGGCTCTATTGGTTGATCCATATGAAACACACCTGCAGGTGTTTCCAGCAGCTCACCACAAGATGTCCTCAGTGCTCCCCTATTTGAAGACCGCACACAGGAGTGTGTGTGTGTGTGTGTGTGTGTGTGTACTTGCATTTCTATCTTTGTGAGGACATTTTGTTGAGTTTAAAACATGTTTTCACTTAAATACGTAGTCATTTATGTCTGTTATGTACACTATACATTCTATTCTATTTAACTTTTGTATATATATAGTCTCAGTGTTAATGTGATGTGAACAGATTTAGGTCCCCACAACATAAGGAATACCAGGTACAATCACACACACACATAGAGAAGCTTGTTTTTATATCTTAGAGAGGACACATCAGAGACATATTACATTCCCTAACTCCTTACCCTAAAACCATGATTTAAATGTTAGTTTAAGGTTAGAGTAAAGTCTCCAGGAAAGGAATGCAATGTCCTCTGAAGTCATGGAAACCAGTGTGTGTGTGTGTGTGTGTGTCTTCTTGTACTTGCGGCATACTGAGGACCAGTGAGGGTTATTAACCAACAAAGTGAGGTCATTTTTACGGAGTGAGGTCCTCACTTTGTTTTCATTGAAATCACTTCCTTAGGTTGCTATAACATGCTATACTCAATTTGTCCAAAATAAAATTCACATTTTGGACGACATAGTATAGAATGATGATTTTGTCAAATTTTGGGTCAAATTTCTTTTTCAAATTTTGGACGACATTGTGTACTTTGACGTTTTTGTCAAATTTTGGACCAAAAATTTTGGGTCAAATTTTTTTTTCTAATTTTGGACGACATAATATAGTCTGACGTTTTTGTCAAATTTGGGACAAATTTTTTTTTTCAAATTTTGGACAAAATTTTTTTTTTCAAATTTTGGAAAAAAAATTTTTTTTTCAGATTTTGGACAACATTGTGTACTTTGACTTTTTTGTCAAATTTTGGACCAAAAAATTTTGGGTCAATTTTTTTTTTCAAATTTTGGACGACATATAGTTTGACGTTTTTGTCAAATTTTGGACCAAACATTTTGGGTACATTTTTTTTTTCAAATTTTGGACGACATTGTATACTATGACGTTTTTGTAAAAATTTTGGACCAACATTTTAAAAAAATCGAAAAAGTTTTCCAGCCCTTTTTTGCTCTGGGGCTCCACCTGCAGACATTTTATGGTACTGCAACCAGTAGTTCTTTGTAGATGCCATTCATGAAGCAGATATTTGTCATTGTGTTGATTTATAAAGTGGAAATGCTGGTCCTCAGTATGCGGCAAGTACAAGAATGTGTGTGTGTGTGTGTGTGTGTGTACACCCTGCTGGAAAACAATTATATCTAGAGGAACAGCCAATGTACTCGTTGCAGAAGCCAGATACAGATAATAGAACATCACCCCTGTGAGCAGCATTTTGTATTTTCAACAACATCCCATTATCAATGATGTTGTCACGCCACGACGACGTCATTGATCACAGGAAGTCGTTTACTCGCCGCTGAGCCGTGACAAACGTGTGTCACACACTGCGGTCGTCTTAAAGGGATAATTGTGCAGACATTAGCGAGAAAGGCAGAGCTACAGCCTTAGACGGGGGTCACACGGAGACAATCAACCATTCAGTTTAGTGTGGCCAATTATTCTCTGCATGTTTTTTTGAACGCGTGGGAGGAGGAAACACACACACACACACACACGCCAATCTTCTCGCTGCGAGGCAACAACGCGCTCCACGTGCACCGCTGTGTGACCCCGAGGTCAGAACAGGTACTTACACACACACGCAAACATAATAATTGGTGTTTTTGCACTGACGTATTGACGCTCGTGGGTCGTAAATTCTTTTTAGGGGTCACGCGGCGGAGCAGAGGCTCGCACTGACGCCTCACAGCTGTTGTCCTCTTCGCGTAAGTGTGTGGGTTTTCTCTGGATACGCTGCAAAAACACGCAAAGGGTAAAGAGCCTCGTGTGGAGGAGGAGGAGGAGGAGGCCGTAGGAAACGAGTGAGTGAGAATCTCCAAACGCAAACGCTGTTCACGGTGAAGTGGCAAAATATTAATCTGACAGGCAAAGAATTCCACTTTTTAAGTGGCTTAAAATCAGTTTTTTCTAGCTGCAGCAGGCGCAGCAGGAGATTACAAAAGAAAACCCCTGAAGGATGACTTTGAGCTCAAATTGTTTCCGTCTCAAAAAGTTCATCTGTGGAGGAAACGAGTTTTTAAAAATGATGACTTTTGAGAGATTTCTCATATCCAACCCGCAGCCAAAAGTTGATATCCAGCTCGGAGCAACTTCCTCTCGACGGCCATTAATCCACATCGATATCGTCCTTCACTTAATCTCATCTCAGATCCTCGCTCTGTCAGGACGAGCGTCCTCTGGGTGCAAACACAACGCCAGACGGCTGAGTCATATCTTTAACATCTGCATCAACATCACTTAGTCAATGTCTGGACTCTACGCTCTTAGAAATAAGGGTTCCAAAAGTGTTCTTCTACAAGGGCTGAGGTTCTACCTGGAACCATTTGCTTCTGAATAAGCCTTTTACTGAAGAAAGGGTTTTTCAAGGGTTCTTGGTAACACTAATGTTCGAGTAAGAACCATTTTGATCCAGAGTACCCTTTAAAACCCCTTTCCTGAATAAAGGGTTTTAAAAGGGTTCTTGGTGGAACCCTCCAGAAGGGTTCCAGGTGGAACCTTTATAAAAAGGTTCTACCTGAAACCAAAAAGGGTTCTCTTATATGGACAAGCCGAAGAACCTTATATGGTTCTACTTAGCACTTTTATTTCTAAGAGTGTATTTAGTCATACATTCTTAGAAATAAGGGTTTCCAAAAGTGTTCTTCTACAAGGGCTGAGGTTCTACCTGGAACCATTTGCTTCTGAAAAACCCTTTTCCCGTAGAAAGTGTTTTTTTCGAGGGTTCTTGGTAACACTAATGGTTCCAGTAAGAACCATTTTGATCCAGAGAACCCTTTAAAACCCCTTTCGTGAATAAAGGGTTTTAAAAGGGTTCTTGGTGGAACCCTCCAAAAGGGTTCCAGGTGGAACCTTAATAAAAAGGTTCTACCTGGAACCAAAAAGGGTTCTCTTATGTGGACAAGCCGAAGAACCTTATATGGTTATACTTAGCACTTTTATTTCTAAGAGTGTATTTAGTCATACATTCTTAGAAATAAGGGTTCCAAAAGGTTTCTTCTACAAGGGCTGAGGTTCTACCTGGAACCATTTGCTTCTGAAATTTGCTTCAAGGGTTCTTGGTAACACTAATGGTTCCATTAAGAACCATTTTGATCCATAGAACCCTTTAAACTCCCTTTCCTGAATAAAGGGTTTTAAAAGGGTTCTTGGTGGAACCTTTATAAAAAGGTTCTACCTGGAACCAAAAATGGTTCTCTCCTCTATGAGGACAAGCCGAAGAACCTTATATGGTTCTACTAAGTACTTTTATTTCTAATAGTGTATTTCATTCATCACACATGAAGTTTGGTTAGAATGGCTCAAGACATTTAAAAAAAGACCCTATACACTCTAAGAAATAAAAGTGCTCAGTAGAACCATGTACGGTTCTTCGGCTTGTCCTCATAGGAGAACCCTTTTTGGAGGGTTCCACCAAGAACCCTTTTAAAAACCCTTTATTCAAGAAAGGGGTTTTAAAGGGTTCTCTGGATCAAAATGGTTCTTACTGGAACTATTAGCGTTACCAAGAACCCTTGAAAAACAAATGGTTCCAGGTAGAACCTCAGCCCTTGTAGAAGAAGACTTTTGGAACCCTTATTTCTCAGAGTGTAGGATGTTGTCTTTGGTGAGACGTGCTTTACTCGAGCATGTACGAGGCGGCGCGCTCACCCGTTCACTATTTTCCCGACATCACAGAAAGCTCTTTGGGGAATTTCTGGCGCGTCTGAAAGCTTCTTTGATCCTTGAACATTTGTCTAACATTTGAACTTGTATCACTGGCCTGATCTATTAAGTCCATACATACAACATTAATATTCTGCAGGACATGTCATTTGTCTTCTGATGTTTTCTTCACAGACGAACACCACTAACACAACACTCTTGTCTGTGGATCTAACCTTCTCGTCTCGGCCGCTCCGTATAAATAAACAAAATGTTGGCTCGTATCAAAGGAAAACATCAAAACTTCACCAGAGGGAGATTAATTTAACACGTTTATCTGGGTTTATCAGTTCACGGAGGCCCTGGACATGGCTGACTTTGGCAGGAGAGGAGTTTTTTCATGGGGTGGAACAAAAATCAACAACACAATTTGCACTTAATGGTCTTTTTTTTGTTTAAAGAGTGGTTAGACGTTGAGGAAGAGAACTGGAGCAGAAAAAGTCTAAAGGCCTGTCTGCAAAGTGCAGCTGTGATGCCTTCAAGTACAAACTGTAGTGTATTTCTAAAGCGTAGGTTAAAAGACGCTCAGTCAGCGCCTTGAACTCAACACGATGAATTGAATCGTGACGTCAGTCTTTAATATCTCAGTGGACTCACTTTATCGTCACTAGTTAACGATAAGATAAGATATTAGTCCCAGCAGCAAAGACACTTAAGATAATTAATAATAAACTATGCATTTCCACGTCTGTGAAAGTACAATATAGAAAGATATTAACGGTACAGCCAGATAAAAACCTGACATTGTAAATCATAACAAGAGCAAATTTGTACCTGACATGCACTCTCATCTCTAAGAGATAAAGGTAGGGTTTGATAAATCATTTTATTCAATAAATCTTAAAATGAAGGAAAAGTGGAATATCAGCTTTCTGCTCCGAGTCATCAATTGTAAGTGTTAACTTCGTGGGATTGTTATGATTTAAACGCTGATCAGGAGATGATGATGATGATGATGATGATGAAGCCGTACAGAGACTTTTAAGAGCTTTTTAATGAACACTGCCATGGTTGTGACAACTTTGTCATCCAGATATATATCCGTCCTACAAAGATCACTCATTTACCTGAGAAAGAACTGGGTGTAATAAATGTTTGTACATTTATGTCTATTTTAGTGATTCTATTGCTGTTTAATTTTGTTGTGAAGTGACCTTGATCGTTGTTGAAAGAGCTATAGAAAGAAAATGCATTATTATTATTGGCGGAGTAGTGAGAGTTTAAGGAGTCTGGGGAAACCCTTTTTGGCTCAAGTGGGTTTGTAAATGGTTCTCTTCAACAGAGTGGATATAGATGTGTGACGGCCCTCTGCTGTGGCCTGCGTTGTGTGTTTGTGTGTCCCTCCCTTTCTGTCTGCAGGTATCTCAGTGGGCGGGGCTTGAAACCAGGAGCACCTGGCCAGTCTCCTGGAAGTTTTAAAAGCAGACCGTCTCAGTCGTTCTCGTTCTCTCACACCAGAAGGACCTGGTTATCCTCCGGGGTCATTGTATTGTTTTGTTGGCTGCGGCCTGGTTTTTACACCTTACAACACCCTGCATTCATCACTCACACGCATCCATCGGCAGACACACTGATAACCAAACATTCACACTTCATGGCATTATTTGATTTGTGCACTTTATTTAAATAAATATTGTTAATTGTTACTTTACCCGCGTCTCACTATCTTTTGTCATGGCTTTTTGAGCCGGTCGTGACAAAGTGGGGGCTCGTCCATACGCGATTTAACTCGTGTTTTCATTCATGCTTTTATGAGCGGTAGATTTATCAATGGACTCGTCAGCTGTTGCTGAGCGAGTGACGTAAGCGTTGGTAGTACTACGAGGCTTTTGTGTAGCGATCTGCGCTTTGAGTAGCGACGTTTTGGGTCTGTTTCATCGAGTGAGATGTGTGTAAGTTGTTTGTATTAAATTGTTGGTAAAGTTATTAGTTAAACTGAAGGTGAAGTGAATGTCGGCTGGTGTTCACATCGTAACGGAGCCATTTTCCCCTGGTAGGTTGTAGCAGCGTTGCTCCTTTGGGCTTCGCTGGGTTTGTTTTTTTCGATAGTGCTGCGGTGCTAGCGGTTAGAGCTTGTCTCGGGAGCATGTCCGTGGTTGTGGGATTGTTGCCAGAAACTGGTCGCTTTCCTAGGCCAGCGGTCTCTAGTGCGTAAATACCCGCCGCAAAGCCGCATGAAGACTAGGTGAGTCAGTTTATGTAGTTTCGGTTAGGCAGTCTAGTTAGTGGGGATTATTCGCTCCGACTGAGGTCCTTTCGGGCCGCGTGATCACTAAGCTGTCATTCGTTTTTCCTGGTGTTGAGGTGTAACTTTTGGGCTTTTCTCTGAACTGTGTGACTTTTTTGATGTCTGAGGTGGACGAGTTTGTTAAAGCTCCAGCGGAGGAGTTGTTAGATAAGTGCACGAAGGAACAGTTACTGAAAATAGCAGATCATTATGATATTGAGATCTCTGATAAACGGTTAAAGGATACTGTTAAAAGTATTCTGCGCGCTAATCTGAGTGATATGGGTGTATTGATAAGCGGTGCGCAACCTCTTGGCTTAGCCAAGGCGGAGAGTTTGGCTCCGCCGGTGGTTACGGTTGGTGGGCCGAGTAATCTCACATTTGAGCAACAGAGAGAATTGTTGTTGTTGCAGTTGGATCATGATAAAATGATAAAAGAGGCTGAGAGGCAGATGGCATTGGACAGGCTCCGCTTCCAAACGGAGCAAACGAAGCTGTCTTTGGAGCAGTCCCGGCTTGAGTTGCTAAAAGGTGGAAGCCCTGTTTCTGGCGCTTCGGGAGAACAGGAGAATTCCTCTATTAATCCCGGGGGCGGGAGTGTCTGTTTTGATATGCTTGGCAACTTGAGGCTGCTTCCGAAATTTAATGAAAAGGATCCGGAAACTTTTTTTTCTCTATTTGAACGTGTGGCTGAATCGAGAAAGTGGCCGGAGTCTGCGCGCACAGTAATGTTACAATGTGTTTTAACTGGGAAAGCTCAGGAGGCCTATTCATCTCTGTCGTTTGTTGACAGCCAGAGTTATTCGGTGGTGAAGTCTGCTGTTCTCAAGGTCTATGAGCGGGTCCCCGAAGCTTACCGTCAACGTTTTCGGATGTGGCGGAAAGCCGAGAATCAGACGCACCTGGAGTTTGCGCGCGACCTGTCGGTTCATTTTACGCGCTGGTGCTCTGCCCTGGAGGTAAAGACTTTTGAAGATTTATGTGATCTGATAGTGTTGGAGCAATTTAAGAATTCTATTCCTGATAATATTGCGAACCACATCGGCGATCAAAAAGTGAAGACTGCCATGAGAGCGGCTGCGCTGGCAGATGACTATGTCCTGACGCACAGGCGTGCGTTTGGAGAAGGGCGCGCTCGCGGCTCTGGTTCTATTGAGAGTGCCGGGGTGAGTGATGCGTTTCCTTCTGTTTATCCGTCTAGATCTGATGGGAGGTTTCGTGGCCTGAGAGGTCCTGAGAAGATATGTAACTTCTGTCATAAGAAAGGTCACTGGAAAGCTGATTGTTATATTTTAAAAGCTAAAGCCAAACAGCCCGTGACGCATGTGAAAGGTGCTTGTGTAGCGATGTCGGCACCCGAGGTGCATGGAGTTCGTTTGAATAAGGGGATATTGCAGCGAGATGTTGCAGCTGGTGAGCTAGATGCTTTTTTACCTTTTGTGTCTAGTGGATTTGTCTCTTTACTGGGAAGTGAGGAGAAGGTGCCAGTTAAAATTCTGCGTGACACTGCTGCATTTGATTCTTTTATTCAGGCTTCCGTGTTGCCTTTTTCAGACAAGAGTGATACAGGGTTCACTGTTCCTGTGCGGGGGGTTGGCATGCGGGTGTTGCAGGTTCCGCTGCATAACATCCAGTTATTCTCAGATCTCGTTCAGGGTCAGGTGGCGGTTGGCTTACGTCCAGCACTGCCTATTGAGGGCATTACGCTCATTTTGGGTAATGGTGTAGCGGGGTCCCGCGTTTGGGCTAATGGTTCACCGCCGCCTCTTGTTGTTTCCTCTCTACCCTTGATCAGTAAACATCCGGACGAATGTGAACTGAATTTTCCGGAGGTTTTCACAGCCTGCGCGGTGACGCGCGCCATGGCGCATACTGATGCTGCTGCTCACGTCCAGAAGTCGAAAGGTGCGAAGCACGACGCGTCGGAGCTGATTGCATTTTCTATGTCTGATGTTCCCCTCTCAGTTTCGTTGGAGGACCTGAAGACAGAACAGCAAGCTGATCCTTCCTTAGCTGCTCTTTTTGAGCAGGTGCTTCCGCCAGAAGACGTGAGTGAGAATTCTCGGGGCTATGTTATTGATAACAATATTCTTTTGAGAAAATGGGTTTCCCACTGTGATGATTTTGTTGCTGACCCGGTTTTCCAGGTCGTGGTGCCATTTAAGTTTAGGGACGATAATTTTATTTAATTAGTCAACTTTGTTACATGTACAGTGTTTGTAGTGGTTGCTGGCCCAGTAGCTGGGAGAGTCATCTTTGCAACCAGAGCAACAAGCACACAAGAGTTTGCATCTCCCATTTGGGGTAGCCATCAACTCATCACGTCATGGTGAATAGGTTTATAAATAGATTTCTGGTTTACTTCAGGGTTGATGCTGTGGTTGTTTTGTTTTGAGTGTTGATTGAATCCTCTCTTGATAGGATCTGTAATCAATCCATAGCACAAGCATCAGCCAATGAACTGGTTAACTGTGTACCTTATGTGATGAATACTGCTAAGGCAATTGCCTTTGTTGTTTTTTGCTTATTGCAGACATATTTATGTTTTTTGAATTTGAAATTTTATAAATTGTTATTGCTTAACAACTCGCCAAAGGTGTAAATTCAGGCCTCTTCCGTCAATGATCTAAAACATGTGTCACGACCGGCTCAAAAAGCCATGACAAAAGATAGTGAGACGCGGGTAAAGTAACAATTAACAATATTTATTTAAATAAAGTGCACAAATCAAATAATGCCATGAAGTGTGAATGTTTGGTTATCAGTGGAAGGAAACGGAGATTCCAAAAAACTTGATTGATTATGTAAACGGGTTTCGCCATCGACTATATGCAACGGGCGTGCTAGCCAATCAGAACTTGTCGTCTGCACAGTATAAAATGAAGCGAGTGTTTGATCGGCGTGCTGAGAAAAAAGTGTTTAGTGTGGGGGACCTGGTTTTAGCTTTGTTGCCAATAATCACTTCTCCATTGCAAGCTAAGTTTTTAGGTCCCTATGAGGTGGTGAAACGGGTGTCTGAGCTGAACTACATCATTTCCACCCCTGAGCGCAGAAAAAAGACTCAGATGTGTCATGTAAATCTGCTGAAGCCTTATTATGCTCGTGATTCTCCTGACTCTCATACCATGCAGGCTCCGATCTCGTCGGAGGGCCCACAGCCGTTTTGTTCAGCAGGTAGGGTGTCCACTGTCCATGTCCCTCAGATTGTGGCAGCTGAGGTGGAGGATGGTTTGCCAGTTTTGGACCCCACTCTGGTGCAGGGTCGTCTGAAGAATTCAGAGTCCTTGTGTAATTTACCTGTGTTGCTTGGTCATCTGTCAGAGTCCCAACAGGCAGATTTATCAGAGGCAATTGAAATGTATCCTTGTTTGTTTGGTGACACACCCACACGGACACATTTAATAGAGCACGATATAGATGTTGGGGATGCCCAGCCTATAACACAGAGGTTTTATCGTGTTAACCCTGAAAAGCGTAAAGGCCTGGAAACTGAAGTACAGTACATGTTGGATCATGGAATTGCTGAGCCGTCCTCCTCAAGTTGGGCTTCGCCTTGCATCCTAGTTCCTAAGCCCGATAACACATTTAGGTTCTGTACTGACTTTCGTAAAGTTAATGCTGTCACTCGGCCTGACTCCTTTCCGCTTCCTCGTATGGAAGATTGTATCGATCTGGTGGGACAGGCAACATTTGTCAGTAAGTTTGATTTGTTAAAAGGTTATTGGCAGGTTCCTTTGTCTCAGCGGGCACGTGACATTTCAACGTTCATAACGTCAAATGGTCTGTTTTCATACCAAGTCATGCCTTTTGGGTTGCGGAATGCTCCTGCAACCTTTCAGAGGTTGATGACAAACATTTTAGGTGACCTAGAGGGGTGTGCTGTGTATCTCGATGACGTGGTTGTGTTCTCTGACACATGGTCTCAACATCTGGAGCGCATCCAGGCCCTGTTCAGACGCCTGGCCGAGGCACGACTCACCATTAACCTTGCGAAGTGTGAGTTTGCGAGGGCAACGGTGACTTATCTGGGTCGAGTGGTTGGGCGGGGTACTGTTCGTCCTCTAAAGGAAAAAGTCAAAGCAGTCGCCTGTTATCCTGTACCGGTTACAAAGAAAGAGTTGATGCGTTTTCTCGGTTTAGTGGGCTACTACAGGAGCTTCTGCAGGAACTTCTCTGAAGTAGTTGCGCCACTTACTGATTTGTTGAAGGCAAAAAGTAACATTTGTCTGGTCCCCTATGTGTCAGCAGGCTTTTGATCGAGTGAAAATGTTGATGTGTGATGCTCCGGTTCTTGCAGCCCCACGGTTCGATCGTCTGTTCTCCTTGCAGGTGGACGCCAGCCATGTCGGGGCAGGAGCTGTTCTCCTGCAGGAGGACGACGTTGGTGTTGCAAAGCCTTTAAGTTTCTTTTCGAAAAAGTTCAATTCTTATCAGCTCAATTACTCGACCATAGAAAAGGAAGCACTGGCCTTGGTGTGGGCTTTAAAACACTTTGATGTCTATGTGGGTTCTGGTGTTGTGCCTGTTGTGGTCTACACCGACCACAATCCCTTAACCTTTCTCAATTCGCTTAAAGGTCCCAACCATAGATTAATCCGGTGGTCTCTGTTATTACAGTCCTACTGGTTAGACATTCGGCACATTAAAGGCTCTGACAATGTGGTTGCAGACGCGTTGTCTAGAGCACCTTGTCAGTAAAATTTCCAATGTTTAACTTAAGCTGGAGGTGTGTTTGCCTCTTGGTGTCCCTGTCTCTCCTTTCCTCTCTTAAAATTGCTTCCTTGGTACCAGGTTGCGGAAGGGTATGGTGATGGTGAGGAGCACCAGTGGTGAATAACATTCAGCAGGTAAAACAAAACTTAGTTCACTGGTGAAGCGTTGAGCCCAATGGTAATATATATATATATATATGTATAAATTATATGCACTGATTGTTTGAAATGTGTTGCACTATTATTCAAGATGGTGAAAGATGGGTAATAGTGTCTTTTATTAATATAGTCTTTGTGGCGCTGAGGTCGGGCCACCTTCTTATGGAGGGGGGTGTGACGGCCCTCTGCTGTGGCCTGCGTTGTGTGTTTGTGTGTCCCTCCCTTTCTGTCTGCAGGTATCTCAGTGGGCGGGGCTTGAAACCAGGAGCACCTGGCCAGTCTCCTGGAAGTTTTAAAAGCAGACCGTCTCAGTCGTTCTCGTTCTCTCACACCAGAAGGACCTGGTTATCCTCCGGGGTCATTGTATTGTTTTGTTGGCTGCGGCCTGGTTTTTACACCTTACAACACCCTGCATTCATCACTCACACGCATCCATCGGCAGACACACTGATAACCAAACATTCACACTTCATGGCATTATTTGATTTGTGCACTTTATTTAAATAAATATTGTTAATTGTTACTTTACCCGCGTCTCACTATCTTTTGTCATGGCTTTTTGAGCCGGTCGTGACAGATGTCATTATAATATTAAGACATACAGACATTAAACAGTCACTATATGTTCACTAAAATGAATATAGTTCACGACACTCGAGGTCACGTCACAGCAATAAATCACATAATCATATCATATCTGTTTTCATTAGTGGAGCTGCCTTCATCTATACACTCTTAGAAATAAAAGTGCTAAGTAGAACCATATAAGGTTCTTCGTCGAAGGAGAACTCTTTTTGGCTCCAGGTAGAACCTTTTTAATAAAGGTTCCACCTGGAACCCTTTTGGAGGGTTCCACCAAGAACCCTTTTACCCAAAAACCCTTTATTCAGGAAAGGGTTTTAAAAGGGTTCTCTGGATCAAAATGGTTCTTACTGGAACCATTAGTATTACCAAGAACCCTTGAAAAACCCTTTCCTGAAGAAAGGGTTTTTCAGAAGCAAATGGTTCCAGGTAGAACCTCAGCCCATGTAGAAGAACCCTTTTGGAACCCTTATTTCTAAGAGTGTAGCAACGTGTAAGAAAAGATGTAAATAGTGAGACTTTTACTTGTATTTAAGTCACATTTGATCAAAATAGTGAGACTTTTACTTCAGTAGAATATTTCAGTACACTCTTAGAAATAAAAGTGCTAAGTAGAACCATATAAGGTTCTTCGTCTTGTCCTCATAGGAGAACCCTTTTTAGCTCCGGGTAGAACCTATTTATAAAGGTTCCACCAAGAACCCTTTTAAAACCCTTTATTCAGGAAAGGGGTTTTAAAGGGTTCTCTGGACCAAAATGGTTCTTAATGGAACCATTAGTGTAACAAGAACCCTTAAAAAACCCTTTCTTCGGGATAAGGTTTTTCAGAAGCAAATGGTTCCAGGTAGAACCTCAGCCCTTGTAGAAGAACCCTT
The DNA here is from genome assembly GCF_963457635.1 of Microchirus variegatus. Taxonomy (NCBI): domain Eukaryota; kingdom Metazoa; phylum Chordata; class Actinopteri; order Pleuronectiformes; family Soleidae; genus Microchirus; species Microchirus variegatus. The sequence goes on from NC_139824.1 coordinate 16,941,596, forward strand.
TTGGAACCATTATTTCTAAGTGTAGCATTATATGGAAGAGAAGATGTAAATAGTGAGACTTCATTTTCATCTTCAATTTCAGTACACTCTTAGAAATAGTAGTAGTAGTAGTGCTAAGTAGAACCATATAAGGTTCTTCGTCTTGTCCTCATAGGAGAACCCTTTTTGGCTCCAGGTAGAACCTTAAAACCCTTTATTCATGAAAGGGGATTTTAAAGGGTTCTCTGGATCAAAATGGTTCTTACTGGAACCATTAGTGTTACCAAGAACCCTTGAAAAACCCTTTCTCCAGGAAAAGGGTTTCTCAGAAGCAAATTGTTCCAGGTAGAACCTCAGCCCTTGTAGAAGAACCCTTTTGGAACCCTTATTCCTAAGAGTGTATGTAAACCAACAGATTTAAGAATCAGTTAATGTAAAGAAAAGAAAACTCGTCCTCTAATGTGAGAACACCTGGTTCTGCTGCTGTTTACTCAGTGATTGTATTGAACTGAGTCAAATAAGACAAATTAACATTGATATCAAAGTTGACTTTTAGGAGGTTCTAACCCCAGTTTAATGATATGAATGAATTCACTTTACTCTTTGGTTGTCAGTATGTGTCGTACGTCACAGGACAAACGCTGCAGCCTCAGCCGCTGCAGCCTCAGTGACTAATGATAGCTTTAGTGCTGGGATGAAAGCATTTTTCACATTTTCCTCACTGAAAACCACTACGGTGATGTGACCCCCGTCGATAAAGGCCTTTTTCAAAGTGCTCCAAACTGCCGTGTCAAAGAAGACAGAGAACAAAGCTGTGTCTGACAGGAAGCTGCACCACTATCATCATCCTCCTCTCTGTCTCTGTCTCTGTCGCCCTGTTTTTTATTTGTCATTCTTTCATTATTACTAACATTTGACATGATTTGTCTGTCACATGCAGAGGCTTAAATGCAGAGGTGGAGAATAATGACTCAGGTTACTGTGATTAAGTAGGTTTTTTGGGTACTTTATGACATTTAAAAGACATTTTAAAAATTTGTAATTTCACTTTTGATTAAAGGTGAATTATGTAATAAATCTAAAGCCATAAAATCCTCCTAATATGTCACAGAGACTCAGGAATAATGTTCATATAACAAACTGAACTCACCAACAACAACAGTACAGACAAAATATTTGCATAAAAACATTTTTTTTGCAGACTGCAAATCATGTTTTGGCGTCATGTGGCGCCACCTACCGCAGTCTACCAATCATTGCAGTCAGTAGAGTCTGAGCTGCCGAGCAACCACGGGTTGCCAGTTACGTCAGAAAACCAAACCTAAAAGACCTCTGTATTTGGAATTTGAGTGTAGTAACCGTTTTGGGCCACATTCTTACATATGGCGCCTTTAAGTAGGTTATTTGTGTATTTTATGACTTTTTTACAGTCATTTAAAAAATGTGTAATTTCACTTTTAATTAAAGGTGCATTATGTAATAAATCATAAAATCCTCCTAATATGTCACACAGACTCAGGAATAATGTTCATATAACAAACTGAACTCACCAACAACAACAGTACAGACAAAATATTTGCATTAAAACAAATATTTTGCAGACTGCAAATCATGTTTATGTTTTGAAATCGTGTTTTGGCGTCATGTGGCGCCACCTACCGCCGTCTACCAATCATTGCAGTCAGTAGAGTCTCAGCTGCCGAGCAACCACGGGTTGCCAGTTACGTCAGAAAATGAAACCTTAAAGACCTCTGTATTTTCAATTTGAGTGTAGTAACCGTTTTTGGCCACATTCTTACATATGGCGCCTTTAAAGGTGCCATATGTAAGAATGTGGCTAAAAACGGTTACTTCACTCAAATTCAAAAGATTTAAGAAGCTGAAACAATCAGAAAATTTGTTTCAATCAATAAAAAAGCTTCAAACCGATTAATTGATGATCAAAATAATGGACGATGAATTTAGTAATCGATTAATAATCAATTAATTGATTCATCGTTTCAGCTCGAGACTCATTATAAGTTGGTATTAATTGGAGGGCCGCAAGCAATTGATTTGGGGGCCGCATGTGGCCCCCGGGCCGCCAGTTTGAGACCCCTGATCTATGGTAAGAGACCAAAGACGGATGTGTTTACATTAACCCTGTGTCAGGTTCTTCTGAATTATTGTGATGTAATGTGCTGTACGATCAATCTGTCTTATTGATTGTTTACAGTGTTATTAGAGTCAAAGATCAGAACATCAGCAAGTTTTATTGTACCGAGGAATTTATTCTCTCTGAATAAGCAAAAGGAATGAAAATTTCCTTCGTCAGACTGCGTTTAAAAATGCTTTTCAGAGAAATAATTCATGAATGTCAATATGTGTGAGTTAGGATTTGTAAATGAGTCTTTGGGCTTTTTGATCTAAAATAGTTTTGATCAAAAACAAAGCACTTCTCTCTCCCAGTGAATGCACAGATGTTTTTTTTAAAGCCTGATAGAAACGTGACGATTAAATTAATCGTTTCACTCCGTGATTGTGCTGTTTTCATCCTGCCACAGAGAACTGTCTGAAATCGTCTATTTCTGTCTGAAATCATCAGAACGAGACGCAGACGCACAAACCCAGAAACTCATAATCAGGGATTCTCAGACATTAAAGCAGGTGCTGATGATGTAGAAAATCAGAAGATTCATTTGGCTGATTCCAATCTAAACGTCATGGTTCTCTACACACACTGTTTCTTAATTACCTGCTCAGCACCAGCAGTGTTTGGGGAAATTAGTGCGTCTTCAAGGACTTTGTTCTTTCTCCACCAAGAGTTCTTAATTAATGGTACGGCCTTTTATTCCACAAGTGTCAACCGGCAAATAGAAAAAGTTGTGTTCTTTCTTTGAAAAAACAGCCTTTTATCAGCACGACTGCTCCATGAACTTGCTTTAAAATGCTGCTTAATCACAGAAATGCTCACGTAGCTAGTAACACAGTCAAATGAGCAGTGAGATGCATAATATTTGAAATAAGCAAAGCCTTTATTTGTGGGATCCTGATTAAAAAGTGTGAATCCCTGCACTCAAGTGAATCCACAGCAATCAGCATGAATAGACAAAATGAAATGATGTACATTCAGGCTGCTGCAGTAGAAATATGATGGTTCAAGGTGGTAGAATTTAAAAAAAAAAAAAGGCTTATTCTGAGGCTACGGAAACCAAATTATTTTATATTTTCAAAGCAATTACACATGAATACAAACGTGTTTTTAGGTCGTGCATTCATGAAACCCCAATGCTATACACTCGAACAAGGTCAAACTGTAGTTCGATGATAGTTTTGAGAACTGTAGAAAAAAATAAATAAAAGAAACGTGGAACAAAGAACTGTTAAAAAAAAAAAAAAAAAATCACCAAGATGCTTTATTTAATTTTAACCCTTAAAAATATATATATAATTTCTTTGCATTTTTTATTTTGTTATTTTATTTACTAACAAAAATGACAATCAATATATATATATATATTATTTTTTTTTACGTCTCTACCAAACGGTTGAGACGTCTGTTCATAATAAACCTGGTTTGCATAATTCATAAAGTAGTAGTAGTGAGTTTAGCTTGATGCATTTTTCTATGAGATATAGTAACTTAAAGTGTGGTCGACCAAATGGTTGAGTAGTACCTTAAAGGGTTAATTTCACTATATATATATATATATATATATATATATATATATATATATATATATATATATATATATATATATATATATATATATATATATAAAATGGGTCAATGAACATAAATCAACAACTAACATTTGTCCTACAGCACGTGAACGCAGCACGAGTCACGCTGGTTTGAATGGCCTTGGCTGCCTTGTTACTTTTCACACGACTCAAGATCGAGTTTTAAAAAACCACTCATGGCAAATATACAAATATTAGTCCTCCATATACTCCAGTCTTCTACAATTTATTAGCCATGTCTTTAAAAATAACTTCTTTTTTTTTGGCGTCTGACCGAGCACGAAAATAAGACTTCAGAACAGGGGAGTACACCAAATTCCGAGTTTCATGGAACGCACCATATCAAACATGGCGGATGATGGAGAGTCGCTGGAGTCCTGGCTCAGTAAGTCCGCCGCTAAACTCTCATTTCTGCTCGTTTTATACATTTTAAACATGTGCCGTAATTCTCCGTGTCATCGCGGTGATCGGAAACACGAGTTGGACTCGTGCGACGGGGATGTTAACGACGAAATGTCGCGCTAACTCTGGTGTCTGTGTTGACAAAAAAAGTGGCTAGCACTTGACAGCTGCTGAGAACTGATGAGCGAACGACGCTCGCTGAAAAACTAGCTTTGACATTTTGTGCGGTTTACTCGTGTGTGTGTGTGTGTGTGTGTCGAGCACACGGACCATATAATGGTGAATTGTTTATTATTAAACATGTCGTTACTGTATTAGCAAGGTCGGCTTTTTTAGCATTTTGTAGCCCGGAGTCATGTGCTCCTTTAAACAGCCGGAGGCATGAAGCTCATCCAACTATAAACCAGAAGAACAACAGCAACAAACAAACTGGATCAGGGAAGTTTCTTCAGGGAAAGAAAAGGAGGATAATAAACAGAGAGTGTTCCTTTGGGCTTGTTTTTACACGTAGAGGATTATCTTCTATCATTAGATAAGATAGTCCTTTATTCGTCTCGCAGTGGGGAAATTTCCAGTGTTACAGCAGCAAGACAATAAGGATAAGGATAATCAATAATAAACATGCATTACCAAAAAGAAATAGAATATATAAAGTACAATATATAAAGATATTAACACTGACTATAAACATAGGTTTAAAAATAGAATGTAGAATGTACATTACAACCGGTCTGCAGAATATAAACAGTATGCACATGGTATTTACAGTGTAAATACAGTAGCTGAGCTATTAAATAAGGATATTAAAGAAGGATATGGATATTGCACTGATGAGAAAACTACAGTATAAAAAATGACAATATATTGCACTTAAAAAAAAAAAAATTACATTATGAAAAAAATATATACAGTATAGTACAGCAATGAAAAATGAACAGTATATTGCACATGGAGAGTGGAGAGTGTGTGTGTGTGTGTGTGTGTGGTCTACTTAGAGCATTAAAGGTGCATTGTGTAATAAATCTAAAGCAACCGGTCATAAAATCCTCCTAATATGTCACAGAGACTCAGGAATAATGTTCATATAACAAACTGAACTCACCAACAACAACAGCACAGACAAAATGTTTGCATTCAAAAAAATATTTTGCAGACTGCAAATCATGTTTATGTTTTGAAATCATTGTTTTGGCGTCATGTGGCGCCACCTACCGCCGTCCACCAACCACTGCAGTCAGTAGAGTCTCAGCTGCCGAGCAACCACGGGTTGCCAGTTACGTCAGAAAACGAAACCTAAAAGACCTCTTTTTTTTTATTATTTGAATGTAGTCACCGTTTTTGGCCACATTCTTACATATGGCACCTTTATGACTTGTTTATGTTTGGACATAATGTGAAATATGGTGTCGGGGGCTACATGGACATATGAACTTGCCTATTGTCTTATTTATCGTTTTCAGACAAAGCCACCAACCCTTCCAACAGAGAGGAAGACTGGGAGTATATCATGGGATTCTGTGACCAGATCAATAAGGAGCTGGAAGGGTAAACAAATTCAATAAGAGTCAACATATCATATAATGCTGTATCACGCTGTCGTAAACACTGTGATCTGACTGGAAAGAAGGTATATTAGTGTTTATCCGAGTAAAAGTTGCAGTATTAATTAGAGCTGCAACTAACGATTATTTTCGTAATCGATTAATCTGTTGATTATTTTCCCAGTGAATCGATTGGTCCATAAAATGTCAAAAAAAAAAGTCAAACCTGGAAATGACGATGTTCTTGAATGTCTTGTTTTGTCCGCAAACCAAAATGATTCAGTTTTAATGATTTCTTTGTTTATGTGGAGCAAAGAAACAAAGAAAATATTCACATTTAAGAAGCTAAAACAATCAGAAATCTGGTTTTAATCATGAAAAAAAGCTCATCATCGCCAACTATCAAAATAGTTGTTATTAATAATCGATTAATCGTTTCAGCTCTATTATTAATAGTAGCTCAGCTGTAAAGCCTATTATAACTCACACTGTCTTGCATCATGTTTGATAATCACTCGCTCGCTTCTCACCGTCATGTGTTTTTCAGCCCTCAAATCTCCGTTCGACTGCTGGCTCACAAGATTCAGTCCCCACAGGAATGGGAAGCGATACAAGCATTAATGGTCTGTCGTGTAATTATATGCAATATGTATTTTATTATGTTATCATCGTGGACAATCGTTCAAGATTGTTTTCCTTTTCCAGGTCCTTGAAGCGTGTATGAAGAACTGCGGGCAAAGGTTTCACAATGAAGTTGGGAAATTTAGGTTTTTAAATGAATTAATTAAGGTGGTTTCACCCAAAGTAAGTAACGCAAATGTTCCAAGTTCCACTTCTGATGGTATAATGTGTTAATGCGTCGATTGATATCTGACGTGTTGTTTTTCAGTATCTAGGAGACAAAGTGTCGGAAAAGGTGAAGTCCAAAGTGATCGAGGTGCTCTACAGTTGGACGGTGTCTCTACCAGATGAAACCAAGATCTGTGAAGCGTATCAGATGCTGAAGTCTCAGGGTGAGACATCTGACGATTGTTATCGACCTTTGAATCCAGATCCACCAGCAAAAATCTCTGTGAATCTCTGTAAATTGTCAATTGCCTGTTGTCATTTTTTTATTTCAGGTATCGTCTTGGTTAACCCAGAAATTCCTCTCGATGTCACGCTAATGCCGTCGACCTCTCCGCGAAACAAGAACCCCGTGTTTGATGACGAGAAGAGAAGTAAGGTATGAGGAATGATTGTCGGCTCTCGTTAATGTTGACGTTCTGCATCTCAAATATTCTGCGTTTTATTACACGTGTTTTTAAACTCCCTAGTGTGTGTGTTTCATTGTTTGATACCTCTGAGTGGCTGCATATGAAGCCGTTATATCCGGCTCATCCACTGCCAATGACCATTTGAAGCGGACCTAGACCGGAAGTTCCAATTAACGCTGTTTTTTTAGTGTGTATCTGCGTCATTACCTTGTTTAAGAAGCCCTGAAGGTTCTAAACAAACAGTTCAGCCACTGCTGAGAATGCTGTGTTTTATTGTAATCTCGGGCTCAGCGAGATCTCGGAAAAAAACCCAGTCCGATTACGTAAACAGCGGTTCTCCTGAACAGCAGATCCTCCTGCTCCGGGCACTAGTCCGGGCACATCCGGTTGCGTACATTGAACCGCAGAAGAAGAATAACGTCCGTTGTGGAGGTGTTTCACGAGCGACAGTGTCTTCTGACTCTGGGTCTGACTCCGGGTCAAAGGTCGTCAAAGGGACTGCGGCGGGGAGTCGTGAAGAAGCTATTTTTTAAACACAGTTAAAACAATGTTTTGATAATGAGGAGCAGTGCATCCACCGTTCCAGAGGGGGGAGCTGCGCTTCTGAGAGCGGGTGTGCTGGATATGTCACTTCCGGGTACTGGCCAATCACAACACACTCTGTCTTCTGGGTGAGAGAGTTGAGTCTCAAATCTCGCGGCTGGGAAACGGCGTCAGAAAAGAGGATTTCTGTCGGCTCGTTTACAGCAACTAGGAGGTTTTTGAGCATAAAAACAAGTTAATGTATGTAAGTAGACCTCCATAACTAACATATATGTGCAACAGGACCACTCTATGTGAGCTTTATAAAGTTCTTTTTGGCGATTTCGGTGTCAGAAATGTAGAAACGTGGGCAGTTATTTCCCCCCTCAATGTTTCATCATTGTCTAAAGAGTATAAAGAGAGAAAATAGTCACAGTAAAGAGTCTATTTTCGGCACAGTGCCAGAGGAGGTCATGGCTACACGTTTACTTTGGGTCGACTGCAGTTGATCTATCGATGGAGTTTGTTTTTCCTGGGTCTGAGAGCTGCCAGGAGCTTGATGCTTGGTGCTTGGGTCTGTGGGAAATGGGATTGGTTGTTTGTTTTTTTGTAATCACTGGGGGTTTTTTTTTTCTTCTCCCCACAGAGATTAGGAGAGCTACTCAAGAGCAAAAAGCCTGAAGATCTGCAAGAGGCCAATCGGCTCATCAAGAACATGGTCAAGGAGGTGTGTTTTCGTCCAACGTTGTTTTCTTGAAGATGCATTACCGGCTACGGTCCCTGTGTTTTAACAAAACGCCATGTTTATATCCTCTCAGGATGATGTGAGAACACAGAAAGTGAGAAAACAGAAAAGCACACTGGAGGCGGTCAACAACAGTGTCAAACTCCTCAATGAGATGCTCGCTCACTTCAGCCCTGAGGACTCCAGCGACAGCGACAAAGAGCTCCTCCGGGTGCGTTAACTCCACCTGTATGAAGCAAAGATTGTTGTGCGCTTTATGATGTTGTGTATTGAAGGTTTTTGTAACCTATGACTCAACGGCTTCTAACGGATTTCCACTTCCTGTCCCCACAGGAGCTGTATAATGACTGTGACAAACTTCGGCAAACGGTAGCGCAGCTTGCGACCGAGTCCGAGGACAATGACAGCAGCTTGGGTGAGGATTTTGTGTCGCGCGATTGCTATTGAAAGTCACGACGTGCGGTCGAGCACAGAGGTGCCTCTATTGAATGTTATGAAACCCCCCCCACCTTGATTCAACCTTTGAAAAATGCTCCTCTCAGGGGACATGCTGCAGGCCAGCGATGACCTCTCCCATGTCATTAATTCCTATAAGAAGATTGTGAAAGGACACGACGTCAATGGAGAGACGGAGGAAGCGCAACAAGGTGAATTATAATGTTTCGAAAGTTAGACAGTTTAAACTAGAAAAGCACTCGGGGAGCGCAGACGTCCGCCAAGGCAGCTCAGTTCCTACAAAATGTTGTAACCAGTGATAACGTCTACGGATCATGCCCAAAATTTAATCACTTGTTTCTGGTCCCATTGCAGACATTTCCTCCAAATTCGTCAATGTCTTTTCGAGTTATGTTGGTCACTAACAGACAGACAAACATATACCTCCTTGGCAGAGGATAATTAGAATATATTTGAAATATAGTGTCGAATATAACGCCCACTGAGTGGAGTTTATGTGCAAAAATTACCTTAAAAGTGATATACTGTTTATATATATATATTTATATGTACAGTGGAAACCAGAAGTTTACATACACTGTATATAAATACACATAACCTTTTGAACCATTGAATCACATTAAACTTTAACTGTTTTAGGTCATTTTTATTTCTATTTGCTAAATGCCAGAATAATGACGGAGAGAATTTTTTTATTACTTTCTTGAAAGTCAGAAGTTTACATACATTTCATTAGTATTTGGTAACATTGCCAAATGCCAAATTGCCAGGCTTTTCCAAATTGTTTAAAGGCATAGTAATCTTAGTGTATGTAAACTTCTGACTTTCAAGAAAGTCATACAAAATGGTCTAAAAAAAATGATCTCCTTCATTACTCTGGCATTTAGCAAATAGAAATAATTTGAGCAATCCTAAATGACCTAAAACAGTTAAAGTTTAATGTGATTTAATGTCAGACAGTGTTAAAAAAAAGGTTATGTGTATTTTTATACAGTGTATGGAAACTTCTGGTTTCCACTGTACATATATATATATATATATATATATGTATATGTATATATATGTATGTATATATATATATATATATATATATATATATATATGTATATGTATATATATGTATGTATATATATATATATATGTATATATATATATATGTGTGTATGTATATATATATGTATACATATATATGTGTATATATATATGTGTGTATATATATACACATATATATATATATATATATATATATATATATATATATATACACATACATATATACTGATCAGACCATTTGTGGGTTTTAGTGAAAAGAGTCTTTTTTGTGCATTTCTTGCATAAAACTGAAAATGCTATAATTGTCTGTGACAGGGTTCTATACAGTTCTATTTGGATCATTATTTTATAGTTTTATCCAAAAAGGCTATGAGATCTATTCTGCTCTCTGTGGTGCTAGTTAGCTTTGGGGCATGCATTTGGGTGAATTAACTATTTATTCCACACCAGTGTTTGTTTAAAAATGAATGCCCCCCGTATGTTTTTCCTACGTCCGACAGGCTCCGGCAGCGCAAACCAGTCGGAGGTTTTGATCGATCTGGTGGGTTTGGGTGCACAGAGCCCGTCTACACCAGAGAACCAGCCTCTGGCGTCTTCTGTGGCGTTTCCCACTGATCTGTTTTCTGGGTCTGCTGCTGCTGCTGCTGCTGCTGCTGCTGCTGCTGCTGCTGCTCAGTCCCCGAGCCCCAGAGCAACCTCTGGAGCCCTCTCTCTACTGGATGAAGAGCTATTATCCTTAGGTACTGTGTTTTATTTGCAGCTTAATATGTCAAACATATTCCTGGCACCCATTTTGACACGTGTGTGTTCATTGTCAGGCCTCAATGATCCTGTGGAGAGTACAGCACATGCAAAGCAGAGCAAGTCCCTGTCGTCCTTTCAGGTACTTTAATTCATATAATTAATACACTAATTATACCAACTTAAATGATACTGATTAATGATATTTTGCCCTGTTTTCTAGGATCCCAGCCAGGATTTGCATCTTTTTGACACTACCCTGCCTTCAGGTCCCACATCTACATATTCGCTTTACCCAGACGGCCTCTCTTCGAGTGTGGGCCCGTTTAGCCCCAACAGGTCCTCGTCTGCTGCCTCTGCGTTAACCTTCTCTCAGCCAGCGTTCCAGACATCTTCGCTTTTTACAGAACCTTTTGCGACGTCGACGTCGGTCACGTTTCCACCACCGCCGCTCGGTTCAGCGCTGACCACCTCGGGCCAGAGTTTTCTTCCGCAGTCGCTCAGCATGACGCTGCCTCCTCCTCCCGCCGCCGCCGCCGCCGCGCACGTCTCCACTTCACTGACGGCTCCTCATTCTCTTTCATCCTCAGTCAGTGAAATTCTGCAGGATCTTTCCATGCTGGATCTGGGCAGTCCGAAAAAGTGAGTAGAACTTTGCGTGAAATACACCGTCGGTCTTTCTCAATGATAAACACACTTGTTCTTTTCCAGTGCACTGATTGACCTGAGTGGATTTAAACGCTCATTTAACCTATAACACAGGTTATTAATGTTTATTTCTACGTTGCACTACTGTTCAAAAGTTTAGGGTCACTTAGAAATGTCCTTATTTTTGAAGGAAAGGCACTTTTTTTCAATGAATATTACATTAAATGAATCAGAAATACACTCTATACATTGTTAATGTGGTAAAAACGTCTGGTTTTTAATGGAATAGGTGTATAGATGCCCATTTCCAGTGTTCTAATGGTACATTGTGTTTGCTAATGGCGTTAGAAAGGCTATTGGATGATTAGAAAACCCTTGTGCAATGATGTTAGCACAGCTGAAAACAGTTTTGCTGGTTCTTTGACGAAAGCAACGTTTATTATTTTGAATAAAAATCATTATCTCTATATTTTCTATTCATTCTGCAACTTTTTTGATGAATAAAAGTCTGAGTTTTTATGCAAAACACAACAAAAATAGCATATGTGACCCCAAACTTTTGAACAGTAGTGTATATGTTTAAAGGTGCATTATGTAATAAAATCTAAAGCCATAAAATCCTCCTAATATGTCACAGAGACTCAAGAATAATGTTCATATAACAAACTGAACTCACCAACAACAGCAGTATTTATGTTTTGAAATCATTGTTTTGGCATGTGGCGCCACCTACCGCCGTCTACCAATCATTGCAGTCGGTAGAGTCTCAGCTGCCGAGCAACCACGGGTTGCCAGTTACGTCAGAAAACCAAACCTAAAAGACCTCCGTATTTTGAATTTGAATGTAGTAACCGTTTTTGGCCACATTCTTACATATGGCACCTTTTTAAACGTCGTGTAACCTATTATATTCCCATGCTCTGTCCACACAGCACAGCTGGTGTGATGGACTTTGGCGGCAGCCCGATGGTCAAGAGCGACGATCTGCGCCCTCCCGCGACCATGTCTTTCAGTCCCGCCGGTGTCTCCTCCTCCTCCTCCTCCTCCACCACGTCCGCCGCGTCGCTGCTTATGGGACAGATGCAAGGAAGCTCCAAGAGTCAGGAAGACGACTGTCCTCTGCTGCACTCTGGTTCGCCCATGCACCCTCTGAGCCAGGCCAGTCCAGGCAGAGGACAGGACGTGTCCCTGGCCAATGTCTTTGTTCCTTTGGACGCCATTAGGCCAAGTGAGTTCCAGGAAAAAGCAGTTTGTATTTGAGCGTCTGTTTTGTATTTGGTGAGTCGGGCTCGTTAGATGCTATTACTAGATAGCCGTCGCTGGCACGTTTGTTGACACGTTTTCCATCGATCTGCATTCCTCACCCGGATTATTGGGTCTATCCAACTGTTTTATCTGCATATGTCGGTCACATCTCTTACAAGAGACCTCTTGTCTTTCTAGACTCGTACTCAGACTCAGTTTGTTAAATTCAGATATAATCTCCTCACAGTCCACCAGCAGCTGTCCACTCTGTGTGTGCGTGCTGAAAAGATAGGGCAGAGAAATTAAAGGTGAAGTAAGTAGTTTATAGTGCCATCTAGAGGAGAGGCTGAAATTTACAACAAAGAACTGCTCCTCCGCTCACCCCCCTCCCTTCCCTGAGCGCTACGGTATCCGCAGCTGGTCAAATGTCGTCCTCGTCGTCTTTCTCCGTGTCAGCAGATGAGGTTCGTGAGGCGAGGGAGAGGGCGGAGCTACCGCGGCCGTAGCAGACGAAGCGGAGAGAGTGGAGGCGGGACCTCCGCTAACAGTCTCGCTGCTAACAGTGGCTATGCAACCGCGGCCCGCGACCATGTTATTTTACATGACTTTTTGAAACACTACGAAAATGAAACAAAAACTATTATACAGCGACTAGACAATGCAGGAGCACATAATATGTATACAAAAGTGGATTTTGGGTTATATAAACCCATAAATACTACACAGTGTCCCTTTAAGCAAATATTCAAAATCCAAATGTTCTGCAAATGTGTTTCCTGTGTGACCCGTAATTCTCTTTTCATGTATGTCCTTGTGTCCCGGTTATTAGGTAACGTGTGCCCAGTGACGGCGTACGACAAAAACGGCGTCCGCGTTCTGCTGCATTTTGCCAGTGATTGTCCGCCGGGCAGGCCCGATGTACTGGTGATGTTGACGTCCATGCTAAGCACGGCCCCGCAGCCTGTCGGAAGCGTTGTTCTGCAGGCGGCTGTACCCAAGGTAAAAACCTGCTGTTGCTGTTATTACATGGGAAGCTCTACCGCGTTGTATATATTTGCATACAAATTAAACTGGACAGCTGCTTCCTTTTTTTTAACTGGATCTCTGTTCTGCCTAATTTTCAGACAATGAAAGTGAGACTGCAGCCGCCCTCGGGGACAGAGCTGGCTCCTTTCAACCCAATCCTTCCCCCAGCTGCCATCACTCAGGTCATATTGCTCGCCAATCCTCTCAAGGTACAGCTCAGCTTGACGCTGCTTCTTTCATGTTCACGCGGGTCCCGATCAGAACCTGGTGTTAACGTCCATTCTCAGTGATCCAATGGCACGTGGATAGCGCCAATAGTTGGACTGTTTACACTTGGATAAAAATAAGCACCCTGGATAGATCAGATCTGGTGCTCCCACTCCCCCACGCTTTGTTCAAATACACATGTTTTTTAATGAATCAGAGCTCTTCTCATGCTGTTTTAAGACAAACTAAAGGTTTTAACTAGTGCTGTCAAACGTCAACGGCGTTTAACGGCGTCAACGGTTAACGCACGACACGTTTCCATGACGGCCGACCGGAAAAAGATGCGCGTTACCGTAATGTTTACGTGACTCCGGTTTGTAAAAATTAGTCTCTACAGTAACGCTAAACTTTAAAAACAGAGGCACACATACGCAGTAACACAGGTACGCTAACGTTATTTGTAGCGCTGCTCTTTTCCTTTAATAAACAGACCGCTCCAGTTCCACTGTAGGCTAACGCTAACTGTGCTAATGCAGCTAACGGAGCTAACTGGTAAACGTTGCCTGGACTCCGGTGTCGCGGCACGTAAACACGACGTCATACGCGTCTTCTTCCGGTCAGTCGTCATGGAAACGTGTCACGCGACGCACGTTAGCCTTTTGCACAGCACTAGTTTTAACCATCAGAAAATAATCTATAATGTGAAGATTATCTGAAATTATCAATCATGTAGCAGGCGCTCTCTAATCCGTCCTCAAGAATGTGACCACATTTTTAATGAATCAGAGCTCTTCTCATGCTGCTTTAACACAAACTAAAGGTTTTAACTAGTGCTGTCAAACGTCAACGGTTAGCGCACGACACGTTTCCATGACGACTGACCGGAAAAAGACGCGCGTGCCGTAATGTTTACGTGACTCCGGTTTGTTAAAATGAGTCTGTAAAGTAACGCTAAACTTTAAAAAAAGAGGCACACATACGCAGTAACACAGGTACGCTAACGTTATTTGTTAGCGCTGCTCTTTTCCTTTAATAAACAGACCGCTCCAGTTCCACTGTAGGCTAACGCTAGCGCGTCTTTTTCTGGTCAGCACTAGTTTTAACCATCAGAAAATAATAAATAATGTGGAGATTATCTGAATTTCATATTCACTCGGACATTAAGTGACAGCGGTGTTTTCCTGATGTCTCAGATATTGCAGTATTTCCAGTTTTTAAAGTTGCATGACATCCAATATGCCATAATAATACGTGCATGTGTAATATATGTATTGCGTTTTGCAGGAGAAGGTCCGGATGAAATACAAACTGACGTTCACACTGGGAGAGCAGCCGCTCACGGAGGTTTGGGAGGTGAACGAGTTTCCCCCGGCGGACACATGGGGCGCTCTTTAGCGACTTTAGCGACGCCCGTCTTCTCTTGCAAGGACGACCAGACAACCCTGTACAGATCTGGTGTTAGCATCCATCCTAAGTGACCCCCCCCCCCCCCCCCCCCGACGACGAAGTAGAAGTAGATCCCGGTGGTGTGGTGAAAATCCCAGAGCATGCATGAAAAAGGCAAGGACACATTCGAGCTCTTCCTGGCTGCAGATGCACAGTATTATTACACTTCTCAGGACTCATTGTCATTGATTGATTTATGTACAGCCATCACTGCAGGATTAACACTGATCAACAACACTATTTCTTTTTTTATATATATATATATATTATGGTTCACATCTTACTTCTTACTCCTCCCAACTCTGTTTCCACACATGCAGACACACACACAAACAACATTATCGACACACACAGCTGTACAGTCACTCATATGGAACCCCTGCAGATATGAAATCCCATCACAGTGACCAGGTGTGAACAGTTGTACTTCACACTGTCCACTTAATGCAGTGTTTCCCAACCCTGATCCTCAGGGAACTCTGCCCTGCCATGTTTTAGATGTTACCCTGCTCCAAAAACACCTAATTCAGATGAAACATTACATTTTTGAAAAAAAAAAATCACAAAAGTTGAAACCTGATTTTTTTTTTGTTAAATATTTTTTTTAACAAAAGTTAGAAAGAGTTGATTTTTTTTTTTTTTTTTCAAATGACAAAAGTCGAAATATAAGATTTGAAGAAAAGAAAAAAAAGTTGAAACTAACAAAAGTTGAAATTGTTTTGAAAAAAAATGGACAAAAGTTGAAATATAACATTTTTGGGGAAAAAAAACCCCACACATTTTTTTCCAAAAATGTAATGTTTCAACTCTTGTCAAAAAAAATAAAAAGTCATGTTTCAACTTTTGTGAATTTCCTTTTTTCAAAAATGTAAAGTTTCATCCTAATCAGGTGTTTTTGGAGCAGGGCAACATCTAAAACATGTCAGGGCAGAGTTCCCTGAGGATCAGGGTTCGGAAAACACTGACTTAATGGATCTCTGATGAATTTCAGTACCAGGTCTGAACAGAACTGGGCCTTCAAGACCAGACTCGCTCATCAAATGTTGTCCATTCATGCAGCTCAGAAGTCAAACGGAAGTGAAATTGGAAAGGATTTGAAGAATCTTTTAAAAAATATATTTTAAAGATATAATTTTGACCAAAAATTGGACTTGAGTGAGTTTCTCTGTGCGAGGTTTTCTCACTGAATTAGCCAACGTCCTGTAGCATCAATCCAACAACAGAGGAACACATGTATTTCTGCAATAACAAATGGTTTTAACCAGGTGAACGTGCACGATGAAAACATCGCCACGCTATTATAACCTTTGGTCACTATTAACTATCAATATTTGCACTGTCGGATGCCAGGCGGTCTTAACGCAGATCAAAAAACACACTGAAGGAGATTATTAAGCTGGCGTCACGTGGACATTTTGGCCCCAGAGCAAACAAGAGGCTCTCTGTTGCTGAATAAAAGGCACAGGTCGGCTCGTTAGAAATCGGTTACTGCTTCCACGACGGCTCACAGTCACTACTGAAACACTACTGTCGAAGCTGCAGCTCTATGTTTTCCGTTCGTTGTCAGTATTTATTGTAATAAATGTACTATTTATTTCAGTTAGGGGAGGAATATATAAACGATCTTTACTGTATGATATTGCGATCGACGACGTTATTCCTCCTTACGGATGCTACACCGTGCAGTTGAAGTGTCATCGACCTTGGTTAGTGCTCGTGTTTCGTCATTAACCGTAGATAAAATGTCAGCCTTGCACCAGAGAGATTATTCTCATTTAAGTACATCTGATATTAAACCCCTGGAGACGGGAAAGTGCATTGTTTAAAGTAATTAAAATGCAATGTATAGCTTTGCCTGTGCTCTAAATGCGTGTGAGGGTTTCCTAGCTACCTATATTATTATTATTATTATTATTCATTTTGAGTACGCTTTGATAACGCACACGAATCGTACGAAGTTGGTGGTGGTAAATTTTAAATATATTAGTCTAACGTGTGCTTTTTGTCTCGTCCGGGCTACGAGCGCTATAAAAGGAGGTTATGTTCATGTTTCTTATAAGATTATTTATTTGTCATAGATTGTTAAATGAAGTTGTCATGAAGTATTTTTTTGAAAAGCTATTTCTGTGCATGGAAAAATAAAGAAGACGAGTCTATTTGTATTACAACGTCCACATTGTTTTATTTTTAATATCGGGAATCATATCATCATTATGTGCATCAGTAAAAGCAGTAGATTATAATATATAATTATATAGACAAACAGATTAAGTAAAGCTGTATGCTGTGTTTACAAATAAACATCACACGTCACAATTTGATTTATTTTGTAAATAAAATTATTTTAATTATTTTAATATCCCTGCTGCCTGGGTCAAATTAGTCAAATTATTTTGAACGTGGATTATCAATATCCACAATATGTCAGATTGGATTGGATTATTTAGATCAGGGGTTCTCAAAGTTCTGATACCTGAGGGCCAATTTAGGAACCCAACATTGGACTGAGGGCCGCCAAAGGAAAAAAAAACCAAAGAAATTCCATTTCTACTAATTTTAATGACCAGATTTTAGTTCTACAGTTTAATGTTAAGTGATATAAGCGTTAATATAATGTAATTTAAGCATTAATATAATAACGCTTTATAATTTCTGGGTAATTACCCAGTATTTTGGCCATTGTTCTTACCTTCTAATTACAGGTTAATACCAAGTAACACATTTCTGTTACCATATATTTACTGGGTAAATAGCTAGTAATTGGGGGCTGTAGCTACCTGCTTATTACCAGCTTATAACCCAATAATACACTAAAATTCACCATATAGAAACCAGGTAAATACCCAGTATTTTTGTTTACACTTATTGGTCTGTATCCAGTAATGTCCAATATAAACATTTAACAAGCTTAGTCGCTCCTGGATTAAAACTATCAACTGTAATTCATTGCGGGGGCCGCCAGAAATGTTTCTGCGGGCCCCCATTGGCCCCCGGGCCGCACTTTGAGAACCAATGATTTTGATTATCTAATCCGTGATTGTGGATTTAAAAAAAACAAAACATATCATGTATGAAATGTTAATTTTGACTGTGTAATAATCACATTGCGGATGTATGGGATGCATATCCTGCTTTAGCTCGTAAAAGATAAACCGGCTCTGGAACGGAACCAGAGACCGAGTTGATCTGGCGCGATTGTGCGCACACACACACTCCGCCAACCAACGCAAAGTGGCGCGCCAGAGTTAGCGCAGCCGCGGCACAAACAGGCGCAGACACAGACGGAGCACCGCAGCAGCAGCAGCAGCCATGGCAGACGAAAAACCGAAGGTGAGGAGTGGATTTTCCACGGGGCTTTGTTTACTTCGGTTCGTCCAAAAAATAAAATAAAATAAAATAAAAAAAATCCGTGTGCGATAATCGCGCCGACGGTGCCACCGAAAAACCCCCAGCGTGTGCGATAACAGCTCGTACGCGGCGGTCTCGTCTCCATTTAGAGGGAATGCTAAAAGCGCACACCAGGACAACTGCCGCGCTAGCACGGCTAGCGGGATGTGTTAGCATAATAAGCTAACGCGGCTAACGTGTCCGAGACCCCGGGTGGTGTATCGATATAAAGACGTGTAGAAAACACACACAAAAACAAGGTTTTGTGAGGAACGCGTAACGCAGAGGGATGTGAATGTTATATATATATATGTCCGGGAAACGTCTAGAAGAACCAGAAGAAATATATATATGTAACAGCACGAGAACAACCGAGTGTTCATTAGCAAAGCGGCTAAATGAATAGATTGAGCGAAAACCAGGCCAACTCGTATGAAATACTGAAATTACGCCTTTAATCCAGTAATCCCCCTCTGTGTGTGTCTGGATAAAGAGAGGCGGATACGTACAAGAAACGCTCTCCATCCCCGTTAGGCCCTTGGCCATCATCCTAACTCATAGGCCGTGGTTAGCTTAAGGCTAATGCTACATGCTAACTCCAATGTTAGGGTTCTCGTGCGGCGTTTCTTTCTGCCACTAACCCACGCCGATTCAGAGGTCTGTGCAGCCCGGGTGTAATCGTGCAGATGCAGCGTTATTAACTAATCAGGAAACCGGTGAATAATAGGATAATAGATATAGTTCACTCACACTTTTATCATAATCCTGTATAACACATATACTACACAAGAGTGTTTGACCCCAACTAAGATTGTAGCTGTGAGGTCACATCTACTCAATATGCCGAAGGTCATATATATATATATATTTTTTTAAAAATATTATTGTTTATTTATCAATGCATTAAATCTTGTGCAGCTGTTGGAGTGCATGCATACTTATTTCTCTCTCTCTCAGGAGGGAGTGAAGACCGAGAACAATGAGCACATCAACCTGAAGGTGGCGGGGCAGGACGGATCGGTGGTGCAGTTCAAGATCAAAAGGCACACTCCTCTCAGCAAACTGATGAAAGCTTATTGTGAACGACAGGTGAGACCATAATATATATATATGTACTCACAGGTAAGTCATCACAAGTCTGTGAGTTTGTCTTTAGGCAGATTTTATACTGATGAAACATGGCCAATGTGAAAGAATTGTTGATTTTCTTTAAGGTTCTTAGAAATAGTGGTCCCACGTTTGCACTGTGGGGAGAACTTTGATGCGTCTTTTGTCGTAGTCTTGCAACGAAAGATAACCTGCAGGCGTTTCACCTGTCATTCAAGAGGCTTCTTTAGAAAAGAAACGCGTCAACGCTAATGCACGACGCGTTTCCACGACGTCATGTTTATAGGACTCTGGATTGTTAAAAGGAGTCTCTAAAGTAACGCTAAACTTTAAAAACAGAGGCACACATACGCAGTAACACAGGTATGCTGGTTATTTTTAGTGCTGCTCTTTTCGTCTAATAAACAGACCACTCCAGTTCCACCGTGGGCGTGCTAATGGCGCTAAAAGGAGCTAATGCAGCTAACGGAGCTAACTGGTAAACGGTGCCTGGACCCCGGTGTCGCGGCGCGGCGCGTAATCATGGCGTCACGCGCGTCTTTTTCCGGTCAGTCGTCATGGAAACATGTCATGTGTTAACGCGTGTATTGACATGCGTTAACCTATTGCACAGCACTAAAAGAAAGATAACGATAAGATACGATTACGTCAATTTGAACCTGATTCACTGGCTTTTGGACAACCATCACCGGGATGAATGACAACCTACACAGACATGGCCTGCACAACTTTTCTGCGTCTGAAATTAATATAGCTGTACTAGACTGCAATTTAACTGATGTCATTGTACAGGCTATATACATCATACTTCATATGGTACCAGTGTATATGAGGCTTTATAGGAAAGAGCGTGGTTGGTTCATATTGTTTTGGATCATCAGGGTCTCTAATAAAGTCTATTTTGAAACTTTTGTTCCTGCTTGTCCACACAGGGGCTGTCGATGAGGCAAATTCGATTTCGATTTGATGGTCAGCCCATCAATGAAACAGACACACCCTCGCAGGTAAGGAGAATGAATGCTAATATCACAATATTATTATTATTATGTGGGACAATGGGTATGCTAGTACATAAACGTTCAAAACATCTTTAAATTGCAAAAAAAATACAATTATGTTGCTTCTTTTTGCACAAATTTACCAAGTGAAAAGTCCCACCAAATCAGCTTAATGGTGCTTTTGTCAGACATGTCTTTTGAAGATCCCTTTATCTGTTTTGTGTGATATTCAAACACCTATTTTTTTACATTAGCCCTCACTGTGTTCAATTCAAAAACGCTGGACTGTAATCTTTTCTTTCATGGATCGTTGTCGAACGCTCCCGTCTGATGTTTGAACTTTGTCTTGCAGCTAGAAATGGAGGACGAAGATACGATTGATGTATTTCAACAGCAAACCGGAGGCTCTTTTCTTTAAAAAGACTGTTTCCTACAAACGTCCCTGCCTACCTCCCCTTCTCATCCCCCCCCCGCCCCGACATGTTTGTTAAGCCCAGTCTTCAAATGCTCATGACCAGTGTTGATACCATCCAGTGGAATACGTTTGTTTTTTTTGGTTTTTATTATTTCTCAAAATGCTGGAAGACCGCAGCGCAGTCGGTGTAGATAGATTTGGTCACGCTGTCATTCACACGTTAACATTTTCTGATCTGTGCAGTGTAGACAGACCTGCGAGCTGCCGTACGTCCGCCGAAGAAATTAAAAGCTTGTGATTTTATTTTATTATTTTTCTTTCTCCTTTTTTTTTTTTTTATGTCGGAGCTTTTGAAGAAACATTTCTTGGTCCTTATTTTTTGTTTTTATACTTATGTCATTGAGGTTTTGATTCAGATGTAATTTTGTTTTTTTTATTTTTAAGAAAGCCGGCATTTTAAATTCACTTCTCTGTCATGAAAATGTAGTATTGGAATAAATTGAGTTCTTTTTTAAACACGTCGCTTGTCAATTGTTTTAACGATACTTACGGATAGATTGTAAACCAGCAGATATGAACTGGATCTGGCAGGAATATACCCAGTCAGTATCTTCCTAATAAAAGAAATAGTATTAATATGTAATTAGAATATACTGCAAATGAGATTTACTGTTAGATAACACCTATTTTTACAGGAACAAGCTGTAAAGACTATAACGTCAACTTCTACTTCATGATATAAATAGGATTTGTACCTAAAAGTTAAAGATAAACATGTAAAGCCTCATACAGAGGAAGGAATTTAGCACAACATTGAATAACAGCATTAGAAAATACACAAGTGAAAATAATCAAATGTTTGAGGTGAAATAGACCCATTATGGTGAATTAATCATGTACTAATTGTCTATTTACACCCTGACTGTTGTTTTAAAACACAATATAGCATTAAATCCGAAATGACGACATGGAATATCACTTTTTTTTTTTTACACATCTTTAGTATAATTCAATTCAGACCACCACCAAACAGGAATCGCAGACTTCAACCAATCAGAGACTTGATTAATGTGCCATTATCCAATCACAGAAGGCGCTGTCCTCTTGTGGGCGGTGCTATGTATAACTCCTGAAGTGCTCGGAGTAAACCGGAAATGCAGCGTATCTGTTTTCAAAATACGCCCCGAATGTGTCACTTTTTGCAGAAATTCGGCGCGATAGGAAAACAAACTGTTCGCCGTTAACCGTGCACTCGTTAACTACGATTTTTACGTTTGACGCATTCGCCTTTCAAGCAACGCCAGAGCCTTTATTTGTCCAATTGGTTTTATCTTATTTTGAAAAATTGACCGGAAGTGTGATACTACCAAGTCGCGGTTGTATAATCAGATCGGAGGCAGCAGCAGCAGCAGCAGGTTGATCGTTGAGAAACCACCGGCTCGGGCAGACAATGATGAGGCGGTGAAGCTACTGCTAATCACAGTCTAATCTACGTACAATCTACGACAAATGAATTAACCGCTTAATCGACTTTTCGTGTGCAAATATGACGACGACCAAGACGTTTCAAGGGATAGAGCCCGGCGCCAAAAGCAGTTCCAGGTAAAAAAAAAAAAAAAGATTAAAAAAAAGGCGTCGTTGCATCACCGTTGCTACCGAATCGACCGGTCCAGCATCCTCTCTCTCTCATGTGAACGTTAACGCCGCGTACATTTCACTTCATTTAAAGGCATATTCGCGCGAATGCCTTGTCTACGGCTGCCTATCGGCGGCATAACATTTAATTGAATGTGAAGAAAAGGCCACAGTGCTGCTAGGAGACGGCTCAGTACCACGCCTTCCCGTTTTTTGTTCCGTTAGGGATGTACCATTGCCGTCCTGACGCTAGCTAGCAAGATGGCACGCATGGACCTTCCCTTTTGTACAGATGCTGCTTAAGCTAGCAAGACACAGCACATTTAACCGTGTCGGTCCTTTTCACAGCGGAGACTTATTTCCCCACACATTAGGGTCTCTGAGTTTATATTTATTATATTTGGGAACCGTGAAGATGCTGTTGAGGTGCTTCTGTGATGGAGCTCCAGAGGCGGAGGGCCTGGTACAGAGACAGTGGCCACACCTGACGATACCCCCAGTACTGATGCTCTCCGTCGGATGCGGTGAAAGCAATCCGCTATCACTGGATTAATCAGTGTTTTTAGTTAATTTTGTTGATTATTGATTGTTTATCAGGACAATCGTGATAATGTAAATCTGGCAAAATGCCCCAAATACACCAGACTGAAACATTCAGCACATGTGAAATCACACTGACTGCACTGGAAACCGTTTTAATTTAGAGAAAAATACACAGTCGATATGAAGTAGGCTGCACAATTAAGTCTGTCTTTAGTTAAAGGTGCATTATGTAATAAATCTAAAGTGTAAATAAATCTAATATGTCACAGAGACTCAGGAATAATGTTCATATAACACACTGAACTCACCAACAACAACAGTACAGACAAAATATTTGCATTAAAAAAACATTTTGCAGACTGCAAATCATGTTTCGGCATGTGGCGCCACCTACCGCCGTCTACCAGTCATTGCAGTAAGTAGAGTCTCATCTGCCGAGCAACCACGGGTTGCCAGTTACGTCAGAACACGAAACCCAAAAGACCTCTGTATTTTTAATATGAATGTAGTAACTGTTTTAGGCCACATTCTTACATATGGCACCTTTAACCACATGTGAAATCCCACTGACTGCATTGAAAACCGTTTTAATTTAGAGAAAAATACACAGTCAATATGAAGTAGGCTGCACAATTTAGTCTATCTTTAGTTAAAGGTGCGTTATGTAATAAATGTAAATCAACTGGCCGTAAAATCCTCCTAATATGTCACAGAGACTCAGGAATAATGTTCATATAACAAACTGAACTCACCAACAACAACAGTACAGACAAAATATTTGCATTAAAAAATATATTTTGCAGACTGCAAATCATGTTTATGTTTTGAAATCATGTTTTGGTGTCATATGGCGCCACCTACCGCCGTCTACCAATCGTTGCAGTCAGTAGAGTCTCAGCTGCCGAGCAACCACGGGTTGCCAGTTAGGTCAGAAAACGAAACCTAAAAGACCTCGGTGTTTTGAATTTGTATGTAGTAACCGTTTTTGGCCACATTCTTACATATGGCACCTTTAATATCTATTAGACATCAAGATAAAGGTCTTATGTGTAGCATTTGATTTTTTTTGTTTGGCAGAAATTTAATGTATGTACTGATGCATGCAACTGTAAAAGTTGCGTAATTCAATAATCATTTTGATTTTGTTGCTTCAGAAATAACCTTTTACACGTATTTCAGGCAAGGGCCCTGCTTTACAGAGGCCGCCATCTTGCACCGCTGTGTTTGCAAAGTGAGCATTTAGCATTTTGAACTGAAAACACTTAAAATGCATGAGAAAATTAAATGATGGTGGTAGAAGCCAGAGGGGTTTTTAACTGAGATGCTTGAGAGTTGTGCTCCTGTCGCCTCCATCCTCACTGAGCAAGACAAACTGTTGTAGTTGGTCAGAATTTGACTTATTTATTTTTCTTTTTTTGGACATTATTGCTCTTAATCTCTGATCCTTATTGTGCTTGATCACTGTCACACTTTTCCTCTTTGGCCCAAGTATCAAAAGATGCACTCAATGCAAATCCAAACTGTTGAGATGTTTTCACGCAGTCGCAGACACGCCCCAGAATGACAGGTGCATTGCAACAGAGGCGTCTGATGTATTTATGCATGCAAATGACGCTGCGTGTTAACGCATGACCCCTTATTATTATGCACACGAAGAAGAATTACACCCTTTCTGGTCTGTAAAGGCCACCGTAGATCCTTGATGTGCTTGAGGAAGGGAGGGGTGAGTGAGACAGAATGTGCAGACGCATCATCAGATGTCCTTTATTCTTACACACTGGACCTTTTTTTTAAAAACTTCAGTCAAATGCATCGGTCCATCAATACATCCTTACTATGACTTTGTAGTTTTACATTACACATTGGCATCCACACATGCACATGTTTTTAAAGTAATGTCACCTCTTTGAGCTGTGAACAACTTTCTTGTATGTGACTGTCAGACGTGGCAAAAAAATAGTGTACAATCACTTTGTTTAGTTGCAGTAGCACAAGTAAGAACGCTGTTGAATTACTCAAAAATGATTGTTTTCTTTATTTACATATTTTCATTGATTTTTTCAAAAATCTCTCTCTCTCTCTGTGTTTCCAGGGTTTTGCGTCCTCCCGGCGGTGGCTCCAACATTTCCTTTGGTGCAGACGAGGACAAACCACCTGTTCGGAAAAACAAAATGGCCTCCAGTGTCTTCGCTGAGCCAGAAGACCCCTACGCTAATCGAAGAAACAACCCACCAGGTACAAACAACCGGCCTCATCTGCAAAACTGTGTGGCTCTAGTGTCTAATATCCTATTTAGATAGAATATATTTAAATATCCAACTATTTGTAGAACAACAACAAGCTAAAATGAGCTATCTCATCACCACCACGACCAGTGTCTTCTCACTGAGTGGGAATATGAGCTCTTTGAGTGAAACTGTACAACTACAGGGGATATTTGAAATCACTCCTACTAATTCTCACATTCAGATAATTAATTAATAATGAGATGAGTTGGTTATTAGACTTCAAATGGTTTTGGAGCTTGATTTGAAACAGCCAAGCTTAATTATCAGATTTCTCCTTTTTCATTTTCCACATTGTTTATTATTGTTATTATTATTAGTAATAATAATAATTACATTTTAGGCTAGTTTTCTTTTGCTGTTTTTACCTAAAAACAGTGGCGTGCTGGACACAGCTGTACAGTCAAAGAATACAGCATAAACATAATATAATAATAATATAGAAACATAATATTTAAGTCATTTTTTAAATTCTTGTTAACAACACAAGAACAAATTACAAATTAACAAATTAACTTTAAAAATGCCTTAAAATGTTGTTGTCGATCGTCCGAGACACTTTGCCCCTTTTCAGTATACAGACGTGTGGGAAAACCCCAAACTATTTCAAATATCACTCCCTTTCTTTGTGATTTACATAAAGTAAAAGGGTTTATTGACAGAAGCCCACATGGAAAGAAACAGACCGTTATTGTCAGCGAATGTGAAAGTTTGAATATTTTTCTATGATATAATAAGAAATTCGTAGGAGGATTTTTTTTTTCCCACAAAGAAAAGTTAATCAAAATATTCACAATACGAGTAAACTGCAATTGTTTTTTGCTGTGTTTTGCCTGCTGGGTTATTTCCTCCTTCCCGTCTTGGCTCCCTTGGAGACGACATTTGGCACATCCAGCCTTTTTTTTTGTAAACTATATTCAGGTCATTGCGACCCCCTGGTTTACATCTGTGGTCTTCTGTAAAATGCCTCGTCTGTGAATATAAACACGTCTCTGTCACTGTCACAAATGACATTAGAAATTAGAAAATGGGACGGAAACTTTGCCTCATCCTACTGCAGAGAACAGACGTCTATAGATTTGAATCCCGTGGCTTTCTGCCAAAACGGGGTTCATTGCACGATGGGTTTTGACGTCAGCTGCCAGAGCTCTATAGACTGTGTATGCACGTATTGTTAATTCCGCAGAGGGAACCTCCCAAAGGGATTAATAAAGTCGTCTGTCTGCAAGCCTAAGTCCTGACACTCCTAACAGGGTTAGGTCTTGACCTTCTCTAGAATTTGCACATGCACATGGCTTCGTCTCTGAAGGTTCTCGGGTCATCTTCAGCAGTTAGCGTTAGGCAGCTGGACTTACTTGGACTTGTTGGATTGAGGATGTTTCACCTTTCATCCAAGAGGCTTCTTCAGTTCAGACAAGGGCTGAACTATATATCGTTATCGTATCGATATCGAGATATGAACGTTCAAGATATTAATATCGAAAAAGCGACGATATAAACTAATATAGATTTTCCCCCGCGCTCGCCCTGCATGTACAGCTCCGGCAGTCGAACATAAACATCTTTTTTACGATTGCCCTTGAATGCACCACTACGGCCAGCCAACCACAAACCTTATTTCATGCTTGCTGTGGATCGACAGCTAAAAAAAAAAAGAAAGAAAAGTGACATGAGTGCGGAAGATAATGAGGCCGGTGGCGATTTTGTGCCAAAACATAAATCATTGATCATTTCGCCGCAACCACGGACCTGTGGTCACGCCGGACAACCGAACCTTACATCAGTTTAACGTTCCATTTTATTACAACAATAAATACCGCTGTCTGCAGACGTCCTTCTTCCCCGGGCAGCATACAGGTGATAATATAGCGCAGGAGACGAGAGGTGCATTAGCTGCTAACGGTTAGCAGACTGGGACTTGAAGGAGGACCAACAGGTTTGCGTGATGACTGATGACGCATCGAACATTAAAGCGGAGCTGCAGTAAAAAATGTGATGATGATGATGATGAAAAATGATTTTTTATTTATTCTTTGGTAACTTTATGTTAATGTTGATGACTGGCAGTGAGTTCTCATCAATAAAACTGCACTTTCCACGTGGAAAGTTTCCACAGTCTTTTGTATAATGTTTTTATTTTTCTGAAAAATGCTTGGTTTTCACCGAACCTGTAATCGTATCGTATCGATATCGATATCGAGATATCTGGCATGAATATCGAGATATGAAATTTTGTCCATATCGTTCAGCCCTAGTTCAGACCTGGGAAGGCTTCTTTGAGATGTCTTACTTTGACTTGACTCAAGCTGCTCCAGTTGCCTAAAGCTAGCTGCTGAAGTTGTGGGTCAGACGCTGTGGAACAACTTTGTTCACAAAATGAGAAGAACGTTAGGATCATCCAGGCGAGGGGGTGTGGGTCTGCCTCTCCTGCTGTGTTCTCACGCGGTTCCACATGGTTATTATCCACCTGTTTGACCAGAAAGCTGCAGAAGAAGAGAGGTTCCGTCGAGTTTGCAGAGAGACGTTCGCAGACCCGTGTCGTCCTCCGACGTCTTGCGATAACGTCCTGACTCCAGCTCGTTTTGTGTCCTCGTTCTTCACAGGTGGAAAGCCCACAGGTGTGCTGTGCGGTGAGTCTTCAGCCCCCCTGAGGAGAGGAGGGAACCACGCCACCAATCACTCAGCAGACGCCATGGTAAGATCTTGAGATGATGGAGGAGTTTTAGGTCAAATCTGAAGCATCTACTGTGCACATGCAAAAAAAAATCCTCAAATTTGGAATTAGTATGTTTTTCATGGAAATTGATGATGCTGCAGACTTTACTTTTTAAATATATAAAAACCTTGACATTATTTTCTGTTTGTTTTCTCAGGAAGGAGAGAATTCTGTGCATGATCATGGTGAGTGCCATTTTTTATCACCAAAATTACAGCAGCAGCTCATATTCAGCAGCTTCACCTCTTGTGTGACGATGCATAATTAGCGCCTGCTTTGGTGTAATTGGTTAATCGTATTCATATCATGTTGCCTGACTGTAATCCTTCATGATCCTTCACTTTGCAAGGAGTCGATGCTGGTTCGAAGGTAAAGAGCAAAAAGACGCGTCGGATATCGATTTGATTTATATTTGTGTAAAGTATTCTTACTATACACAGGGTATCCGCGCGGTCTTAAAAAGTCTCAAATCCAATAATTTGAATTTAAGGCCTTAAAATGTCTTCAATTCTCCTAAAATCTCATAAAAGATCTTAAAAATCTGCATAAATTGCAAGTTCAACAATTTGTGGCTCCAATTTAACTTCATGTCTTTTGTACTTTTTTGCCAGTATGGATTTGAAATGGGTCTTAAATTGTATTCAATATGGTCTTTAAAAAAAATCTTACATTTGACTTGTTGAAACCTGCAGAGACCCTGAATACAGCATTTTACTATACTGCCTAAAAACCACAAAGATTATCTTGCAAAAATGAACTTCTAATACAGTGTTTAGACAAATGCTTACCTCTGTTGCAGCCCAGGTCCATGTGAAGGTTGAATGCAGCTTTTCAATGTTTCTGTTTTAGAGCCAGAGTCTCTGTCCATGTGTATTTATTTTGAGTCAAACGTCTGCGTACAGTAAATGTAGTGGTGCTGAAAGGCCGCAGGCTCAAAGCAGCGAGATATTCTCGTAAGAAAAACAAACTCTGTTTCTTCCGTTTATGTTTCCAAATATAAACCCTCGTCCCCCTTTTTCCCTTGTGTTCAGACAAAAGTGCAGCTGAATCTGAAGCAGCTCCAGAGCAGCATCAGCCACCACCAACACCACCACCGCAGCAGCAGCAGCAGCAGCAGCAGCAGCAGCAGCAGCATCAGCAGCATCAGCAGCAGCAGCAGGAGGACGAAGCCCCAGCAGCTGAGGATGCCGCTGCAGGATCAGGCCGCAGGAATCCTCCGGGGGGCAAATCCAGCCTCATCCTGGGCTGAATTCCCACCGACCTGCCCCTCGTTACCTCCATCGATCTCTGAACTCATCTTTTTTTTTTTCTTTCTCCATCTTTTTTTATTTCCTCTTTTTTTTTTTCTCTCCCTCAAACAAGGATCCCAGCCCATCTGTCTGTCCTGAAGTCAACCAGGAGCCAGTGCCCTCCACATCCCCAAGTGCATTGTTTTGATACCTCTTTTTTGGAGACCGTTTTGTACTGTTTTTATTGTTTTATCGTTTATTTTTTGACAGAAGCACTTTATGTATTTCTATGTGCATGGTTCAGCGTCTGCCATTCGCGCCTGTCAGAAAGGGCACACGGACCATTCCTCATGTCAACTAATGATAAACCCCCCCCCCCCCACACCCTCACACACCCAAACTGTATTACAACAGCACAGGCTGTATGTGATTATACGAATGGTTTCTTGAACACAAGCCAAGAAAAAGCTGTCACTTTTGCACCGTGTTCAGTTTTGACCCATTGCGCATGCACATCTGGTCTGTAATGTATGAATGTGAGATGAAACTGTTAACTGTGAAGATTTCTTTTTTCTTTTTTTTTCATTTCTTTGTTTTAATAAGCTCAACCTGCTGGGTTTTTTTTTGTGCGTGAAATAACTGTTGTGTCGTCGTTGCATGAAGTTGGAATCTTTCTACTTGACTACTAGTACTAATAATATCCGCATAGGAGCCAAATATGAGCCTCATAAATGACTTATTATGTATCGTTCGGGCCCCATGTCAGGCATACACGATTGGACGAAGCCTTTTTTTTTTTTTTACATAGTAGTCACAAGTGACTCTTAGATTATCGTGACCCCAGTGCCAGTGTTTTTACAGGTCAAATTTACTCTTTAAAAAGAAAAGGTGCCCGTTGTAACAGTTACCGCCCCCAACAAGGCCGCGTTTCCTCATCCTAACAACGTTGATAATGTTTTTCCCGCTGCGAGACGATGGAATGTTGTTGGTCATGACACTTGAGTGCTTCTAGAATACACATCCTAGATTTGACAAGTGACCTTATGACAGCTTTTTTTTACGTTTTTACCCCCGTCATACGTACGTTAAAGACCCCGCTCACTGGAAAATAGACATTGTGGACTTCATGTCGCATTATTTGAACCAAAACTCAAACACCCAAGTCCTTGCTTCTGTCTTGTTAAGTCGTGTGTGTGTGTGTGTGTGTGTGAGTGTGTGTGTGTGGCTGCTGCGTTCAGCCAGCTGTCATTTAAGAGAAAAAAAAACAACAACAACAAGGTTGCGTGAACCGTTTTCCCGTGGTGTCTGTTTTTTTTTTAAAACACGCGTTCGTGATGCAAAGAGGACGCACAGAGACGCCTGTATCTCCCGCCGTGTGTTCATCGATCCGATTCCTGTCGCTTGATGTGAGTCGCTGCAGAAATTTGAATTCAAGTAAAGGCACAAAGTGTTAAATCAGCATTAAAAATCAACGACCGTGCGTTTGGTTCGTGGAGCGTGTTCTCTGCCAAAAGGGTGCTGTGTGTGTTTTTTCACGGTTTGTCTGTGTTTGAACAGCGAAAAACACTCCGAAAGGTAACGGATGGACTTGGATCGAATGCTGCTGTGGCGGACAGGCCCCATGTTTCGGCTGGGATTTGCCCCAGCGACCCTGAGCGTGGAGGAGGAAGCGGTAGAAGATGCAGGTTTCTCTTTTCATTTTGTAACAATTGTTAACCTTGGAAGACGAAGGAGCGCGACTACAGTGACACGTGTTTTTGAAAGTAAAAGAGAATGTTTGAGGATTGTTTATATCACAGTGTTCATGATTATTATTATTATTGGCACCAGAGTGACGATTGTTTCAGGACACGAGTGGAAAAAGTGACCTGTTCCTTTGATAGATAATGTGTATGTGCTTATTTGAAAGTATAAAAATGCAGCTCTGAGTAGTTTTTAAATTGTCTCTAGCTGAAAATATAAGTATAAAACATTTAGCTTGTGGATATATATGTGTGTGTGTGTTTGTATATATGTGTGTATGTATATATACATGCATATGTGTGTGTGTATAGTTATATATACACGTATACGTGTGTATGTATACATACATGCATATATGAGTATGTATACATGCATGTATGTATGTACATATACATATGTACGAATACATACATGCATATATGTACATATACATACGTGCATATATGTACGCATACATACGTGCATATATGTACGAATACATACGTGCATATATGTACGCATACATACGTGCATATATGTACGCATACATACGTGCATATATGTACGCATACATACGTGCATATATGTACGAATACATACGTGCATATACGTACGAATACATATGTGCATATACATGTACGTATACATGTACGTATGTATACGTGCATATACATGCACGTATACATACGTGCATATATATATGTACGAATACATAAGTGCATATACGTGTACGAATACATACGTGCATATATGTGTACGAATACATACGTGCATATACGTGTACGAATACATACGTGCATATACGTGTACGAATACATACGTGCATATACGTGTACGAATACATACGTGCATATACGTGTGCGAATACATACGTGCATATACGTGTACGAATACATACGTGCATATACATGCACGTATACATACGTGCATATATATATGTACGAATACATACGTGCATATATATATGTACGAATACATACGTGCATATACGTGTGCGAATACATACGTGCATATACGTGTACGAATACATACGTGCACGAATACATACGTGCATATACATGTGCGAATACATGTGCGAATACATACGTGCATATATATGTGCGTATACATATACGTGCATATATGTATGTACGTATACAAACGCATATGTACGTATGCATGTATGTATGTGTGTATATACATTATATATTTATATAATATTCTGTAAATGTGGTAAAAGGTAACGTGTATATGTATATATATATATACATACATACATATATATATATATATTAGATGTAACCATTTCCCACATTCACAGAATGTGTTATCATATATAAATATATTAGTTAAAGCGAAATATTAAATCTTACGCCTAAATGTTGACGCTCAATCTAAATGTTGAGTATACATTTAAACATACATGTTAACATATATAATGTAAGATGTAACATTTAGGTGTAACTTATAATGTTTAGATTTAAGACTAAGATAGTAAATGTTGCTGTAAATGTGGTCAAAGGTTATTTACAAAGAAAAAACACTTTATCCTTGTGTGATTGTTCAGAGCAACTTTGTATCCTTACAGTCTTCATTGTTCGGGGGGGGCGGAGCTACACTTTCACCGCAGAGACGTCGTTGACCTCGTTTGGTTTTTAACGACCACAGACAAACAAACACACGCTGTGATTGGTTGTGATTCATTCTGAAAGTGAAAGTACAGAAGCTGGAGCTGAAGGACGGAGCAGAGAAGCTGTTCGTTATTATTCCGCGGCTCTCTGGTGTCTGAGGAGGAGCGTGTTTGTGTGTGTGTGGTGAGTCTGACGCTACTTTGTTACATGTTACGATCACATGTGTCGTGTATTTACAAAGTTCACGAGGACACATAGTTTTACCTTTTAATAATAATAGAACTGTTGTGAAGTGGCGCTGTTTACATACATATTACATGTGTTCTTACTGTAGCGAATGTCCTACTTTATAGGAATAATTAACTGTTTATGTATATGTAGCGAAGTGACAGCGGGAAAATACGGTGTTATTATTATTATATACTTCCGGCTGGGTCCGAAGTGCAGCGGATCCAGCAACTATAGTTCCGCATGGACTGTGTGTTTACTTGTTGTTATTATTATTACAACATAAAACATTTAGCCATATTATTAGAAATAATAATAATTAATAAAGCTCAAGTTTTATTGGAATAACAATGAGCAACAAATTCGATTATTGCTCAATTACTAAATGAATCACTGTCCAGAGTTTGTTGCGCCTCTTGTGGTCAAGTGTGTTATAACATTTACGATGGTTTATCGGCAGTAAGTGAACATACTTCGTTATTATACTACACTGCCGGTCAAAAGTTTGGGCTCACTTAGAAACGTTCTTATTTTTGAAGGAAAAGCTCTATACATTGTTTATGTTTGTTTATGTTCATATTTACTTCAGACAAAATGCTAATAAATATATATATATATATGTGTGTGTATATATATATATATACAGCAACAAAAACATAAATCTGTCTGAAAAGGAGCAGGATGAAGTTTTCACAGTCAACTTAAAATGCAGTCCTTATGTCCCCGTGTAGCATCTATGCTCATATTATCACCATTATTATTTATTATTATCATTATTATTACCACCATTGTCGTTATATATATATATATATATATATATATATATATATACACACATATTGTTAATGTGGTAGAATAAACGACTATTCTAGCTGCAAACGTCTGGTTTTTAATGGAATATTGTACATAGGTGTATAGAGGCCCATTTCCAGTGTTCTAATGGTACATTCTGTTTGCTAATGGTGTCAGAAGGCTATTGGATGATAAGAAAACCCTTGCGCAACGATGTTAGCGCAGCCGAAAACAGTTTTGCTTTGATTATTTCTAATCTCGTCGACGTCTTGACTATATTTTCTGTTCATTTTGCAACCCTTTTGATGAATTAAAATCTGACTTTTAATGGAAAACACAACACACAAATTGTATAGGTGAGCCCACAACTTTTGACCGGTAGTGTACTATAGATTCTGCCATTTTGCACCACCCGAATGGACAAAGCGCTCCATAATTCCCCGAGGGATGAGTGGACGAGTCCCGTGTTGCACAGGCGCGCACAGCCAACTTCAACTGATGCTTAATGATCTTAAACATATTCCAAACAGAAATTCTGAAACGTAATCCTGCTTTCTCTTTTCTTCTCTGCGACAAACTTTGTGCACAAAAAAAAAACACACACACAAAGGGATTATTTTGAACTTGGACCTTTTTCACAACGAGGAAGGAAATAAGTTGTTTCACGAGGGAACTTACAGGAGTAAATAAACACCTCCATGGATTGAGCGCGTTGAACTTTTTTTTTTTTGCCATGAAAAGGAAGTGGCTCCTTGTGCAACAGAGGTCGTAGACAAAATGTGACGCACAAGTGTGCAACAACATTTAAGACTAAAGGGAAGGAAACTCGCAGCAGACGGGACAATGCATACTTTTATTGGTAGTATTACAATCCTAAAACTCTAGTACCTTTTTCAAAATGATGCTCTTTTACATCTGTGAATTTATGAATGTCTCAAAAGAGTTTCCAGTCTCGGTGAGTCACGTGTGTTCGTGGCATTACCAAAGAACACATACGTGCAGTGTTAAGCTCCTGAATTGATCTTTCAATGGAAGTCGGTCGGAATGACGTGGTTTAGGGAACTGGAAGGTGACGGACAGACAGTGGGAGTTGATATTTTCTCTTTAAAGGTCTAGTGAATACTGTGTAGGAGGAACTGTGTTTGTATAATTGCTTAAAATGAAATGACCTGTTTTTCTGTCTGTTTAGTTTGCCTTAGAATGAACTTAACCCACTTGTTGTCGTGTCCCTATTAGACGACACTGATTCTCACAGATTCTTACACACTGGACCTTTAAGCTGCGTTACTCTGGGTTACTGGGTTATGTCTTTTCAACTGAATTAGGACCATGTTGCACCACTGAATCCGACCTTCTGACTAAATTGATGACATTTTTGCGACATTATACCACATTTAATAGCAAATTAAGCACGGTAAGCACGCTTTTATGAAACTCGTGACTAAATTCCTGTCGGGAACAATGGTGTATTCAGCGCCGATG
This sequence comes from Microchirus variegatus, assembly GCF_963457635.1. Lineage (NCBI taxonomy): Eukaryota > Metazoa > Chordata > Actinopteri > Pleuronectiformes > Soleidae > Microchirus > Microchirus variegatus. Next base: position 16,976,735 of record NC_139824.1, read on the forward strand.
GAGCAGAATACGTCAGGATTATTTTTTTGCAAGATCTTCTCGTCCAAGCCGTTTCATTCACTTGCAAAATCTTCAGAATTTGTTTATTGCAAGAAATATAAAAGAATTTTGCATCATATGACGTGAAAATACTGTTCAGAAAGTTGACCTGATTGAGCAAAACCAATGTGATTTTTGGATTAAGCACAGCCAAATGTTCCTAAATCAGCTAAAAAAGAAACTGAAACACTAAATTTGTTTTTGACCAGTGTTTTTGACGACAACCAACCAGAATAGCAGCTACGCCACTGTATTGACTGATCTAGACAAACTCCACCACCGTCTGTGTCACTCGCAGCTAACGAAGATATTTTAAATTAAAAATGTTATGTGGTTGTCAAACCGTATGCTGGTTGTTTTGCACATATCCAACTCCCCTGTTATTATAGCTCTCTCCCTCTCTTTCTCCGCCCCCGTCAGCTAAATCCTTTTTTTTATATCGCGGTGTCGTCTGTCGCAGCGCAGCAGCTCCATGATCTTGCAGAAGTAACTCTTTCCCAGTGGTTGTGTAAACGTTGTCATCAGTATCCGGGCAGAAAGTGTTCAGACAGGTTCAGAAGACAGAAAGTGGCTTACGTTGACTTTGGAGACCGGTGGGAAAAATAAAGTAAAACCAAACATTGCGAAAAGACTGTGTGTGTGTGTGTGTGTGTGGGAGAGTCAAAGGATGTGCTGATTTGTCATCATTGTTTGTTCACAAAGACCAACTTCATGGATTAAATCCTGGCGTGGAGCGAGGACGGCAGATGTTCCTTGAAAAGATTCACACGACATCCACCGACTCACAGCTGCAGTAGCTCCGTTATCCTTTTAGAATCACCGTTTATTGTGAACATACTTGTATGAGGCTCGACTTTCACTTTTACTCCCACATTTACAATTTCTCCGGGGTTTTGGACTTCCTTCCTCTGCTCTGGACGTCGGCTCCACTTGTCCTCTGTGTCTTTGACTCTTCTAATTCATGACAGCGATTATGAAACACTCCTTGGCCTGATTTCTTGGACTTTACGGGCGCTATTGTCATAAACCGAGGATGTTTATGCCACGGCTTTAATCGCTTCAACTGATATCTGCCATCGTCAGACATTTGTTTTCTATTTTCAGCTTTGTTTATTTTACGTTTTAAACGGCACCCACTCGTTTCCCTTGACCTGTACGAGCTGTGTTGTAACACCGGTTCCGTATGAATGTATTAATGTGCAAATCCAACACAGCCTCTTGTTATCTGGCATTACTGATCATAACGATTTGCATCATCGATAAACCCGTATCACAAACTGCCCCGGTCAATCCTGTGTTTCCTAATCTGCCTATGAGGACACTCGTGTAAAAAAAAAAAAAAAAAGTTAATTTATAAGTTACTTAATGTGATATAAGAAGAAATGATTGCAGGTCAGTTTCCCACTTATTTGAATGGTCAGAGTTTGGGCTCTATCAGATCTGGCAACCTTTTATTACTACTTTGGATTACCTTTGGATAATCACTTAGTAAGTTTGCTACATGCTAATCTTAACCGTTGTAAGATAAGATAGTCCTTTATTCGTCCCGCCGTGGGTAAATTTACTTGATTTTACTTGTTTTCAGTGGACGAAACCATCATGATACGCTATTTCCTGTTACAGGACACATTTTTTGCAGTGTAAATTGGAAAGGTGGACATCCATCCATCCATCCATCCATCCATTATCTACCGTTTTATCCTCCACCAGAGGGTGCTGTGCCCATCTCAGCTGACATAGGGCGGCGATAGGCGGGGGTCACACCCTGGACAGTTGGCCAGTCCATCGCAGGGTCACATATAGAGACAAACGACCATTCACTCTCACACCTACGGTCAATTTAGAGTGACCAATTCACCTAATCCCCATAATTTTATGTTTTTGGACTGTGGGAGGAAGCCGGAGAAAACGACGCATATATGAGGAGAACATGCAAACTCCCATGCAGAAAGACCCTTGTTCCAACAGGGGCTGGAACCTGGGAACCCGGGTCTTCTCAAGGTGAAGACCGTTCTATGAAAACATCATAGTAGGACGCTCTTCTCGCTCTGCTCTCAGAAACACTGGATGACATCATGTCCGATGTGACGCTAACTCGCAGCTTTTTAAACTGTCATTGCAGGTATGAGAACATGGCCTCCACTTGTGTCCTCTTGATCGTCCTGGTCGTGACGTGTGTCGGTGCAGAAGATGCACAGAATGGTAAGTTCTGTCAGAGACTGTTACTGTTCACCCGTTTAAAGCGGACCTAGACAGGAAGTTCCAATTAACGCTGTTTTTTTTTAGTGTGTATCTGCGTCATTACCTTGTTTACGAAGCCCTGAAGGTTCTAAACAAACAGTTCAGCCACTGCTGAGAACGCTGTGTTTTATTGTAATCTCGGGGCTCATCGAGATCTCTGAAAAAAACCCGGTCCGGTTACGTAAACAGCCGTTCTCCTGAACAGCGGATCCTCCTGTTCCGGGCACTTGTCCGGGCACGTCCGGTTGCGTACATTGAACCGCAGAAGAAGAATAACATCCGTTGTGGAGGTGTTTCGCGAGCGACAGTGTCTTCTGACTCTGGGTCAAAGGTCGTCAAAGGGACTGCGGCGGGGAGTCGTGAAGAAGCTATTTTTAAACACTGTTAAAACAATGTTTTGATAATGAGGAGCAGTGCATCCACCGTTCCAGAGGGGGGAGCTGCTGCGCTTCCTAGAGCGGGTGTGCTGAATATGTCACTTCCGGGTACTGGCCAATCACAAGACAGTTGGGAAGCCGGGGTGTGAGAGTTGAGTCTGAAATATCGCGGCTGGGGAACAGCGTCAGAAAAGAGGGATTTCTATCTGCTCGTTTACAGCAACTAGGAGGTTTTTGAGCATAAAAACAAGTTAATGTATGTAAGTAGACCTCCATAACTAACATATATGTGCAACAGGACCACTCTATGTGACCTTTAACACTATTTTCTCTTATGTTATTGATAGATTTTTGTTTTTCTTCCTCTGCAGCTTTTGTAAAGGTCGTGTGCAATCCTCAGAACCTGGGCCAGCACGGCCAGCCGTCGCTGCTGGACTGCGTCGTCCAAACCTCGCGCGAGGTCCTCGTCGCAGAAATCCAGACCCTCTCCTGGAGGAAAGAGGGCGTGGAGAAACCGCTGTTGGTTTTCCACCAAGGCAAAGTGACGCCGCAGCCGGGCTACGGCATGGCTCGGCCGTCCTGGAACGGCAAGGACATGAACGTGTCGCTGCTCATCGCCAACGCGACGCTGGCAGACGCCGGCGATTACGTCTGCACGGTGATGGCGAAAGGTGGCGACGGGGAACTCCAGACCAGCCTCAGAGTCACAGGTGAGAGTCGGCGAGTCGACGACCGACCGTCCTCGGCACGCGGATCTTATCAGATCCTCAACTTCCTGAACCGATTGTTCCAAAACTAAACTCAAAGCAAAACTATTTGCTAAGTTATTTTCTGTTTCTGTGACCGTTTGACTGCATGAATGATGCCATTGAGGTCTTGATAGGAGGAAGGTTGTGTTGAGAGTGTGGGACTTTCCTGACTGACAACCCTTAAACTGGTATTTCCCTAAAGTATCATCAGTGTCGCTTGGCTTCCGTGTGTCTTAACATACTTGAACTTTCATCTTGACCAAATTACCACGTCTAGAATTACCGGCTGTTTTAGTTATAACACTGGGTAACAAAAAAACAAAAAGTCTGTCTTTTCAACTGATTTAGGACCATGTTGCACCGCTGAATCCATTTTTCTCAGTCAGGTCAGGTTTTTATGCTCATTTGATTTAGAAAAATCCGATCTTCTGACTAAATTGATGACGTTTTTGTGACATTATACCACATTTAATAGCAAAATGAGCAGTTGTAGCAGAATACAGGCTTATTTTTGCAAGATCTTCTCGTCCAAGCCGTTTCATTCACTTGTAATGTATATAAAAAAAACAATTAGTCATAAGTTGGTGCATGCAAAATCTCCAGAATGTGTTTATTGCAAGAACTATAACAGAATTTTGCATCATATGACGTGAAAATACCCGCACTTTGTTCAGAAAGTTGACCTGATTGAGCAAAACCAGTGTGATTTTTGGATTCAGCACATCAACATGATCCTAAATCAGCTAAAAAAAACACTAATACAATACATTTGGTGTGATTTTGTTCACATCAACTGATGCCCCTCGTTGTTCCCTCATCGTCTTTCCAGCCAAATACAGTGAACCCGTGATACGCTCCGTGCCTGAGAAAATCACCGGGAACGCAGCCACCGCCCTGACCTGCGAGGTGGACGGCGGATACCCCGAGGGCACGATTCGCTGGTTCGTTCAGGACAAAACGGACTGGACCAAAAGCTCTAAAATGGAGGCGCGAAAAGCGCAAAGTGGTCTGTTCCACCTCTCCAGCACGCTGACTCTGTCGCGTTTATCAATTTTCTCCAAATACACCTGCGTCGTCTACAACGCCACCGGAGGCAAAGAGGCCGAGAGCGTGTTCAACTTTGACGACCGACCGGAGTCAGAAGGTAAGTCTGAGCATCACACTGGACACGCGGTCATTTCAGCCACAATAAACATTGACATTTGAAGCATTTTTCTAAATAAAAATAAATGTTACGCAACAATGACGTCAGTAATCCATAATATGGGCCTAAACTAAGATAATACAACATTTGATCTTGGATGGGTCGAGTACAATGTGACACGTTTTTCGTGTTCCTAGGATAAACGCCCTCAGACGAGCAAGCTCAGTTACGAAACTTGCGAAATGCCAAGATATATACGCCAAATCCAAGATGGCCGACTTCCTGGTGATTTGAGGTCATGATGTCAAGAGGATTTTTTGTTCGTCTCCGGCCGCACAATTTTGGATGACATAGTATAGTATGACGTTTTTGTCAAATTTTGGACAAAATATATATTTTTTTTCAATTGTCAAATTGTGGACAAAATTATTTTTTTTCAAAAGAATTGTCAAATTTTGGACAAATTTTTTTCTTCAAAAAAACGTCAAATTTTGGACGACAGTTTTTGTCAAATTTTGGACAACATTTTTTTATTAATAAAAAATGTCAAATTTTGGACGACAGTATTGTATGATGTTTTTGTCAAATTTTGGACCAACATTTTTTTTTTCCAAAAAAATTGACACATTTTGGACAGTTTTTGTCAAATTTTGGACTAAAAATATTTTTTCCATAAAAATTGTCAAATTTTGGACAAGAGTCTCGTATGACGTTTTTTGTCAAGTTTGAACCAAAAAAAGTTGGCAAATTTTGGACGACAGTTTTTGTCAAATTTTGGACCATCATCATTTTTATATCTCTATTAGCAAAGAAAATACTTCATTTGTAGCGTATGTCCAAACACGCAATGCATTCTGGGGTAGCCCTTGCTCCCAAGGGTGGTCCCGGAAAAAAATCTCAACATTGACAGCCCTTAAACTTGCCCCTCAACTTAATTTTTCTGAGAATCGGGACAGCACTTGCACTCGAGGGAGAGCATTTTTGAGATTGAGGATTAAGATTGAGGATTAAGCAAGGAATTGGAATTCACCCTTTGTGTCAGTGTGAGGTTACAGACGAGCTCAGCTTCCTCACAGAAACAAAACAGTGAAACTTGATTTCCTCAGGAGCTGCGAGGATGTTGAGTTAGACAGATAAAAGCAGACGGTCTATATAAATATGCAGTCGAGCACTGGAAAACAGTTTTCTTCCTCATAGCTCCAGTATCAGACAGGCTGCAGCATGTCTCTAAACCTGAATCAACCTCCTCTTGAAACCAGATCCACTGATAAAACTCAGTGATGTTGCTTGATTTACTCGTCTAACATCAAGATGTCGTGTGTTGTTATCTATGTTCCTCGTATGATCGAAAGTCATTTATTATCAGCTGACCCAGTTCCTATAATTCCAGTGCTGCTGTTTCTCTGGTAAACTTTCTCTTTTGCCCCTCAAGGATGTTGCATTTTTCACTCACTCATGTCCAAACTATGCAGAACCCACTGAGGTCAGAATGAAAGTGATTGTAAATCGCTGCAGTATCACACTGGGAACTTCCCTCCATCCTGTTTTCACACAAACAGACATTTTTTACTTCATTTCTTTCTCTTTTGTTTTTTTAAATACTTGATGCATGAACGCATTTAACCGTTTTTTTTTAATTTCATTTTAATTCATGCAGGGCAAGAAGGTAAAGACTCGGACGCGGCCACCAAATACGTCGCTCCGGCCGTGGTGATTGGATCTCTGATCGTGGGACTGCTGTGTGTGTCGATGGTGCTGCTTTATCGAAGGCGATCTCGAGGTGAGCGACTGTTCATGTGGAGATTTTAGAGTTAGTTTTTGAGTAAAGCCCAATTTATACTCCTGCGTAAAGTCCTCTGCGTCGTCTCCGGCTGCACAAAATACTTTTTGCCGGAAACGGCAAGGGCTGCGAATGGTCCTCAGGACAGGCCGAGATAACGCTGCTCTGTGCCGGCCACAGAGGCGGAGCTGATCACCGCCGACAACGTCTCTGCCAAACTATAAATACGTCGTATCTTAACCTCTTCTTCCCTGACCCTCCATTTGGAGTCCCTGCTCGAAAAATTACATGCCCAAACTAAATAGAGTAAACCTCTGCAGTTACAAGCTCTATGTGAATTATCTTGGTATCAAACTACAGATAACACTGTAAGTTGCACTGTAGATGCCACTGTGTCAGAGTAAATGTACATGAAACACAGCGTAAATGAAGGTTTTTTTTTCTCTCGCCTAAAAAAATAATGCATTTTAAAGCAAATATCACCTTTAAAATATGCAGTAGGAGCTTAAAAACACATGGAGGTCATGTAACAACATGTGGACATGAGCTGTGCAAAGTCTGACACTGCTGAAGTGAAGCAGAGTGAAATGATAGAGGTTTTAGTAAAGAGATGTTTAGGCGTTCTCTCTTTCGGCACAGCTTGGCACCATCTGTGCCATTTGAGATTTCTTAGGTACCAAATTATTAAAAACACATTTAATTTTATTTATATGTCACTATTGGTCTAAAAAGGACTTGTTTAAAAAAAAAAAATTATAAAAAAGTATGATAACTCGCTGTAAATGGATGCTCCCTGTGCGCTGCGTAATAACAACTCTGTGACTCTGCAGCGTCTTCAGTTACGCAGCTCCATAGCTCTGGCTTACCTTGGTCAATTAGGGTGATTGACGGCTCGTTTTAAACCTTTAAACCGGTAAAATCAGACCCCGGTCTCCAAATGCGTGTGAATCACTTCATTAGCGAGTCAAAAGGACATAAATGCATACGATGAAACAGTGCGGACATTCGCCTTTCTCTAATCAGAACGCTCTAATGTCGCTTTATAATGATTGGACACGTGCTAAAGTGCTAAATCTCACATTAGTGGCACCTTTGTGTTGACACTGAAATTCAAACACAGACAAAGAGCATTTATGGAGTCACAACAACAGTAACAGCAACACTGCAGCACTTCTTAACATGACATATGAGAACAAGAACAAGGTAGTTTGAGCTTCTGTGTCACGCCTTCGTGAGCTCAGGATCTCATGACTGTGAGCTATGAGGAAACAGACACACAAAAGAAAATAGTTTGAGGTGGAAAAACCTGACACGTGCTCGGCAAGAGGCCAAAAGCTGAAGCTAAGCATTCCTTTTTTTATTAGTAGTATTTACTGTGATGTTGGATTTGACCGTCAGGAAAGTAAAAACACAGTATTTAACCAAATGAATGAAAAGTCTGATGAAGGTTGACGGATTAGTGAGCGCACTCTTATTATCATTTTCTCAGCAGAGGAGGCCCGGAGGCAGTCGACAACGCCCCTTATGAGTATGTGCATCTTTGGACACGCTACGCTGCTTTTTAAGGCTATACATTCACTGTATCTATACAGTTCTGTACTCTCTCTTGTGCTTTTGACCCATTTTGAATGGAAGTCTATGGATGTTTTCCAGTCGTTCATGATCTAAAATCATTGTAAATGACGCTCCCAGACAATAATGCACGGCACATAAGAGTATTATCACACAGTAGATCTGTGAATTTCTCATTTGCAAAATCTGCCTCACAGCTGGTAAACAAATCACAAATCTTGATCTTTTTCTGGGGGAAAAAAAAAAGGCATAATTGTGACTAAAACCAGACTCCAGTCACTAGACTCTGGGTTTGTAGCTGTTTCCATGAGCTGCCGTCACAGTTATACGTTTCTTAATGGACCGAGTAAATTCCCTGACCCTTCAGTGACCATCTTAACGTCACATGTGGTTCTTGAGATCCATCCTCTAACGTTACTTTCCACTAAACTGAACCTGGCTTGGTTACTAACCACCAGTTATGTGACTGAGACTTCTTTTAACTCCTGGGTGTCATGGCTGACTCACTATGGTGATGGTTTTTATATCCACCACACCTTTGTAACCCCACGTTTAATTTGGACTTTGTTGGTTTTCTTTGCCCAGGTTACCCTCATCAGGAGGTTTGTCACTGCGAGCCAGATGTCGTACTAGATGTCGAAAAAGGTAAGATTTTCTACTCGTTTATTATTATTACCTCGCTCACAAGAGAGCGAGGACTCTATATAGCCGGGTTACAGTGAGATAATAATGGACTTGCGAAAAACCAATGCAAAATGGCTCCGTAGCGCCCCCCACAGGTGAAACCCCTATGGAGAGGGCCAACATTTGACAAAAACGTCCTACTATACTAGGTTGTCCAAAATTTGACAATTTTTATGAAACATTTTTTTTCCCAAAATGTGACAATTTTTTTGAAAAAAAGTTTCGTCCAAAATGTGACAATTTTTTTGAAAAAATTTTTTCGTCCAAAATGTGACAATTTTTATGAAAAAAAAATTACGTCCAAAATTTGACAATTTTTATGAAAAAAAAAATTCCGTCCAAAATGTGACAATTTTTATGAAAAAAAAATTACGTCCAAAATTTGACAATTTTTTGGGAAAAATTTTTTCGTCCAAAATGTGACAATTTAAAAAAAAAAAAAAAAAATTAGTCCAAAATTTGACAATTTTTATGAAAAAAAAAATTCCGTCCAAAATGTGACAATTTTTATGAAAAAAAAATTACGTCCAAAATTTGACAATTTTTTGGGAAAAATGTTTTCGTCCAAAATGTGACAATTTAAAAAAAAAAAAAAAATTAGTCCAAAATTTGACAATTTTTATGAAAAAAAAAAATTTCGTCCAAAATCTGACAAAAAAATATTTTCAAAGAAAAAATAGTCAAATTCTCGTCCAAAATTTGACTATTTTTATGAAATTTTTTTTTTTACTTGGGACGTTTCTCACCTACGTCAAGGGTTTGGGCATGCTGCTATTATTATTATTTCTCCATGCACTCATTAAGATGTTGTCTCTTTTACAGGTCCGGATACAAGCCAAGACGGCAGCTGAGGTAACTGTGGTGCTCTTTAGTCCTATTTGCATGGGATTAGAATTACACCCACAATTAGACAATTAGTATGAGTACACAAATGAGTTTTTTTTACCTGGTTAAATAAAGGAAAATGAAAAATGAAAATGACAATTCACTCGGTTTGTACAAGGATGTCATGTTCATAAACAAAGGCAGCCTCAGAGTTCTTCTTACCGACCGGGAAACCCCGATCCCTTCATGTCGAGTCGCCAGGTAATTTACGTTGGAATTTTATTTACTTTGCAAGACACGGATTGCGGTCGATTCACACGAGATTAAGATCACAGATCTCCTCCGTGATAAATACATATAACTACAGATTCTCAGGTAATACTAATCCCGTGTGAAAAAGGGCTTGAGAAAACAATTGAAATTTTTTTTTTAAAAGACACTATCAAATATCTAAACGCTGTGTCGCTCTCTCTCTCTCCAGGATATAATCCACCTGTATGAGCCGGTGTTTACCGGTAACACCTGAAATCAACACTTCCTTGTTTGATGAACTCCACTCTTGATTGTGCTCATCCTGTTGTAACCAGGGATAACTTGTATTACTGTGATTGTGTGAAGTTAACTCGTCTGATTTAAATGAAATGTATATATAAACGCAACAACAAAAACAATATTTTGAATCAGAATCTTTTAGTGATGGTTATCGGCAGCAAGAACGGTAGTTTCAGGATGACGGCAGAGTGTTTTTTTTAAGCCTGTGTTGGCCGTTGTTTCTAATCCACGCTCGTAGCAGACTCTTTACTTTTCACGCTCTCTGAGTTAATGATTTCCTGTGGATTCACGGTCCAAGAAACAAAAGGCAGCGAGTGCACATTTGTGTGTCAAAACGAAAGTGATGGAGATTTCTGTTTTTATATAACCTCACACAGTACTGACATTCTTTTTCTGTCTACTCAAGTCTACCAAATATCAGCTCAGATACAGGCACATGCATTTCTACTGATGATGTGTGTATGTATATGTACACACGTATGTATACATATATATATATATATATATATTCACATATGTGTGTGTATATATTTATATATATATACATATAGACACACACATGTGCACACGTATACATTTATGCATATATCTACAATTGTTTTATGTATATATGTATACATATATCTACACATATATATATTTCATATATTTATATATGTATACAGTAAATATGCATATATATATATACATATGCATGTATATATGTACATATATACATGTTTATATGTATATATACACATATATACATGCATATATATACATATATGTATATATATGCATGTATATGTGTATATATACATGCATATGTGTATATATATGCATGTATATATGTGTATATATACGCATATGTGTATATATATGCATGTATATGTGTACATATATGCATATGTTTATATGTAATATATATATATACATGTATGTTTATATATGTGTGTATATATACATATATGTGTATATATATGTGTATATACATATACATATATGTGTATGTGTATATATATGTGTATATACATATACATATATGTGTGTGTATGTGTATATATATGTGTATATACATATACATATATGTGTATATATGTGTATATATATGTGTATATATACATATATGTGTATATATATGTGTATATATACATATATGTGTATATATATGTGTATATACATA
>NC_139824.1:16992859-17072859 GCF_963457635.1 Microchirus variegatus
TATATATTTTCTTTTTCCGTAGAGAATCTTCTCTTGTGGCGAGAGTCTGGTGGAAACGTGACGCTGAAGTGTTCGTACACAGACTGTAACAGCAGCATCCAGGGCTTTGTGGGGATGTATCTGTACCACGATTCACCGTCACTGCAGCAACAGGAGGAGGAAGAAGAAGAGGTGCTTTACTATCACTACAGGCCAGGAAAGGAAAAAATCACCCCACGGATGAGATACTTGAAGAGGGTTGAGACGAGCGGACGCGTGCAGAACCACACCATCACCATCAGTGAGCTGAACGTGGACGACGCCGGCGTTTACTCCTGCGTCTACAAGAAAACCCCCGCGATACAAGTCACGTGCAACGTCTACACTCTCTTTATGTCAGGTGAGTAATTACACTTATATTTAACGCTTAACTCCTTATATGGACATCCTGTGTGTGTGTGTGTGTGTTCATAGGTCACATATTCAGGCTTACGTCCTCGTATGTTGTTGTTGAGTCAAAGTTATGATTCGTTATATATCACATTCTTAAGTCGTGATATAAAACTGCAATAATTACACAGAAGTCACAAAATACAAGTTTTTCCAAATTTCGCAAATTCGGTCCAATTTGAATTTTTTTTTTTTTGCACTTTTTGCTTAAGTGTGTTTATATAGTTAGCGAAAATTATTATTTTTATCATCAGATTGCCTCAGTTGTGCTGAAAAAAGGATATAAAACACTCTACTATATTGCACATCCTTCTGTATAAACTGTAAATGCAGACAAAATGCTCTGTGATCTAAGGGTTAAAAGAACATTTTGGTAAAGAGATAGTAGTTTATTTTGCAAAATTGTGAAGAAATATATGTAAAAATATACACCGCTAAAGAAAGACGGCGCTTAATAATCACAGACTTTAATTAGCAACTTCCTATCGGCCTCTTTTTGACGGTAAAAATCAACCCAATTTATGCTTTTTCAAGAAATCTCCGTCTAAAATAATGGGAAAAATTTTTTAAAAACCAAAATAATATCTCTGGATTTGACAGATCAGGATACATTTTCATTAAAAAATTAAAACTAAATAAACACACCTGCGCAAAAGGTACTCAATTTTTTTTAAAATTGGATTGAATTTGTGAAATTTGGAAATACAAAGTTCACTTGGCGTCGTTTTTATGAACAATAACAAAAGAAAAACCCGACTTCTGCACAATTACTGCGACTTTATATCACTAGTAAAAAAAAATAACTTTGACTCAACAACACTTTTAACTGCTTTAAAACAATCAGGATGTCCATATAAGGTTAAAACTGGGTCATTCTATTCTAATCCCCCTATTTCCCCTAAAGATGAGTACAATCCAATCCTTTTGCATCAGTCTATGTTACTTTGGATTGTCTTTATTTCCCACAGCAGCGACACAGTGTCCCACGTCAACCACGACCAAACCCATCTCTAAAGGTCCAGATCTGCTGTTGATCGTCTTTTCCACCTGTGCCGTCACCATCTTCACCACCTTGGTCTTCATGCTGCTGATGATGAGGGTGAGCTCAGGCCTCTGTGAGGTTTCTTCTCCTGTTCGGCCGCTCTTTTATCAGATTATCACAGCTATTGTCAGGATGTGATTGAGCTTAAAACACAAAACCACTGAAGAAAAAGGCTTTCAGAGACAGTGATGTGCTGTGTTTCTCAGTGGCTTCGAAACTGACGCATCGTCTCATAATGTCATGACATCATGACATCATGACATCATGACATCATGACATCATGACATCATGACATCAAACCCTTCCTGCTGCGCAGATATTGACCAGATTGTTTTACGACCGACAGGTGAAGCGATGGACCGAGAGAAGACGGAGACGCGTTCCTCCTGTGGATAATGTCTATGAAATCATGACCAAGAACTCTGTCGCTGCTGCAGAGCAACCGTCGCCCTGAACCCTGTGTGAGTTTTCTGATATAGAACATGCACTCTTAGAAATAAAAGTGCTCAGTGGAACCATATGAGCTTCTTCGGCTTGTCCTCATAGGAGAACCCTTTTGGAGGGTTCCATCAAGAACCCCTTTAAAACCCTTTATTAAGGAAAAGGTTTTTCAGAAGCAAATGGTTCCAGGTAGAACCCTTTTGGAACCCTTATTTCTAAGAGTGTACACTCTTAGAAATAAAAGTGCTAAGCAGAACCATCTTTGGCCTGTCCTCATAGGAGAACCCTTTTTGGCTCCAGGCAGGACCTTTTTTTTTATAAAGGTTCCACCAAGAACCCTTTTAAAACCCTTTATTCAGGAAAGGGGTTTTAAAGGGTTCTCTGGATCAAAATGGTTCTTACTGGAACCATTAGTGTTACCAAGAACCCTTGAGAAACCTTTTCTTCGGGAAAGGGTTTTTCAGAAGCAAATGGTTCCAGGTAGAACCTCAGCCCTTGTAGAAGAACCCTTTTGGAACCCTTATTATTAAGAGTGTAGCAACATATGGAAGAGAAGACGTAAAAAGTGAGTATTTAAGTCACATTTGAGCAAAATAGTGAGACTTTTACCTGAGTAGAATATTTCAGTACACTCATAGAAATAAAAGTGCTAAGTAGAACCATACAAGGTTCTTCAGCTTATCCTCATAGGAGAACCCTTTTGGAGGGTTCCACCAAGAACCCCTTCAAAACCTTTTATCCAGGAAAGGGGCTTTAAAGGGTTCTCTGGATCAAAATGGTTCTTACTGGAACCATTAGTGTTACCAAAAGGATTTTTCAGAAGAATGGTTCCAGGTAGAACCTCAGCCCTTGTAGAAGAACCCTTTTGGAACCCTTATTTCTAAGAGTGTAACATATGGAAGAGAAGATGTAAATAGTGAGACTTTTACCTTAGTAGAATATTTCAGTACACTCTTAGAAATAAAAGTCCAAAGTAGAACCATATAAGGTTCTTCAGCTTGTCCTAATAGGAGAACCCTTTTTCTAAAGAACCCTTTTAGAACCCTTTATTCAGGAAAAGGTTCTGCTTCAATGACAGTTTGTATTCAAACTCCTCTTCTTCTTCATCATGATGTTCAAATGTTGACAAAACTTTAAAACTGATCAACTTATTGAGACATGTAGATGTTTTTGTTGTGTTATTGTCAACACTGTTGTTTTATTATTATTCTCGTCAAATATCCATAACTTTTTGTGAGTTGTGTAGATAATAATTTTCCTTTTTTTTTTTGCTGGAGTGATTTAAATCACCTCATGTATCATAAACCGTATAAATTGTACAAATGAACACAACGAAATGACCGTTGTGTCCTTTTGACATCGTTTGGTCACTTCCTGCTTCGGTTTTTTTTGCTGCAGTAAAACTGTTGAAATCGACGGAGAAAAGTGAACCGTATGAAAGTGAGGACTGAAACACGCAGGAAGTTTGTGTAGGAGAGCGAGTCACTGAATGACAACGTCTGTGGTCACAAACACTGTGGCTGCACGACATACATACAAATAGAAACGATGGTAAACATGCAAACACAAGGTTAAAAGGAAGGTTTTAATCATTTAATTATAATGTACGGTGTTTTTTTTATATAGTGTGGCTCTTCTTTTCTGTGATATATCCATGTGCTTTTTGTTTGTTTACAGTATATTATTTGGTTTTGGCAGCTGATTGTGCAGATATTTTGCTATGAGAATTATTCATGTTTTATTCTCCCTGTGATGTTTGAGTTTAGATGTAAAGAAAATGTAGAATTCTGAATTAAAACTTGTTCATTGTAGGTGTTTTTTTGCCTCATGGAAACACAGTGTTTGGAAAAACAAGGTTAAACAACAGTTTAAATATACGACTAAAGAATTAGGTCATAAATAAAACCTTAACTGATTTTAACTGTAGATAAAATAGCTTCTCTCTTGATTCACTGTGTAGTTCAGTGGTGTAATTGAATAATCTAACGACCTATTTAACGTTATCATTTTTTAAAATTACACTTCATTAACAACCTTTGACTGAGATAACACCAGTGGGATTGTGTGTGTGTGTGTGTGTGTGTGTGTGTGTGTGTGTTCTTGTACTTGCGGCATACTGAGGACCAGTGAGAGTGAGGACATTTTGGCCGGTCCTCACTTTGTTTTCATTGAAATCACTTCCTTAGGTTGCTATAACATGCTATACACAATTTGTCAAAAAATTTTTTTACATTTTGGATGACTAGTATAGTCCTAGTATAGTAGGACTTTTTTAGTCAAATTTTGCACCAAATTTTTTTTTTCAATTTTTTTTTCACATTTTGGATGACATAGTATAGTATGAAATTTTTGTCAAATTTTGGACCAAAAATTTTGGGTCAAATATTTTTTTCAAATTTTGGACGACATAGTATAAAATGACGTTTTTGTAAAATTTTCGACAAACATTTTTGGTTAATTTTTTTTTTAAATTTTGAACGACATAGTATAGTATGACGTTTTTGTAAAATTTTGGACAAACATTTTTGGTTCAATTTTTTTTTCCAAATTTTGGACGACATTGTATAGTATGACGTTTTTGTAAAATTTTGGACAAACATTTTTGGTTCAATTTTTTTTTCAAATTTTGGACGACATAGTATAGTATGACGTTTTTTGTCAAATTTTGGACCAAAAAAAAAAAAAAAATCTGAAAAGTTTTCCAGCCCATTTTGCTCTGAGGCTCCACCTGCAGACATTTTATGGTACTGCAACCAGTAGTTCTTTGTAGATGTCATTCATGAAGTAGATATTTGTAATTGTGTTGATTTATAAAGTGGAAATGCTGGTCCTCACTTTGTCAGCAACCCAGTCCTCAGTATGCAGCAAGTACAAGAATGTGTGTGTGTGTGTGTGTGTGTGTGTGTGTTGGGTGTAACCAGAGACTGAGAGTCTGTGAGAGGCGTCAAACTCTCATGATTGTTCTTGTACGGTTTGTCTTCTTCTTCTTCTTCTTTTGTCCGGCAGCATCTGAGCTTCACACCTGAGGGCGTGTAAGTGAAAGACACACAACCACATGTCAAAACCACAGCTTACACACACACACACACACACACACACACACACACACACACACACACACACACACACACACACACACACACACACACCTATACACACACACGTTCCTCTCTGTGATGTTTTTCCACTGTGGTCCAAAAGCTCGACACAGAAAAAACACGTCATCAGTGACAGTAAATCTAGATTATTTTATTTGTGCTCACAAATATAAGTCACTGTTAGATTGTTCCTCCTTATTATCACAGCTTTACAACACTGTTGTGGTGATTTTATTATATTTTAATCATTAAACATCTTCACTGTCATAAAGTGCATCTGTGTTGGACTTTAATCTTTGACAAACACATTGATCGTAGAATTTTAAGTTAATATGAACACGTGTATTACAGTAAAAGTCTTCTTCATACAAGCGATCAATTCATAGTGCTTTAAAGGCAGGAAATACATTTGAAATTAAAATGCAATCAATTAATAATGAATTATAGAAATTAAAACAATTTAAAACATTAAAAAAATTTAAGATCACGCAAAAACGTAAGCAATTTAGAATTATTAAAATCTTTAAAAATGAAAGTTAAAGTGGTTTAAATTGGTAATATATGAATTTAAGAAATATAGATTAGCAAAATTAGCAAAGAAAATATGCTGACTGCTATAACTGAATTATTTTAGAAACAGTCAAATCTATAGTTTGATTGTACAAAATATACAACAGTGTTTTTTACCAGCTGCTTTAAAAGTAAAATAAATACATAAATGTTTTATAAACACCTTCATTCACACTCAGACACTGTAATATTGCTGTATTTCCTGTTCCATGTTTGACCACAGGAGGGCAGCATTGGGCAGTGATTAGACTGTGTTGTTGTTGTGTAGACTGAAGTGTGTGTGTTTGTGTGTTTCAGTGAAACAGGTGCAGACTTTAAACAGATTTGTCACATTTGACTTTAAATGAGATGTTGAAAATGTTCAAGGGTTTATTTTGATAAAAATTTTAACGTGATGTGTTGTTGTTGTTGTTGTTGTTGTTGTGATACAGCTGTACAATAATATTCCACTTATACCAGAGGTGATTGTACTTAAAATGTACTCAGAGTAAAAGTTACTTAGTTACTTTAATTTTTACTTTATTTTAAGGGCACACACACAAATGAATAGTTTTAATTAAAGGCAAAAATAATAATAATTAAAAAAAATATTTAAGTCCTGATAAAATAAAATGTATTTGTTTATTTATTTATTATTGTTCACATTTTTATGAGAGATTATTAAAAAGAGTTAATAAAAGTCTAAAGTCTTATTTAAAAATTAAGATCAAAATGTTTCAATATTTAATCGAATCATCTCTGACAAAACCAAACTCACTCGTTTCCACCCACGTGACACGCGCTGCCCTGTGATTGGCTGGTCGGACAGGTGCGTTCAGGACAGGTGAACCGCTTCCTGTTAGCGTCTCTGCACCGCACGCGTGGCTCACGCGCTCATACGTGCAGAGACAATCGCATCAGTTTCTCCATGTGTGTGCGCTCGCGCTTCTGCTTCTGTTGTTGTTGTTGTTGTTGTTATTATTATTATTATTATTATGGTCGTGTGTGCGCGCGCGCTCTCTCAACATCCCAGTGGATCACACCACACACGCGCGCGTTATCTGCGTCTGCGCCAGCGAACTGTGCCATTACGCACCGAGAGGACTGAGCTGAGCGACTGAGAGGAAAACACTGAGACTCAAGGACTTTCCGTGATTCTCCTGTGAACTGAAGCTGTTTTCACCGACTGAGAAAGAGCATGAAGAAGACCCCGAACCCAGGTACCCCCCCCCCACACACACACACACACACACAATATTTAACATGATTTAACTTAGAAATCACATTTAAACTAAAAAACATGAGCTACTTTTGGCACAGGATGAATATCTATATATAAGACTTTTTACTCCTTAGATGACTGTGTTTATTCCCCTGTGGATGTTATTGTTGTTATATTTTTATTTTCCAAAATTGTGGGTTTTTTTTGTGTTTTCCAAAATCAAATTTTTTTGTTAGATTTTTTTTAAATTCCTTTTCCCAACTTTTATCATCATCCTGTCCTCCTCAGTGTGACCTCTGTATAGATGCCATCACACTGTGCTCTCATAGCTGTGTGTGTGTGAGATTTATTTTATTTTTGCATATGCTCCTAACAAACATACAAAAAACCAGAGCGAGCAAGAGATCTGTGTTTGAGAGAAAGATATTAAAATACACAAACACAAAAAAAATGGTCAAATGTGCAGGATAATACCATTATATGAGCATGACATCAACAATAAAATGACTAAATGACTAAAGGTCAATGACATATATGTCATGTATTTATAAAGCTCTATTCTAGTCTGGATCACCACTCAAAAGTACAGTTTTCCAATTTATCCATTCACACACATACCATCACAAAAAAAAAAAATCTATATTCTAGATTCAAGACGACACTGAAAATGACACAAATGACTATAATAATAATAATAATCCCAGAGTCACTTTATATCTCAATCCATCTTAATCTAATGTCACTATACCAGTGTGTGACGTATGTGTGAGGAAGAGGACGATGAGAGAGCACATGATCTTATGTTGTCGATAATGTTGTTACTATTGAAAAATGGCACATATTTAACTTTGAGCTTGAAAACAACTTAAATAATAACGACTCGTGCCGTGAAATCTTCACAAACAGCTAAGTTTGGGGAACTACGGTGGCCTGCAGGTAGCAGCAAGAATGTCATTTTTATTTTAACAGCATTTATACTCACCTTTTAAGTCACTCCTCTTGTCCTTATCTCAGGTCTTTGTTTATTTTGAATTGTTGCTCTGTTGAGTTTCTCCAATCTTTTTGTTTCTCAGTCACAGTAAATCCAGATTTCTTTGAGTGCTTTGTGCAATCGACACTTCTGGGAATCTTATCATCTGTGGATCCTCACTGTTGCAGATGATTAAATGAACGTCACTGCTTTAGTATTTTAACTTCAGTCTGGTTTATTCAGATATATTCTCAAAGTGTGTCTCACAGCGGCTCGAGCAGCATCTTGTTGGACTGCAGTATTTCATTGTTTCTTTGCTCTTAACGTCTATAAACGTCTTCACAGAGCATGTTTTGTTGTGTGTGTGTGTGCGTGTGTGTGTGTGTGTGTGTGTGTCAGGCTTCACAGATGTGTTAAGTCCTGCAGATGTGAAACGAGCACAGACCCAGATGAAGGGCAAAATACCAAAAAAGGCATCACAATAGCTCCATAAAAATGACCACAAACACGTTCAAAGTGTTTTCAAACAGTCTTTGTGTTTCATTACATCTACGTCAACTTCTTCTTAGACCACACGACAAATTATGTTTGGAAAGTCCAGAGAGTCTGGATCTGGATCTGGATCTGGATCTGGTCATCCTGTAGATTTTGAATGAACAGAGTGGAGTGAACTCTCTGTTCTTTCTCCTCCTCCTTCTTCTTTCTATCTTCCTACGCTTGACAGAACCCAGTCAGCTGTGCTTTATGTTCTGATGGTCGGGCTCATTGTGGACGTGTCCTGGGCCTGAATGCTCCTGGTGAATGCTCGTCTTTGTGGTCGGACGTTTTGCTGCAGGCTCATCTTTCATCGTCGGTAGCAGATTATATAAAACCTGAGTCAGGCGAGCATCGCTTGATGTTGACCTGTGGTTGGAGCTGGACCTCAGGACAATGACTGGTGCCTGTAAAGCTGCTATTGATGTAGTTTGAAATGGCAATTTGTTTATATTCATGAAAACGATTTACTGTTTTTTAAATGGTAAGAAGTATAGAACAAAAACTGTGCCACACTTACAAGGAAATTACTTCTTAGTATGAAACATGTCAGACCAGAGGGACGAAGACCAGGACTAGTTACTTTGACATAATATATAGTATATTTAAAGGTGCATTATGTAATAAATCATAAAATCCTCCTAATATGTCACAGAGACTCAGGAATAATGTTCATATAACAAACTGAACTCACCAACAACAACAGTACAGACAAAATATTTGCATTAAAAAACAATATTTTGCAGACTGCAAATCATGTTTATGTTTTGAAATCATGTTTTGGCGTCATGTGGCGCCACCTACCACCGTCTACCAATCATTGCAGTCAGTAGAGTATCAGCTGCCAGTTACGTCAATTTCTTTGTTATGTGGAGCAAAGAAATTAAGAAATTATTCACATATATATACATATATATAGATAGATAGATAGCTTGTAAGCTAACTAGCATGATAGATAGATTGATAGCTTGTAAGCTAACTTGCATGATAGATAGATAGATAGATAGATAGATAGATAGATAGATAGATAGATAGATAGATAGATAGATAGATAGATAGATAGATAGCGTGTAAGCTAACTAGCATGATAGATAGATAGTTAGATAGATACCTTGTAAGCTAACTAGCATGATTGATATATAGCTTGTAAGCTAACTAGCATGATAGATAGATAGATAGATAGATAGATAGATAGATAGATAGATAGATAGATAGATAGATACCTTGTAAGCTAACTAGCATGATAGATAGATAGATAGATAGATAGATAGATAGATAGATAGATAGATAGATAGATAGATAGATAGATAGATAGATAGATAGATAGATAGATAGATTGCTTGTAAGCTAACTAGATAGATGGATAGCTTGTAAGCTAACTAGATAGATAGATAGATAGATAGATAGATAGATAGATAGATAGATAGATAGATAGATAGATAGATAGATAGATAGATAGATAGATGTTATGGCATTATCCTGCCACGTGAAAGTCACTTAAAGATAATTCTAAAGAGAATTAGCACCTGAATCTATAGTTTCCACAAAAGGCAAAATAATATTATCGCGAAAAAGGAAGTAGTTAAAGTAGAGTTAAAATAAAAAGCTCCTCTAAATGTCAAATAGGCTGTTTTTTGATGTCCAGGGTATGACACTAAACTGCATCCCTGGGTCACAAAGGTTTAGAACCTTCAAGAACCTGCAACGAACTTGACAAAGACGGTCTCATTGCTTAACTTCTCATTGCTCTAAAACAAATAACTCGTCCATCACGTCCTCCCACTGATCCACAGCTCAGGTCCCACAGAGAACCTGCAGATGAGCCAAGTCAATACAGCTCTTTATTTCCCTAAAACAATGGCTCCTTCAGCGACAGCAGAGCCCGGATTCCCTTCAGCCTGAGTCATGAGTTCTGTTGGCCTCGTACTATGACGACGACTCCCTGCCACCATCGCTTTTGTCTCTGGAGACTTTCATTCTTCATTCTTCGTTGGTCAGCGTCTTGTTTCATTTCATTCACGACGGACGTACTGTAAGAGTCAAGCTGCGATGAGCTCTTCCCCTCGAGTATTAAACTGCTTTTAACGACGTAGATACTGAAGTTTTTCCTCAACAAAAGCTCTGAACTTCTTTCTCCTGGATAAACTTCACCTCTAATCCTTTCCCTCTTCATATTTCATATCAGGCTTTTAGCCAGCAGGGCGTCTGGGCGTCCTGGGGAGTACAGTGCCCTGTACTGAAAATAATAAGTAATTAGACTTCCTACTTTTAGGCAGGACGCCCAAAAGACGCCCTATTTTTTCCTGCTGTTTCCCCCGGTAACCACCGAAATGATGTTGTGATGACACGCGGGTATAGACAGGTGCGTGCTGGCCGCAAAAGATCAGTTTGGAACACCAATAAAACGATTCCAACAAGCACCTATTAAATGCTGGAAAGTCTTTTTGCGCAAAAAAGCGAAACTTGGCTGCAGCGCAGAGCAGATTCTCTCTCTTTGAGCTTTTATTCCCTTAATTACAGACGCTAAAGCGTCTTCCACACAAAGATTGCGACCGCGGAGCGAAAACAATGAAAAGTGCGCTCTTGAGAATCTGTCAACACGGTTTTACTAAGATCTACTCGGATCTCCTGTATTTTATCGCGACTGTACTCGATCCTCGTCATAAAGATCATTATGTAAGTGTCATATATGAAAGTTGGGATAAAACTGCGCATAGAGAAATGCGGAGAGCCCGTTTACAGTGGCGCACAATGTGGGCGATAGAAGAGCAGAGTCAGCAGGGGCGGTGCGCAGAAAAAAAAAGGCCCGCACCAGATGAGGGGCACCCTCTATAATTGCAATGCCTTGACTTTAGTGATGGAAGTACATGCAGTCCCAGTCATAACAACAAAATTAGATTAAAAACAAAGTTACAAAATAATATAATAAGGCATAATAATTAAAGGTGCCATATGTAAGAATGTGGCCAAAAACAGTTACTACATTCAAAAATACCGAGGTCTTTTAGGTTTCGTTTTCTGACGTAACTGGCAACCCGTGGTTGCTCGGCAGCTGAGACTCTACTGACTGCAATGACTGGTAGACGGCGGTAGGTGGCGCCACATGACACCAAAACATGATTTCAAAACATAAACATGATTTGCAGTCTGCAAAAATATATTTTTTAATGCAAATATTTTGTCTGTACTGTTGTTGTTGGTGAGTTCAGTTTGTTATATGAACATTATTCCTGAGTCTCTGTGACATATTAGGAGGATTTTATGATTTATTACATAATGCACCTTTAATTTCTGTTTTTTTGAGTCATGAGTCCTTCCAAAAGCCTCAGAATGCCCCATTTGTACCTCAAATTTTCAAAAGCTACGCATGTCACGCAATTTTGGGGGAGGGGTTCCGGAGGGCAGGGGGAGGGGGGTCAATGGTCACCCTCTAAAACCCTCCTGTTTCATATCTTTCATATTTTTTATCTTTCAGTTTAGCAGCTGTGATTGTGAATAATCTGACCCACACTGCAGCGTCGTGCAGCCACACACCAACTTGTGCAAATAATACGACATCATCTGCCACAGCGTCAGCGTTTCGGGGCTATAAATAGAGACGTACGATGACGTCGCAGCAGCTCCAAACAAAAACCCCCCCTCTGTGTGAGTAACATAAGGCAGGAATCAGGGCCGTGTCACAGCTGCTTATAGTGATGAGCGAGCAGTCAGTCGTGAATGATCCACTCATTAGAGTCACACCTGATGTTCAGAGCACATGCCGTTTGTTTCATGTCAGCTGATTTAACATCATTTTATGTTTTTTATACTGTTTATTTATACTTTTCCTTTGGTTTCATATGTTTTCTTAAAGCCTTTCCCCTTTTTTTTTTTTTTTTTTCTCAGGAAATTGCAAAGTTTTAGCCAAAATGTAACCGAGGCTATTTTCAGATTCAACTCGGAGAAGACGGAGAACAGTGTCCACGCGTTTCTCAGAAATATTTACTCTGCTATAGACGGAACATTAGGAAGTTTAGCTCGGTAAGTGTCACTCATTCTCTCGACTGCAATAAGCAATAAATAAATATAAAACAAAGAGTTGAAATTCATACTTAATCTAAACCTTAAAGTCTTTGGAAACTACAGATTCAGGTGATTATTCTCTCTAGAATTATCTTTAAGTGACGTTCACGTTGTCAAAAGCTTTTTTCATGATTAAAACCAGATTTTTGATTGTTTTAGCTTCTTAAATGTGAATATTTTCTTTGTTTCTTTGCTCCACATGAACAAAGAAATCATTAAAACTGAATCATTTTGGTTTGTGGACAAAAACAAGACAAGATTTCCAGGTTTAAACAAACACTGATCAACGTTTTTTCACATTTTATGACATTTTATGGACCAAATAAGTCATCGTGAAAATAATGGACAGATTAATCGATTATTATTTCATTTTTTTATTTATTTTTATCTGATTTTAAAGCGTATTCTTTGGTGTTACCATTGAAAAAGACAGAAAATCCAGTACACGCTGAGAAATAAAAGTGCTCAGTAGAACCATATAAGGTTCTTCGGCTTGTCCTCGTAGGAGAACCCTTTTTGGCTCCAGGTAGAACGTCTTTATAACCCTTTTGGAGGGTTCCACCAAGAACCCTTTTAAACCCTTTATTCGGGAAAAGGGGTTCTAAAGATTTCTCTGGATCAAAATGGTTCTAAATGGAACCATTAGTGTCACCAAGAACCCTTGAAAAACCCTTTCTTCTTGTAGAAGAACACTTTTGGAACCCTCATTTCTAAGAGTGTAGACTCTTAGAAATAAAAGTGCTAAGTACAACAATATAGGTTCTCCGGCCTGTCCTCATAGGAGAACCCTTTTTGGCTCCAGGTAGAATCTTTTTAAAACCCATTATTCAGGAAAGGGTTTTTAAAGGGTTATCTGGATCAAAATGGTTCTTACTAGAACCATTAGTGTTAAGAACCCTTGAAAAACCCTTTCTTCAGGTTTTTCAGAAGCAAATGGTTCCAGGTAGAACCTCAGCCCTTGCAGAAGAACCCTTTTGGAAGCCTCATTTCTAAGAGTGTAGACTCTTAGAAATAAAAGTGCTAAGTAGAACCATATAAGGTTCTCCGGCCTGTCCTCATAGGAGAACCCTTTTTGGCTCCAGGTGGAGGGTTCCACCAAGAACCCTTTTTGAGGGTTTCAGGTAGAACCTTTTTAAACCCCTTTATTCAGGAAAGGGGTTTCAAAGGGTTCTCTGGATCAAAATGGTTCTTACTTGAACCATTAGTGTTACCAAGAACCCTTTCTTCGGGAAAAGGGGTTTTCAGAAGCAAATGGTTCCAGGTAGAACCTCAGCCCTTGCAGAAGAACCCTTTTTGGAACCCTTATTTCTAAGAGTGCATGTTGGAAATTAGACGACTCTATACTCTGATGCTAACGACTCGTCCGTTGCGTCACGTATATGTTACGTAAACGAGTATTTCACAGCCTCGCGTCGTCGCTGCAGTCGTGTGGAACGTTCTCCTTCTCGCCAGAACTGTTGTGGACGGCTCGTGTGTCAGGAAGTGTGTGTGTGTGTGTGTGTGTGTGTGTGTGTGTGTGTGTGTGTGTGTCTGTGCGCACATGTGTTAGAGTGCAGTGTAAATGTAGACAGTCTGGGTGCGGGCTGTGGCTTCAGACATCAGGAGCTTGGCATGCTGATTACAGAGCTCTGAATCCACAGAGAACCACAGGAACTTTCTCCCTCTCTCTCTCTCTTGCCCCACTTTCTCTTTCCAGCATCAGCTCAGCTTAATCTGTGCAGGGACGGAGGTGAACGCAGTCTCGGGGGCCTCAGGGGCTGATGTGGAACCGGGTTCAAATCGCACAATTAAACACTGCACGTTACAATAGTACGAGGCAAAATGAGGCGTGTTACACACACACACACACACCAAACGCCGCTCACAGACTGTTTGTGTTCCACTTTAACACATCTCATATGGCTTTGTCAAGCCATCATTTCCGGCTCTTCAGTGCCACTTAAATCCCCTCGAAATGACAAAAAAGATACCAGAAGGTTCTGGTTCTGTATCCGTCTACATATTTATCAAACGCTCCAACAGACCGCTGCCGTTTCCCCCCCTTCTGGAACTTTTGAGGATATCCTATTTTTATGCCGTCTGCTGCCAGCTCCCCCTCTCTCTCCTCTCTCTTCTCTCTCACGTCTAATGATGACTTTATGGTTAAGGAGGAAATAGCCGGTAGTTTAACCACCGCAACAGCCGTGCAGGGACACACGGACTCGTAAGACTGCACCAGCAGCACTTTTTCACAGTTTCTCCAACAGTCACGTTGACCCCGACACTGGGATTTAAACTGTCAGAGAAACGGGAAGAACGGGAGTTTGTGTGAGTTATAGCTTTAAAGCAGGGGTTCTCAAAGTTCTGATACCTGAGGGCCAAAAAACAACCTTTAGGAACCCAACATTGGACTGAGGGCCGCCAAAGGGAAAAAAATGAGGAAAAAAAACAGAAAGAAATCCCATTTGTAATAATTTTAATGACCAGATTGCAGTTCTACAGTTTAGCATTAAGTAATATAAGCGTTAATATAATAACGCTTTATAATTTACTGGGTAATTACCCAGTATTTTGGCCATTGTTCTTACCTTCTAATTACAGGTTAATACCAAGTAACACATTTCTGTTACCATATATTTACTGGGTAAATAGCTAGTAATTGGGGGCTGTAGCTACCTGCTTATTACCAGCTTATAACCCAATAATACACTAAAATTCACCATATAGAAACCAGGTAAATACCCGGTATTTTTGTTTACACTTATTGGTCTGTATCCAGTAATGTCCAATAAACATTTAACAAGCTTAGTCGCTCCTGGATTAAAACTATCAACTGTAATTCGTTTCTGCGGGGCCGCCAGAAATGTTTCTGCGGGCCGCCATTGGCCCCCGGGCCGCACTTTGAGAACCAATGCTTTAAAGGGATGAAGGAGGGTTTTTTACTTTCTTTCAACTGGGTTTGACTGGAGTGAATATTGTGTTTTTTTGAGTGTGAAGCAGAACAGAGCATGTATTATCATCATCGTCCCGTCGCTTTTGAGTCCGGCTTTGTTTTGACGACCAAATTTACGAGCTGTGAAACGTCTTTAGAGGTCAAGAGTGTAATTATAGAGGTGGACTTTTATTGTACCGTATATTATTCGCAGCAGACGCTCCGGGGACGACGGTGTTGTGACAGAGATCACTGAGATTTTTAACGTTAAAGGTGCATTATGTGATAAATCATAAAATCCTCCTAATATGTCACAGAGACTCAGGAATAATGTTCATATAACAAACTGAACTCACCAACAACAACAGTACAGACAAAATATTTGCATTAAAAAATTATTTTTTCGCAGACTGCAAATCATGTTTATGTTTTGAAATCATGTTTCGGCGTCATGTGGCGCCACCTACCGCCGTCTACCAATCATTGCAGTCAGTAGAGTCTCAGCTGCCGAGTAACCACGGTTGCCAGTTACGCCAGTTTTAATCATTTCTTTATGTGGTGCAAAGAAATGAAGAACATATTCACATATAGATAGATAGATAGATAGCTTGTAAGCTAACTAGCATGATAGATAGATTGATAGCTTGTAAGCTAACTAGCATGATAGATAGATAGATAGATAGATAGATAGATAGATAGATAGATAGATAGATAGATAGATAGATAGATAGATAGCTTGTAAGCTAACAAGCATGATAGATAGATAGATAGATAGATAGATAGATAGATAGATAGATAGATAGATAGATAGATAGATAGATAGATAGATAGTTTGTAGCCACCTACCGCCGTCTACCAATCATTGCAGTCAGTAGAGTCTCAGCTACCGAGCAACCACGGGTTGCCAGTTACGTCAGAAAAACCAAACCTTTAAGACCTCGGTGTTTTGAATTTGAATGTAGTAACTGATTTTGGCCACATTCTTACATATGGCGCCTTTAAAGAAGAACTTTAATACGAGTGTTTTAAAATTCATATTCTATACAAAAACTGACAAAAACAATTTTGGAAAGTAACACCTGTTTTTGTGGGTCAACAGTCACAATAGAGTTATTTTTTTTTCACTTTACAGATACTTTAAATAACTTAAAACACATTTCACAGAGATATTAAGTACCATAAAAACACAATATATTCAAGGTAGCTCCTGGTACCAGCACTGATTTAAACAGGAATACACAACCTTATAGTACTTCATATGATGTGATGTGATTCTTGGCAACAGGAAGTGTGTGATTGGACTGATGCTGATTCAGAATGTGTCAAAGGAAGAGGAAAAAATATGGAGCGTGATTAAACAGGAAAACATCCCTCGCTTTATTCAGTTATTAAGATGCATGTGATTTATTCTCAGAGTCTATAAATAACACAACAAGCGGCTTCATCTTGTTATTTACACATGTGCTGCAATAAAAAAGCCTATTAAAGTAGAATAACAAATAACATATTTTTCTATTTTTATAGACATATATAACACAGTTCCAGCTCCTCCTCCTCTCCTTCCCCTCCATTGACCTCTTTCACTCCACCTCCTCTCCTGTTTTTATCTTTATATTGTCCTCTCTCGCTCTCCGTACATCGTCGCCCTGCAGCCGTTCCCTCCAGCGTTGCGTAACTAAATTTAGCGTTTGAGTTTGAGTTTGAGTCACGCGTGTGGCCATAGGTCACGCTCTGAAATCATGGCTTATATAAATGTTCAACTCCCCCCGCAAGGCTCAGTGTGTGATACATTTAGATTTAATTCTGCTCGTGTGTGTGTGTGTGTATGTGTGTGTGTGTGTGTGTGTGTGTGTGCGTGTGTGTGTCATATCTGTCTCGCACAAGTGAACAATTGCCTCGTGAACATCTGCCTCATACTGAGGACCAGTGAGGGGTTTTTAAACCAAAGAAGTGAGGTCATTTTTACATTTTTGAAATCACTTCCTTAGGTTGGAACATGCTATACTCTGTTTTTAACAGAGTTCCTCAATTTGGTACAAAAACCGTTTTTTTTTTACAGCTTTGGTGTTTCGCACACGTTTTGCTCCGGGGCTCCACCTGCAGACATTTTATGGTACTGCACCCAGTGGTTCTTTATAGATGTCCTTCATGAAGTAGATATTTGTAATTGTGTTGATTTATAAAGTGGAACAATTGCCTCGTGGACATCTGTCTCATACTGAGGACCAGTGAGGGGTATTTAACCAATACAGTGAGGTCATTTTTACAAAGTGAGGACATTTTGGTCGGTCCTCACTTTGTCTTCATTGAAATCACTTCCTGAGGTCGTAAACATGCTATACTTTATGTTTTTAACACAGCTCCTCAATTTGGTACAAAACCCCGTTTTCCAGCCGTGGTGTTTCGCACACGTTTTGCTCTGGGGCTCCACCTGCAGACATTTTATGGTACTGCACCCAGTAGGTCTTTATAGATGTCATTTATGAAGTAGATATTTGTAATTGTGTTGATTTATTAAGTGGAACAATTGCCTCTTAAACATCTGCCTCATACTGAGGACCAGTGAGGGGTTTTTAACCAACGAAGTGAGGTCATTTTTACGAAGTGAGGACATTTTGCCCGGTCCTCACTTTGTCTTCATTGAAATCACTTCCTGAGGTTGTAAACATGCTATACTATATGTTTTTAACACAGCTCCTCAATTTGGTACAAAAACCCGTTTTCCAGCCGTGGTGTTTCGCACACGTTTTGCTCTGGGGCTCCACCTACAGACATTTTATGGTACTGCAACCATTAGTTCTTTTTGGATGTCATTCATGAAGTAGATATTTGTAATTGTGTTGATTTATGAAGTGTGTGTGTGTGTTCTTGTACTTGCAGCATACTGAGGACCAGTAAGGGTTTTTTAACCAACGAAGTGAGGTCATTTTTACAAAGTGAGGACATTTTGGTCCGGTCCTCACTTTGTTTTCATTCAAATCACTTCCTGAGGTTGTAAACATGCTATACTATATGTTTTTTAACACAGCTCCTCAATTTGGTACAAAAATCTGTTTTTTTTTTTACAGCCCCGGTGTTTCACACACGTTTTGCTCCAGGGCTCCACCTGCAGACATTTTATGGTACTGCACCCAGTTTTTCTTTATAGATGTCCTTCATGAAGTAGATATTTGTAATTGTGTTGATTTATAAAGTGGAACAATTGCCTCGTGGACATCTGTCTCATACTGAGGACCAGTGAGGGGTATTTAACCAATACAGTGAGGTCATTTTTACAAAGTGAGGACATTTTGCCCGGTCCTCACTTTGTCTTCATTTAAATCACTTCCTCAGGTTGTAAACATGCTATACTATATGTTTTTAACACAGCTCCTCAATTTGGTACAAAAACCCGTTTTCCAGCCGTGGTGTTTGCACACGTTTTGCTCTGGGGCTCCACCTGCAGACATTTTATGGTACTGCACCCAGTTTTTCTTTATAGATGTCATTCATGAAGTAGATATTTGTAATTGTGTTGATTTATTAAGTGGAACAATTGCCTCTTGAACATCTGCCTCATACTGAGGACCAGTGAGGGGTTTTTAACCAATACAGTGAGGTCATTTTTACAAAGTGAGGACATTTTGCCCGGTCCTCACTTTGTTTTCATTCAAATCGCTTCCTGAGGTTGTAAACATGCTATACTATACTGTATACTATGTTACTGTTTTTAACACAGCTCCTCAATTTGGTACAAAACCCCGTTTTCCAGCCGTGGTGTTTCGCAAACGTTTTGCTCTGGGGCTCCACCTGCAGACATTCTATGGTACTGCACCCAGTAGTTCTTTATAGATGTCATTCATGAAGTAGATATTTGTAATTGTGTTGATTTATAAAGTGGAAATGTTGGTCCTCAGTGTGCAGCAAGTACACAAATGTGTTGTTGTTTGTATGTGGCAAATGGACTCGGGTCCCTCCCGCAGGATTCCGAACTCCCAACTTTCTCGTGGACGTTTCGAGATGTTATTACTGTTTCCTGGTTGGCTTCAGGAAGGAAACCAGAAGAAGACCCGCGTCTCTAATTTCGTCTTTTTTCCTCTTGCTCAAGCTGTGATGGTTGTTATGTGTAAATCTGGAAGAAAGTGGAAGAGGAAGTGGAGCTGCGTCTTCTCCTTTTGCACAAAAACACACAACAACTCTCTCTGTGTGTGTGTGTGTGTGTGTGTGTGTGTGTGTTGTAATGTCTTGTGTTGTCTCACTGGGACTAAGTGGCTCTTGAACCTGTCAGATTACAAGTCCAGGGTCAGAGTCAGTGATGATGATGATGATGCATTGTTTACAGGACTGGGACGAGAGATCCTGTAACTCAGGCCGTGTCAGTTTGGGACTGAAGTTTTCTTGATACGATGACGATTGTGTTGCACAGTTGTGAGTTTATTTTCACATAAAGACCTTTGGTCAAACGGGGTCAGGCTCTGGTTTGACCAAAGACAGAGATTCTGGCGAGAAAAATGAAACACAGAGAGCTTTACTCTCGTGAGAATGGAAGCAATTACTAAAGAAGAAAATGAATAAATTGCACGTTGTTTATGTCTGGAATAAAAATCGTATACGAGCGCAAAGAAAACAGAGACCGACTCCATGTGCTGCTCATGTGGCTGCAGACGTCTGCTTCCCTCACTTGTTATCCTGACAGACTGAAGACATTAAAAGTTGGGAGGAAGTTAAGAGCAAAGGGAGGGAGGGAGGGTTGAAAGAGGGGGAACCGGGGTGACTCAGTCAGGAGGAAAAGGGGAAGTCTTCGTGAAGAGAAAAAAGGGAGGGAAGGAAAGAGAAGAGAGAGGAGAGAGAGAGAGAGAGAAGGAAAAGGAGAGGTTACACGTGGTTATTTGAGGTAACTGTTGAGTTATGGAGCGAGACAGGATAGCCGGTAAGTTTGTGGCTTTTTAAGATATTAACCCTAGAGATGGAGTTTCTTCTTCTTCTTCTTCTTCTTCTTCTTCTTTCTTTTCTCTGTTAGACTTAGACTTTAGGGGAAGTTGCAGAAGTGGCAGCAGTTGTCGTCGTCTCAAAGACGCACTCCGGTTGTGTTTTCTGTGACTCGTTTATTCCCCTCGTTCTGACTGAATGAACGTGTCGCTCGGTGTTTTGGGGCCGAGCGGCGGCAGCAGCAGCAGCAGCAGCAGCAGCAGCAGCAGCAGCAGCAGCAGCAGCAACACTCATGTGATGTGCTGTCAAAGACGAATGATGCACAATCTTCCTTTGCCTCGCGTCTCGAGTGCTGAGCACCTTCGCCTTCAATACGAGTTTAATTCCGCGTCATCTCTTGAGCGTAATTGGAGCCGCAGTCCAGCTGTCAGATTAAGCCTGACTGACACATACATGGGTTTATTTTAAGTGACGGAGGGCGGGAGAGTGAGAGCTCAGCTCGTGTGTCTGCTTTAATACGATTTGGTATTTCAGCAGACGGCAGCCTCTTATAACGAGGAACGTTGAGGTCGAATCGTGCTGCGTGTGTGTGGCGTCAGAATCGCTAACTGAGGAGGTTTTCACCGCGTTTTGTTCAGTGTTAAACGTAGACTCGGAAAACAAATAAACACTCAGATTAAGACGCTGATCCAGCGTCGACTAAAAGGCTCGACATCGAGATGAGCGACACTCAAATGAGTGAGTGAGGCGTAGCTCTCTTTACTGCCACTCGGTGGCAGTGTTGCAGTGTCATTTTTCCTCCTCCACCATTTTCCCAAAAGATCTGTTAGAATTATGATTATTCCAAATTGTGCCTGATTCATATTTGACATATTTTTTTGGTAAATGAAGACTCTGAACTGAGGGTGAGGACTGTGTTTGTTTTTCCCCGCTCGTATGAGGAAGTCCTGCAATGTTGGGCAGAGCTACTTCCTGGTTTTCTAATCTGTGCTGTGTGGTTCTGTTTTCACCTGTTGTCATGACGACAATGGCTGCCTTTAACCCTGCACACTTTGTTTGGATACTGATAGGAGCTGAGGCTGTGGTCGCTGACACAGACGACCTTCTCACGATCACTTCTCCACTTAGAAATGTCCTTATTTTTGAAGGAAAAGCACTTTTTTTTTCAATGAATTTAACATTAAATGAATCAGAAATACACTCTATACATTGTTAATGTGGTAAAAACGTCTGGTTTTTAATGGAATATGTACATAGGTGTATAGAGGCCCATTTCCAGTGTTCTAATGGTACATTGTGTTTGCTAATGTCGTTATAAGACTATTGGATGATTAGAAAACCCTTGTGCAAAACTGTGTTGCTTTGTCATCAGATCAGAGGAAATTAATGTGACGCAGAAAACAATAATAGACAGGATGTTGCAGCAGCAGCTCAGTCTCTCTTTGAGGTGTTGGTGGTATCACGGTCGCATCTAAACAAAAAATGTCACCTTTTAAAACTTTAAAAAAGTTTGACCTATGCGTTAAAACAACACGCTGTCCCACGCTGTGCAGAAACGTTAAAGAGGTAGTGAAACTGATGAAACTGATGAAAGAATGAAGAAGAAGAAGAAGAAAAAACAGGCGGATTTCTTGGAAACCGAGGGTTTTTGGAGAAGCAGAAACGTTTGTTTACTGAACGTCGGGCACACATGTTAGTTTTAACCCAGATCCCTCTACGCCACGGTTCAAACTGCAAATGCATGTGTTTTTATTAAAATTACAGTTCTTTGGAAAAACCATTATCCCTGGCTGTTTCATAGTAAGCTTTTTAAATTGGCCCTGAAAGCGCTGTGGTCACTTTGTGCTGGCGGCGGCCGCAGCAGCAGCAGCAGCAGCAGCAGCAGCAGCAGCAGCAGCAGCAGCAGCAGCAGCAGCAGCAGCAGCAGCAGCGGTGGTTTTCAGAGACTCAGATAGCATCGCAGCGCGGCGCAGAAGTGGCGTTTTACGACGATATCGCTGCACGCACGCAACCCTCGAGGATCACGTTGGTCGCTCAGCTGTTGACGACTCAAACTCAAACACAAAAAAAACGCTGAAGATTAGAGCTCAGCGTCTTTCGGTTTCCAGTCCTTTTCTGGTGTCACATGCTGTAATTACGTATGTTTTATGGCACTTGATGCTTAATTAGTTGATTTTTCTTTCAAAAATAACGCGTTGCACTAGAATGCTTTTTGCAGACGTGAACATTTAAAGCGGAACTAGACCGGAAGTTCCAATTAACGCTGTTTTTTTGGTGTGTATCTGCGTCATTACCTTGTTTATGAAGCCCTGACGGTTCTAAAAAAACAGTTCAGTCACTGCTGAGAACGCTGTGTTTTATTGTAATCTCGGGGCTCAACGAGATCTCTGAAAATCCCGTAATAGTTACGTAAACAGCGGTTCTCCTGAACAACCGATCCTCCTGCTCCGGGCACTAGTCCGGGCACATCCGGTTGCGTACATTGAACCGCAGAAGAAGAATAACGTCCGTTGTGGAGGTGTTTCACGAGCGACAGTGTCTTCTGACTCCGGGTCAAAGGTCGTCAAGGGGACTGCGGCGGGGAGTCGTGAAGAAGCTATTTTTAAACACTGTTAAATCAATGTTTTGATAATGAGGAGCAGTGCATCAACCGTTCCAGAGGGGGGAGCTGCTGCGCTTCTGAGAACGGATGTGCTGGATAGTACTGGCCAATCAAAACAAGACTCTGTCTTCTGGGGGTGAAAGTTCACTCTGAAATCTCGCAGCAGAAAAACAGTGTCAGAAAAGAGGATTTTCTATCGGCTCGTTTACAGCAACTAGGAGGTTTTTGAGCATAAAAACAAGTTAATGTATGTAAGTAGACCTCCATAACTAACATATATGTGCAACAGGACCACTCTATGTGACCTTTAAACACTTAAAGGTAAAGTAAGTAGTTTATAGTGCCATCTAGAGGAGGAGAGGCTGAAATTTACAACAAAGACCTGCTCCTCTGCTCACCCCCTCCCTTCCCTGAGCGCTACGGTATCCTCAGCCGGTCAAATGTCGTCCTCGTCGTCTTTCTCCGTGTCGGCGGATGAGGTTCGTGAGGTGAGGGAGAGGGCGGAGCTACCGCGGCCGTAGCAGACGAATCGGAGAGCGTGGAGGCGGGACTTCCTGCTACAAGTGAAGAGACGCTTGATTTGTTCTCTCGCGTTTGTCCTTACAGGCTCCCGTAGAAACATGGCGTCTCTCTGCTAACAGTGGCTATGCAACCGCGGCCCGCGACCATGTTATTTAACATGACTTTTTGAAACACTACGAAAATGAAACAAAAACTATTATACAGCGACTAGACAATGCAGGAGCACATAATATGTATAAAAAAGTGGATTTTGGGTCATATAAACCCATAAATACTACACAGTGTCCCTTTAAAGCTCCCCTCCCATACTGAGCTCCACGGGTTCCCCTCTTGCGCCCCCTGGCTAACCACAAGTGGCGCTGCATCGTGAACGATCACCCTCGGGTTGACCCGTTTCCATCATGTTGAAAAATGTCACCTGTCAGATATCCACCCCTCGGGGGTGAGTGAAGGTGGAGCTTCCCGCTCAGTTTCCTGTACTCGCCTGTACTGTGCTGTTTTTCCATGACTCCGTTAAAATAAAAAAAAAATAAAAAATAATAATCAGAGAAACAATATGAGGTGAGATAGTGGAAGGGCAGCGGGGCGTTTACTCGTAGAGGATTTCCTGTACACTTCGCGGCGATTTCCGTGATTTTTCCTTTAACTATAGCGGGTTTTTTGGTGGGGTTTTTAATGCACGTGTGTTCCAGGGTGAAAGTACACAAGGTTCTGCAAGGACACGTCATCTGAAAGTCACGTCTGAGAAGGAAAAGAGGGAAACAATGCTCTCACGTGACTTTAAAGGTGCATTATGTGATAAATCTAAAGCAGGGGCTCTCAAAGTTCTGATACCTGAGGGCCAATTTAGGAACCCAACATTGGACTGAGGGCCGCCAAAGGAAAGAAGACAGAAAGAAATCCCATTTGTAATCATTTTAATGACCTGATTGCAGTTCTACAGTTTAGCGTCAACTAATATAAGCGTTAATATAATGTAATTTAAGCATTAATATAATAATGCTTTATAATTTACTGGGTAATTACCCAGTATTTTGGCCATTGTTCTTACCTTCTAATTACAGGTTAATACCAAGTAACACATTTCTGTTACCATATATTTACTGGGTAAATAGCTAGTAATTGGGGGCTGTAGCTACCTGCTTATTACCAGCTTATAACCCAATAATACACTAAAATTCACCATATAGAAACCAGGTAAATACCCAGTATTTTTGTTTACACTTATTGGTCTGTATCCAGTAATGTCCAATAAACATTTAACAAGCTTAGTCGCTCCTGGATTAAAACTATCAACTGTAATTCATTGCGGGGGCCGCCAGAAATGTTTCTGTGGGCCGCCATTGGCCCCCGGGCCGCACTTTGAGAACCAATGATCTAAAGCAACTGGCCATAAAATCCTCCTAATATGTCACAGAGACTCAGGAATAATGTTCATATAACAAACTGAACTCACCAACAACAACAGTACAGACAAAATATTTGCATTTAAAAAAAAAATATTTTGCAGACTGCAAATCATGTTTATGTTTTGAAATCACGTTTTGGCGTCATGTGGCGCCACCTACCGCCGTCGACCAATCATTGCAGTCAGTAGAGTCTCAGCTGCCAAGAAACCCCGGGTTGCCAGTTACGTCAGAAAACGAACTGTTTTTGGCCACATTCTTACATATGGTGCCTTTAAATACGTTTTTTTGTGTATTTTATTTAAAATGTGTAATTTCACTTTTAATTAAAGGTGCATTATGTAATAAATCATAAAATCCTCCTAATATGTCACAGAGACTCACAGGATAATGTTCATATAACAAACTGAACTCACCAACAACAACAGTACAGACAAAATATTTGCATTAAAACAAATATTTTTTTGCAGACTGGCTCCACCTATCGCCGTCTACCAATCATTGCACTCAGTCAGTAGAGTCTCAGCTGCCGAGCAACCCACGGGTTGCCAGTTATGTCAAAAAAATGAAACATTTTTGAAAAATTTTGAATTTGAATGTAGTAACCGTTTTTGGCCACATTCTTACATATGGCGCCTTTAAAGGTAAAACACTAAATATAGATGCAAAGGCTTTTCCACAGATGTACTGTATGATGCATACTATGCGCTGTCTTAGCACATTGGTGCAGAAACTAACTAAAGTTCCCCGATCGATGTGCACATGCAAATACTCACCTCAAATACCAGCTCCACGCTGCTGCTCTTCATCCTCACACACCTCTGCAGACCTGAACACACAGTGTTGTTCTGTGTCCCCATCGACCTCGTAGGTGTTAGGGTTAGGGGCGTTAGGGGCATTAGGACCCTGGTGAACGGAGCTTTTCATTCATATGGGATTTCCCAAGTATTTAAAACCTATAAAAGAGCTAAGTGGTGTGTTTTTTCTGGTGTGTGAAGTGAAGTGGTCGATGTCCGCTGCCTCTTTCTTGGGTTCGAGTGTCGTCTTTTCTCGTTAACTTTGTTTTGTGGAAACGGTTTAAAGATTTATCACAGATCTCATTTTGTCTGGACCCAAACAGGAAGCAGCAACTCACTCGTGGCCTGACCTCGTAATTGAGGCGCGATACCATCGCTATTGCTTTGTGTCTGTGGTAGATCCACCCCCCCCTCCCCCCCTCCATCACATCACATAGAGGCAGCTTTGAGATCTCATCGCTTTCACATTATTTTATCGACACGTTTTCTTTTAAACTTCTTTGTTCTCAAAGAACACGAAACCAAACGACCTCGCAAACACGTCGCGCATGACGTCAAAAAGCCCGTTTGTCGTCGCTGTTCCGTCCTCAGCGATACGATAACTGCTCTAATAGTCGAGCGGATTAAACCAAAAAATAATTCAAAATCTGGAAAGAAGCACCAAAATGTGACTGAATGGACCTCGTGAATCTCAAAATGCAGCCGTTTTCCATCAGAATTTCATTTCCTGGGTCGATTTTTCAGTGATTTTGGTGTCAAACGATAGGTAAAAAAGTTCAGGTTCTCATTGGTTATAACATTTACGGTAATAAGCAAAGGATTCAGCTCCTCGTGAGCAAAGAAATTGACATTTTTGTACATGTTTTGCAGGACAAATGTTGTGTTTGTGCATATTTTGTACATTATTTTAGAAAATAAATGGCAGAAAGAGGCAAAAAAAACTGATTTCTGATTTATCAATTAGGATTTTTACCTGTCATTTGACACTGAAATCACTGAAATCTGCCCAGGAAATGAAATTCTGATGTAGAAGACGGTTGGAAATGTACATTTTGAAACATTCAGTCAAATGTTGGTGCTTCTTTCCTGACAAAAATGCAATAATCCGCTGTTCTATAACGTGTTGAACATTCTCAGATCCTCTCTATTGTCCGTGGGCAGGTCTCTACATGAATCCTCATGATCGCCCACAGGCTCTGTCACATATCTCTAAAGTCAACTTTCTCTCAGGCCTTTTTGGGTTTTTTTTGTCACAGAACAGCGACAGATGCAACAGTTTTTTACGCTGCACCAAAATACCATCTGGACCTTTTAGCATTGGTCCATATTTCCATTATTTCCCTCGTTTATTTTATGCTAATTTGTCATTTAAATCATTTTTTTTAGTTTGAGGGTTAAAGTTTGGATGGAATGAATGAAAATACACAACAAAGTGTGTTAGTAATACACTCTTTAATTTAGTGATGACAGCCTGTTTTCTAAAGGTTTTGTTGTCGTACACTCTTAGAAATAAAAGTGCTAAGCAGAACCATATAAGGTTCTTCGGGTTGTCCTCATAGGAGAACCCTTTTTGGAGGGTTCCACCAAGAACCCTGTTAAAATCCTTTATTCAGGAAAGGAGTTTTAAAGGGTTCTCTGGATCAAAATGGTTCTTACTGGAACTATTAGTGTTACCAAGAACCCCTTTCCCGAAGAAAGGGTTTTTCAGAAGCAAATGGTTCCAGGTAGAACCTCAGCCCTTGTAGAAGAACATTTTTGGAACCCTTATTTCTAAGAGTGTACGACTAAATACACTCTTAGAAATAAAAGTGCTAAGTAGAACCATATAAGGTTCTTCGGCTTGTCCTCATAGGAGAACCCTTTTTGGCTCCAGGTAGAACCTTTTTATTAACATTCCACCTGGAACCCTTTTGGAGGGTTCCACCAAGAACCCTTTTAAAACCCTTTATTCAGGAAAGGGGTTTTAAAGGGTTCTCTGGATCAAAATGGTTCTTACTGGAACCATTAGTGTTACCAAGAACCCTTTCCCGAAGAAAGGGTTTTTCAGAAGCAAATGGTTCCAGGTAGAACCTCAGCCCTTGTAGAAGAACCCTTTTGGAACCCTCATTTCTAAGAGTGTAGGCAAGGCAAGTTTATTTGTTTCATTAATTAAGTCATTTAAAATGCTTTACAAAAAAAGAGACGTTTATAAGATAATATTCAGATATAAAGTCAAAAATAAACTAAAAACAAACAAGATAAAAATATATATGATAAACATTAAGTTATAGAAGATTAAAAAATAAATAATTGAAATAAAATAAAAAGATAAAAGTGACGAAATCAGGAGGATTTGAGGTCGTCTTAAACTTGGATCCTCCTCCTTCTTTAAGGGGATTTTGTGTGATTACAGGTTAACGTTAAGTGTGTGTGTGGCGCGCGCGTGTGTGTGTGTGTGTGTGTGTGTGTTGTCCACTTTCACTGTCAGCGCTGCTCAGTGAGGCTGAATGAGTAAATCTGACCTGAGATCACCTTTGCTTGTTAAAGGTGATCTCAGGGTGACTCTGACGGGACCTGCTGTCTACGTCAGTGTGTGTGTGTGTGTGTGTGTGTGTGTGTGTGTGTGTCACACACAGAGTATAACACAGGACATGAGGGAGAAGAGGGGGAGTGTGTTTCTCGCAAAAGGGAAGGGAGGAGGCTCACCCTCCCTCTCTCTCTCTCTCTCTCTTCAGTGTCCAAATCCAGTGACACAGAAAAGTTTGTTGGTGAGAAGTTAGAGAGAAAATTGCTCCTTTTAAAGAAAGAAAGAAAGAAAGAAAGAAAGCTGTGAGCTGGAACTCTCTCCTCCACTCTATACGTGGATTTTGTTCAGAAGTGAGAGACGAGGTTAGGATCGGAGGTGATATCTCACGACCGAGAAGATGTCTGAATCTGGAGGAAATCCACACTTGGAGGGGATTCTGTCTGATTTTGAAGGTTTGTCATCATTCGCTCTGGTCACACAACGTTTTTACTAGCGTTTGCGGAAAGACGCAGCATTATATCTGTGTGTGTGTGTGTGTGTGTGTGTGTGATGGGTGGTGGTGGGGGCGTTCTGCAGCCAAGTCCCCGCAGTCTATCATCTGTCGTCGATTACAAACTCCAGGTTACGTCAATAACAGAAACAAACACAGCGGCAGACGCTGAGCTCTCGGCTTAAAGCGCAAAGAGTTCACATCTGCACAGTCACAACTCTGTGTGTGTGCGTCTCTCCTTTGTTTCCTACGTCCTTGTGGTCGGAGCTGGCACTGATTCTTTTTTTTGTCCTCTGTTTCCGCTGCCATTCATTTACCTCTTTCCTCTTCCCGACGTCTTTCCTGTCCCTCCTCCTCCTCCTCCTCCTCCTCCTCCTCCTCCTCGTCTTCCTGATGGTCAGATGTTGTGAGCTGATGCCCACGGCAGAAGCAAACATCAAGTGTTGTATGTGCCAGAAGTGACCTCTCGACAGCACACTTTTGCTGGCGGAGCATTTTTCTTGCAAATTAAAAGTGGAAAGTCAAAGTTTTAGTCTTTTAGTCTTTTAGTTCCACGTACACACAGTAGAAAAAAAGAAGCCAAATGGACAGGAAGGTCATCACTGGGTTACGTCCTGCATGTGCTTTTACTGTCAGACATTTCAAGGTGGAAATTCAACTTTTATAATACACTAGAGCTGCAACTAACCTGATTAATCTGTCGATTATTTTCTCGATTAATCGATGAATCGTTTGGTTCATAAAATGTTAAAGCAGACCTAGACCCGGAAGTTCCAATTAACGCTGTTTGTTTAGTGTGTATCTGCGTCGTTACCTTGTTTACGAAGCCCTGAAGGTTCTAAACAAACAGTTCAGTCACTGCTGAGAACGCTGTGTTTTATTGTAATCTCGGGGCTCAACGAGATCTCTGCAAAAAACCCGGTCCGGTTACGTAAACAGCCGTTCTCCTGAACAGCAGATCCTCCTGCTCCGGGCACTAGTCCGGGCACATCCAGGTTGCGTACATTGAACCGCAGAAGAAGAATAACGTCCGTTGTGGAGGTGTTTCACGAGCGACAGTGTCTTCTGACTCTGGGTCAAAGGTCGTCAAAGGGACTGCGGCGGGGAGTCGTGAAGAAGCTATTTTTAAACACTGTTAAAACAATGTTTTGATAATGAGGAGCAGTGCATCCACCGTTCCAGAGGGGGGAGCTGTGCTTCTGAGAGTGGGTGTGCTCAATATGTCACTTCTGGGTACTGGCCAATCACAACACACTCTGTCTTCTGGGTGAGAGATTTATGTCTGAAATATCACGGCTGAGGAACAGCGTCAGAAAAGAGAGATTTCTATCGGCTCGTTTACAGCAACTAGGAGGTTTTTGAGCATAAAAACAAGTTCATGTATGTAAGTATGTTCTGCAAGGAACAAAACATTCGTCTCCGAATCCAAACACAGAAGTTACTCAGAACGTAAAAACTTTATTAGTATCCTCACAAAAGGGTTTTTCAGAAGCAAATGGTTCCAGGTAGAACCTCAGCCCATGTAGAAGAACCCTTTTGGAAACCTCATTTCTGAGAGTGCAGACTCTTAGAAATAAAGGTGCTTAGTAGAACCATATAAGGTTCTCCGGCTTGTCCTCATAGGAGAACCCTTTTTGGCTCCAGGTAGAATCTTTTTATAAAGGTTCCACCTGGAACCCTTTTTGGAGGGTTCCACCAAGAACCCTTTAAAACCCCTTTATTCAGGTAAGGGGTTTTAAAGGGTTCTCTGGATCAAAATGGTTCTTACTGGAACCATTAGTGTTACCAAGAACCCTTGGGAACCCCTTTGGTTTTTCAGAAGCAAATGGTTCCAGGTAGAACCTCAGCCCTTGTAGAAGAACCCTTTTGGAACCCTTATTTCTAAGAGTGTACGACTAAATACACTCTTAGATATAAAAGTGCTAAGTAGAACCATATAAGGTTCTCCGGCTTGTCCTCATAGGAGGACCCTTTTTGTCTCCAGGTGGAGGGTTCCACCAAGAAACCTTTTGGAGGGTTCCAGGTAGACCCCTTTATTCAGGAAAGGGGTTTCAAAGGGTTCTCTGGATCAAAATGGTTCTTACTGGAACCATTTGTGTTACCAATATCCAGGTAGAACCTCAGCCGTTGTAGAAGAACCCTTTTGGAACCCTTATTTCTAAGAGTGTAGTGTATAATTAAACCACAGGTGACTGGAACTGCTTTGTCTATGTGAGTCCAGTTAAATGAAAAGAATGAATTATTTTTAGTGTTTATTAGTGTAAGTAAAAACTCTTCCGCTCTTCCTTTTGTATCGGGACTTTTATTTTGAAAGTCAGTGCAGTGTGGACAGGTGTGAAGTGGAATGCGGCCTCTCTCTCTCTCTCTCTCTCTCTCTCTCTCTCTCTCTCTCTCTCTCTCTCTCTCTCTCTCTCTCCCTCTCCCTCTTTTATACCTGATGTAAATCAATGGGCTCGTAGAGCGAGATAGTGAAGTTAACCAAAGGTTGATCAAAGGAGCAGAACAAGGCTTTACCTGTCGAGGGTTATAAAGCCTGAAGCTAAGCAC
This sequence comes from Microchirus variegatus, assembly GCF_963457635.1. Taxonomy (NCBI): domain Eukaryota; kingdom Metazoa; phylum Chordata; class Actinopteri; order Pleuronectiformes; family Soleidae; genus Microchirus; species Microchirus variegatus. Next base: position 17,023,896 of record NC_139824.1, read on the forward strand.
CAGGCCACTTATTTAACAGCTGTGTGTGTGTGTGTGTGTGTGTGTGTGTGTGTGTGTGTGTGTGTGTGTGTGTGTGTGTGTGTGGTGAGAATGGTTTATTGGGAGCTTCAACACTGCAGAAAATAATAATATTATTATACACAACCTCTGCAGAAATGTCTTTTTACACGTTTTTACACTGAACAAAGCTGACTGGTTGGTTATCTGCTGCTCCGGCCAACACCCTGAATCCTGCACACACACGCACGCACGCACGCACGCACGCACGCACGCACGCACGCACGCACGCACACGCACACACACACACACACACACACACACACACACACACACACACACTGTGCTGCCTCTGCTTAGCATCAGAAAACAGGACGTTAATATTAGAATTATTCTTCTCCAGACTCCACACAACTATCTTTAGTGAGTCCTGCATGAGATTTTCACAGAGTCCTGATCTTAACATCACGGACTTTACACAAAAAGAGTCGACCTCAGTCCACTAAGGAGCTCTGACCAGGTCTTCAACATCCTTGAAACATGCTCGTCTAAATACACGACCGGTCGAAAGTTTGGGCTCGCTCAGAAATGTCCTGATTTTTTAAGGAAAAGCACTTTTTTCCAATGAATATATCACATTTTGAGTAATACATTTAAATTTTGAGAAAAATAAATAACATTTTGAGAAAAAAAAATTAAAAAAAATTAAATAAAATTTGAGAAAAAAAATTCAAAAAAAATTTACATTTTGAGATTTAAATTAAAAAAAAAAACTTTTTCCCCCAATAAATCATAAATCCACTCTATACATTGTTAATGTGGTAAAAACATCTGGTTTTTAACAGAATATGTACATAGGTGTATAGAGGCCAATTTCCAGTGTTCTAATGGTACATTGTGTTTGCTAATGACATTAGAAGACTATTAGATGATTAGAAAACCATTGTGCAACGATGTTAGCACAGCTGAAAACAGTTTTATTTAGAATAAAAGTAATTTTCCAACTCTTTTAAGGAATAAAAGTCTGACTTTTAATGGAAAACACAACAAGAAATTGTATAGGTGAGCCCAAACTTTTGACCGGTAGTGTTATTAGATGCATAAAAAACAATAAATGAATACATCTTTATTTTCTTAACGTGCATTATGTAATAAATCTAAATCAACTGGCCTTAAAATCCTCCTAATATGTCACAGAGACTCAGGAATAATGTTCATATAACAAACTGAACTCACCAACAACAACAGTACAGACAAAATTTTTATTTGCATTAAACAAAAATATTTTGCAGACTGCAAATCATGTTTATGTTTAGAAATCATTGTTTTGGAGTCATGTGGCGCCACCTACCGCCGTCTACCAATCATTGCAGTCAGTGGAGTCTCAGCTGCAGAGCAACCACGGGTTGCCAGTTACGTCAGAAAACCAAACCTAAAAAGACCTCGGTATTTTGAATTTCAATGTAGTAACTGTTTTTGGCCACATTCTTACATATGGCGCCTTTAAGGATCATCATAAAGCATTATATTATCCTGCATCCTGCACTTTGTTTCTCACACTCCACTCTCCTTTTCCCTCCTTCCTCTGTGTTTGGATTCCTCCCTCTAACTCCTGACTGTAGTTCATTAGTGCATCTGAGCATGTGTGTGTGTGTGTGTGTGTGTGTGTGTGTGTGTGTGTGTGTGTGTGTGTGTGTGTGTGTGTGTGTGTGTGTGTGTGTGTGTGTGTGTGTGTGTGTGTGTGTGTGTGTGTGTTCATTGGTCAGCGTGTCCTTGAGTCAGAGCTGCTGCAGACGATAAAGCCGCAGCAGCAGCAGCAGCAGCAGCAGCAGCAGCACCTGGTCCGTGTTAAAAAAACAACAAAAACGATATGACACAGATTCTTCCTTCATCTTTTTCTTTGTTTTATTTATTATTTATCGGTTATTGTCGATGCTGCGTTATCTTCCCACGCTGATAACGTCCAGCGAGCTGCTGAGCGACACAATGATAGGTCGTAGCTTCAGGACTGGACCTGAGGAGGAGGAGGAGGAGGAGGAGGAGGAGGAGGAGGAGGAGGAGGAGGAGGAGATCAGGCTCCTGGCTCCTGTTAATGAGGTAGAGACTGGACCTCTCTGGCTTTTTCCAGCTCATTGTCTGGGAATGCTGTTTTTTAACTGGGAACGATATTTCATCCGTATGTGTGTCAATCCCACATTACACTTTTACAGAGTTCTTTTCACATTTTGCTTCAGCTTAATACACAAAAAAAGAGACAGAGAAAACAGCTTTAAGGGTTGAGTGATTGATTAAATCACGCAGACGTGTCTTCATGTTCACAAATCTACGAACAAACCTTTTGTCGTGAACATGGGTCCTTTATATCCCACGCATGTTCACACCAAGTGCAAACCGGCAGTGATGAGAATCCGAACTCTCATTTTGAAACCTGCAGATTTGTGATTTATGACGTTTTACAACCAGAAATACACAAAAGCAGCTAATCGTTGATACCAGCTCTTAACCCTAGAACTCCATCGCCGGGTGGTTTTCACCCAAGCATGTGATTTTCATGAAAACCAAGTTTTCATCTTCATTATTTTTTTATATATTTTTTTGAATTTTTTTGTTCCCAAATTCCTAATTTTCCAGTAATTTTGGAGCATTTTCATGATGCTTTTCTTTCATTTTTGTTAGATATGACACAGTTTAAATTAAAAGAACACGACTCATATTTGTCATGTATTGTCATGTTTTGATATATTTTGATGACAAGTACTTTTTATTGGGTGTATTTATTATCTCGGGTAAAAATCACCCTGCGTTAGTGATGGTGTGTTGAATTTGAGCGATAATAGTGTTCTAGGGTTAATCACACTACTAGAGCTGAAACAATTCATCGGTTTGAGGCTTTTTTTCACGATTAAAACCAGATTTCTGATTGTTTCAGCTTCTTAAATGTGAATATTTTCTTCGTTTCTTTGCTCCACATAAACAAAGAAATCATTAAAACTGAATCATTTTGGTTTGTGGACAAAAACAAGATCATTTAAGTGTTTGACGACCTCTGATCACAATTTTTTTAGCTTTTTCTGACATTTAATTGACCAAACGATTCATCGATTAATCATGAAAATAATCATCAGTTGCAGCTCTACTCGCTAGTGTCCACTTATAAGTGCCGTACCACCTGAAACTAGGGTTTAAAGCGGACCTAGACCGGAAGTTCCAATTAAGGCTGTTTTTTTAGTGTGTATCTGCGTCATTACCTTGTTTACGAAGCCCTGAAGGTTCTAAACAAACAGTTCAGCCACTGCTGAGAACGCTGTGTTTTATTGTAATCTCGGGGCTCAGCGAGATCTCTGAAAAAACCCGGTCCAGTTACGTAAACAGTGGTTCTCCGGAACAGCGGATCCTCCTGCTCCGGGCACTAGATATCGGTAACCAGGAAGTGGTATGAGGGACATCCTTAGTTTTAACCCACAAACGGCAACCTCGCGGTGGTGTCGCAGGTCAAGTAAGAGGAGCATTAAAGTGGACCTAGACCCGGAAGTTCCAATTAAAGCTGTTTTTTTTAGCGTGTATCTACGTCATTACCTTGTTTACGAAGCCCTGAAGGTTCAAAACAAACAGTTCAGCCACTGCTGAGAACGCTGTGTTTTATTGTAATCTCTGAAAAAACCCGGTCCGGTTACGTAAACAGCGGTTCTCCTGAACAGCAGATCCTCCTGCTCCGGTTACTAGTCCGGGCACGTCCGGTTGCGTACATTGAACCGCAGAAGAAGAATGACGTCCGTTGTGGAGGTGTTTCACGAGCGACAGTGTCTTCTGACTCCGGGTCAAAGGTCGTCAAAGGGACTGCGGCGGGGAGTCGTGAAGAAGCTATTTTTAAAACACTGTTAAAACAATGTTTTGATAATGAGGAGCAGTGCATCCACCGTTCCAGAGGGGGGAGCTGCTGCGCTTCTGAGAGCCGGGTGTGCTGAATATATCACTTCCGGTTTTTGGCCAATCACAAGACAGCTGGGAAGCCGGGGTGACAGAATTGAGTCTGAAATATCGCGGCTGGGGAACACCGTCAGAAAAGAGAGATTTCTATCGGCTCGTTTACAGCAACTAGGAGGTTTTTGAGCATAAAAACAAGTTAATGTATGTAAGTAGACCTCCATAACTAACATATACGTGCAACAGGACCACTCTATGTGAGCTTTAACTCGGGATTCTCGTCATTCAAAGTCCTCACAGAGCTGGACCCTGAAGTGCTGCAGACGATCTCTAAGACGACCGAGTCTTTGAGCGCATCGCAAAAAAAAAAACACTTCCAGCTCCTCGTGAAAGCCGCAGGCCGATTCTGGCAAACAGAGTCGTTTTATTCTCTTCGTCAGAGTTGAGAGTCGAGAACAGCCACAGCCTTGGAGTCGTAAAAATCAAGACGGAGGAGTTAAGGAAAGCCGCGGGTAACGAGGACACAGTCCAGAGACGCCGTCGACGTCGATGTGGACATCGCTGTATCGTATGAAAGGAAGTGTTTTAAAGCTGTTTCGCGAACAAACTCGTACAAAACGAGCAACAGGACTGTGAGAAAATGAAGCGTGGCTGTTTAATGTTTTAACTTTTAACACTAAAGACCCTTTTGTGCGGTTATTAACACAAATTCCGCCGTCTCTTCAGCCTCAGCAACAGAGCAAAAGCCGCAGATGAAAAGGTAGCTGTGTTTCAAGGTCAGTGTTCGGGGAGGGATGAGGGGGTTAAAGAGATTAAGCTCACAAATCACTGTAAACTGTGAGCCGTGAGAGCTCGTTCAATTGTTCCTGCGGTGAACAAGAATGACCTTGGTTTTTTGCTCGACTCGGATATTAAAAAAGAAAGGGAGAGAAATCCGGGCTGTAGAGAGAGTTTCTGTGAGGGTTAGGGTAAGTGGTGTCAAATGTCCAGAGTGTTGGAGCGAAGCAGTAAATTAGATTAGCGTGTCGGCTTTGATGCGATTGTGTTGAGCTGTGCGTCGGCTAACTACGGTGGCCCCGAGGTGCACTTTACTTCTTTTACTACTACATTTCTACGGTGGCCGACAGGGGCAAACGCACCGCAAACCCCAAAACGCCAGCAAATAACAAAACGGAAGTGCTCCAGGTCTGTGGGGGGCGCTGTCGTGCAGGTCTTCTACCAACCTGTTCACTCGCAGTGTTGGGCCAAAACTTTTTTTTTTATAAACTTTATTTAAACTTTTCCAGTACACATATACACATATACACATATACAAATATACAATATATAATATAAAATTGCATCTCGTCATTTAGAAAGGATACCTCGATCGTAACCTTGCTAACCTTGTTGCCTTGTTGTGATTGATTTGTTTTCACTGTTGTAGATTTTTATTTATTTTATTTTAGTTTTGATAAATAGATCGACGACGAGATGAAATTTTATATTCCCTTTGAGGTATTTTGTATATGTGTATATTTGTATATGTGTACTGGAAAAGTTTTGGCCCAACACTTCGAGTCAACAGGTTGGTCGAAGACCTGCGCGACAGCGCCCCCGCAGGCCCGGAAGCTTCCGTTTTCTTATATTCTGGCATTTTCTTACTTGCTGGCGTTTTCTTATTCACTGGCGTTTTTCTTATTTGCTGGCGTTTTCTTATTTGCTGGCGTTTTCTTATTCGCTGGCGTTTTCTTATTCGCTGGCGTTTTCTTATTCGCTGGCATTTTCTTATTTGCTGGCGTTTTCTTATTCGCTGGCGTTTTCTTATTTGCTGGCGTTTTCTTAAGTTATTTGCTGGCGTTTTCTTAAGTTATTTGCTGGCGTTTTCTTATTTGCTGGCGTTTTCTTATTTGCTGGCGTTTTCTTATTTGCTGGCGTTTTCTTATTTGCTGGCGTTTTCTTATTTGCTGGCGTTTTCTTAAGTTATTTGCTGGCGTTTTCTTAGTTGCCGGCGTTTTCTTATTTGCCGCCATTTTCTTATTTGCCGGTGTTTTCTATTTTGCCAGCGCTTTCTTATTTGCCGGCGTTTTCTTATTTGCCGGCGTTTTCTTATTTGCTGGCGTTTTCTTAGTTGCCAGCGTTTTCTTATTCGCTGGCGTTTTCTTATTCGCTGGCGTTTTCTTATTCGCTGGCGTTTTCTTATTCGCTGGCGTTTTCTTATTTGCTGGCGTTTTCTTAAGTTATTTGCTAGCGTTTTCTTAAGTTATTTGCTGGCGTTTTCTTATTTGCTGGCATTTTCTTAAGTTATTTGCTGGTGTTTTCTTATTTGCTGGCGTTTTCTTATTTGCTGGCGTTTTCTTATTTGCTGGCGTTTTCTTATTTGCTGGCGTTTTCTTATTTGCTGGCGTTTTTGGGTTTGCAGTGCGTTTGCCCCTGTCGGCCACCGTACATTTCCTTTGTGTCGGTCACAAATCAAACAGTTTTGTGCAAGACAAATGAAGTGAAGTCATGGAATACAGATTTTTAAACTGTTGTACACTGAAGACAGAGTGTAAAGTGGTACATTCATGCGTACACAAAAACACCCCGAGTAAAGTGTCGGAGCAAATGTACGACATGACTTTCCGCTTTTGCGTCTTTTGATTTGACCACAAATGTCTTCATCTTTCCCCCATAAAGCTTTATTATAGGCGTATATATGTTCATTAAGAAGGTCACACCGAGTAAGAGAGCATTAAAAATTGTTCCTATGAGCGGAATCAAAGCGGTTAAAGGCCTGAGGTTTGAGGGTGGGGTAGCCTAACACATATAAAAACAAAAAGAAATGAAGCCATGACTAATTATGTTGCATTCACCAGTTTGTTTTACTGCAGTGTTTAAGTTCATGAGCCCAGCGAGGCCACACAACCATATACACGACATGTCATAACGCACAGCTGAGCATTTTTTTCTTCACACGAGCACGGAGATAAAGCCGCTGTGGCGTGAGGAAAACGGCGCTGACCAAGACGTAGATACCGAGGGATGGATTTGGCCCCCGGGGAAGATTTCACTGGCTCCGAGTCGACTCACATTTAACTCCCATTATGGACTCGCTGTGCCAAGCCAGTGGCCAGGAGCTGCTATCGTAATGACACGGTAGTGAGAGAGCAGTCCCGCTCACGCGTACGAGATCACACACACCGTATCCGACCATCCAAAACTCAAATTGATTATTTGATCTGTTTTTTTGTGGCCTGCGGCGAGTCTGCACCGCTTTACTTTACGTAACTGCATGCAGTCGCGTTCAAAGGCCTTGTAAAGAAAGACGAGTGAGTTACGAGTTTGGGGAATGTATGTGTGTTTGTTCTTAAGCAGCTACACCCTTCAGAGAGGGCAGCGCGGGGGCCATGCTCTGCATATAACGGCAAAGCTACGTTAGCTACGGTGGCCCTGAGGGGCAAAAGACAAACGCAAATCACAAAAGACAAACGCAAATCACAAAAGACAAACGCAAATCACAAAACGCAGACGTAAATCACAAACGCAATACAAAAAACACAAATCAGAAAACCCAAATGTACATCACAAAACACAAAAGCAAAACACAAAAAACACAAATGCAAATTACAAAAAACACAAACACAAATCACAAAAAACACAAACGCAAAACAAAAACACAAATCACAAAAAACACAAACGCAAATCACAAAAAACACAAACACAAATCACAACACACAAATCACAAAAAACGCAAATCACAAAAAACACAAATGCAAATTACAAAAAACACAAACACAAATCACAAAAAACACAAAACACTAAAAACGCAAATCACAAAAAACAAACACAAATCACAAAAAACACAGACACAAAACAAAAAACACAAATGCAAATTACAAAAAACACAAATTCAAATCACAAAAAACACAAAACAAAAAAACGCAAATCACAAAATATGGATGTATTATTGCGTTTGTGATTTGCGTTTGTGTACGTATAATGCAAAAACGTCTAGAATGAGGAAAACTTCATACTTTATGTTTACATATCATTTCTCTTCTATCGCACATAGAACTCATCAGTGTCTACTTGACATCATGTTCTATGTTTGTCAAGTGCATGATTTTAAGTAGCTTTTTCAATCTTCAAGAGACAAAACATCACAATTATCGTAAATAAACATGGAGAATTAAGAGATCATGTTCTAATGTTGTCTAATTTCCTCCCTGTCTTGTCCCTGCAGCTCTGAAGAGGTCCTTCGAGGTGGAGGACGTGGACACCTCAGCTCACTCGTCGCCCGGCTCTCGTCGCACGACCAGCTCCCCTCACCGCAACGCCATGTCGCCCACCAGCATCTACTACCGCGACCTCGGCACGGCGACGTCCGCCGCCGCCGCCGCCAACAACAACAACAACCTCAACTACACCCAGCCTCGCTCCATCATGGGCGGCGGAGGCTCCAAGACGCCCGAGCCTGTGCCGCGGCGCTCCGAACTCTCCATCGACATCTCCTCCGCGTCGGCCGGCAAGCACGTGGATAACGTCGCCAGCCCCGCGTCGTCGCGCTTCGCGGCCGGCGGCGCGCCGAAACGCCCCGACGTCCTGGGCCACTCCAAAACCGCCGACGCGAGCCACAAGAGGGAGGTGACGTTCGCCCGGCCGTCCGCCGACTCCCCGGTGATGAGGCGCAACGAGGGCAACAACAACAACAACGGCACCGGCCACAATCACGCTCGCAGGTTGGAGCCGCCCAGTCCGGGGGATGTACGCAGACCGGACATCAGCATCACCAGAGCTCCCGCGGAGAACAACGGGCACCACGCGGCCGCGCACCACCCGCACCATCCCAACCCGCACCACAGCACCATCGTCACCACCTTCCGCTGCTCCTCGCCGAGCCACGCCGGACGCAGATCTCCCAACCCTGACCGTAAGTCTGCACCTCACCACACCTGTGCTTCTGCCGACACTGCTGACGATTACGAGTAGAAATTTCCTGGGAAAATGGTGAATATTTTGGTTTATTTTTTCCTCTGATTTGGAGCTGCGTTCATACGTAACAGCAGACGTCGTGACAGGCGGGAGCAGACTTGACTTTTTATAGTAATACTGAAGTAAAGTATATGACATTTTAGAGTTGGGATCGAGCCATGGTGGCTCAGTGGTAGGGCGAGTTGTCTTTCTACTTGAAGGTTGTGGGTTCAAATCCTTGAGCAAGACACAGAACCCCATGTTGCCGCGTGTGAATGGGTATGAAAGATGTGTGAATGGGTGAAAACTGTGGTGTAAATCAGCTCAAGACAAGAAAAACTCTATGTAAATATAGACCAACTCTTCTTCTTCTGATTTTATTTGGTAGTAATATATAACAAAGGTGTTTGGAAGAAATGTAGTGGATTAAAAGTTGCTACAAATACAAATAACAAAGTAAAGCACAGATATGTGAATTTTGTAATGAAGTATTTGTACTTACATATAATGTAAAAATGTGTAGAATGAGGAAAAACATCATTCTTTATGATGTTATATATCATTAGGCTTCGAGCACGACTGTGCAAAAGATCCCTATTGAAACTGAAGGAATTCTTTATTATTATTATTCCACGGAATTAATCGCATTATTGGGGCCTTTCCGATGCCCCAAAACTCACAGATTTTGCAACCACATCAGACCTGGTGAACGATTGCGTGTGAAACTCGTTTGGAGGAAAAAACGTCGAGAATTGGAAGTGGGAGGGGCTAAAAACTGAGGCAAAAAAGTGCTAGCAGGTCGTCTCCTGTCGGGTTTAACGTACATGAACGAAACTTGGTACACGCGTTCATGAGGTTCTGCTGTAAATAAAAGTCGATGACAAGTGTCCTGTGGATCCTACAGGAAGGCCGCCATTTTGGATTGAGCGCGAAAACGGAGAGGCGTTTTTTGGCGAATTTGCACCAATGCTACAAAATCAAAATCTAGTTTCTCGTATATCTCACATGGACCTCATGAAGTATTTTTGGCTTTATTTACATAATCAGAATCAAACCCTAATAATGTACCAAGTGGAAAATAGAGTAAATGGTTTTTGCTCAGGTTTAAAAAATGAATTCCATTTTCCAAAGCAATGAGCAATGAGTACTTTTCAGCCACTTAAATCCAGCTCACTTAAATAATAATCAAGAAAATATTATTATAATATTATAATAACATTTTCCAGATTTCCTTTCTTAATTTTATTCAGGCCTCATTATCCTGTGCCCGTGGATCAGGTCTCTCTGTCAGTAACACAAGTAACCGTGTCCTTCAGAAAACAGCAGACCGTCTGTCTGTCTGCGCTCGTGGTCGTTCGCGTCTGTTCGTCCTGCAGAATCTGAGACGACGTGATGAAAAGTTTAACCTTGGCTGCTCGAGAACTGTATACAGCAGTAAAAGAGTAATTGGCGTTTTTTTAGAATGTGGAGATATTCAGCCACAGGGTCACTGTGGTCCAGCTCATGTTTTATTTTATTTTAATAACATGTACTGATTGTTAGATAGTTGGATTATTTACACATTAATGTTATATTGTATGTCATTGGCTCACTCACTCACTCATTGTCTAACCCAGGGGTTAGAGCACATGTGTCAAACCCAAGGTTCCGGGGGCCAGATGTGGCCCGCCACATCATTTTATGTGGCCCGCGAGTCACGAATTGGTCTTAAAAAACCTGTGTTAAAATAGGTCTGTGCTGCTTTAAGGCGTGCGTTGACCATAAACTACATTTCCCACAATGCACGGCGATTGCGTTACCCGCAAAGCGACGGTGTCCCGCGCCTCGCTAAAAAATAACTTTCTGTATTTATTACTTATTCAATTCGTTGCATGACGCACATACAACGATACGCTGTGATCTAGTAGCAGGATGTCGCTGTTGAACAGAAGCTAACGTTAGCGTCAGAATGCTAGCTGACGCTAACGCTAACTAGTAGAAGTTATTGACGGTATTTTATTTTTTTCTATATATTTATATTGTCTTATAATGTGGGTTCTTTACAATGTAGTGTTTATTTTTTTTACTAAGTTTGTATAGGTTTTTACAAGTTATTACAGTATTTTATTGTTCTTTACATTTATATTTCCACATACTTTATTTATCTCTCCGTTCCGACACCAATATAAAGAAAAAATGATAATTTTTCTGGCATATTTACGAATGGTAATTAATCGTGATTAATCCACAGCTACCCTGTGATTAATCTGATTAAAAATGTTAATCTTTTAACATATTTTTACCCTAATAAAAATGTAATTTCATCTTCATTTTGAGGCTCCAGATAAATTTTATTTGGGTGGGGTGAAACGTCACCATCATACACTTTCTGACCTTCTTGGTGTGAGGCAACAGTGCGAGCCGCAACTCTCCCGTGTACCCCCCCCCCCACCCCCCACCCCTCCCTTATGGTATGATGATGAAACTTAATCCCGGTGCTTTGATAACACGCCCGGCGGTCGCCGAGCAACACAACTCTGCAGAGATTGTTTGTATCCGCGGCTGATGGAAGTCGGTCCAGCGTTCGCTGGTGTGTTTTGGTCACGATTAGCGCCCGAGGGGACACGCATCTGGCTCGGCGCTAACGCTAACTGTGTCCAGGCTGTGTACAAAAGTGAGCTTTTCCATGGCCGCAAACATCTGCGTACGTAAACGTAAAACAACGAGCGACGAAACCAAGACGAAGAAATAAAAGAGAGTAGATGTTGCGCACACGCGCGGCACTTAACAGCTTATGATGTTTTGGAGGTTGACGTGAGCTGCTGATCCACGTGTGATCCCGCTCACGTGGTTGTCACGTTAACAAATATCGTTATCGGCGCTTTTAGAAAAATTTTCCTCTTAAAGGGATAGTTCAGGTTTGTCCAGATGGACAGAAAGACAGATTTTTAGCCACTTAACAAAGTTTACGATATCCTGAGGATAACTTTGCTGTTTTTCTTGAGGTTGGACGACCTCCATCTTCCTGCTGGAAACTGAGGAACCAAAGTCCTCACCCTAACCCTTTTTTATATTATAACAGACAGCAGTTTCCGGGAGGAAAAGGCAAGAAAAAGTGGGGAACATATTCTTAAGGTATCATAGAGAGCATTGACATTTTCAAAAATAACCTGAACTATATCTTTAAGCTCCTAAACTGCACTGTAAAAGCGACCGTCTGAAGGGAAAACTGTGCTGTATCAGCCTGAATAAATCGCCGTCCTCACATTAACCATAAAGCCAAGTATTTCATAATTAGCTCCTGATGAAACATGATGACTTTTTCCTGACGACGTCGGTCATTTTGAGGTTCGTTCTTTGTCCTGGATCGAAGCCCAAATAGCAAAAACCTCAGCACTTTGTCATGTGACCATTGTCTCGTCAGCATATTTCTATTATTGTGTGTCGTGTTTTTCTACTGAAATAAAATCACTCATTTATCGCCTGTGCATGTGCTGAAGCTTTTACACACGCTTCGCTTCTTCAGGCTTTATTTTTGAATTCGGAAGCAAACTATGGATCTGACTTCCTTATTTGTTGCGGCACTTCCGGGAAACAGTTTCCTGCACTTGAGTCTGCAGTGTTGTGCAAATACTGGTAAATATCTATGACTAATGCAAATGGCAGCTCAGTTCCACATCAGTGTGATATTAGAGCAGGGGTCTGCAACCTGTGGCTCTACAGACCCTCTCTAGTGGCTCCTTTTCATGTTTTTCACACTTTTTTGTCAAGATAAAGCCGTAAATATAAGTGTTTTGATAGTTTTTTCTGTCACATGCAATTGGAAAACCTTTCCCAGAAAGCCATACAGCGATGTGTACATGAAGAAGTACTATGATGGTAGAATTCTAGTCATTGCGAGATAGTTTTTGTATTTGAGACAAAAGTCAGCTCAATGTTAAAGTGCATTAGGGCAAATTGATCATTTCCTGAATTTCAAAAATACATTAAAATTATTCCTTAAGATGTTTGCAAATATTTTCAACGGATCCTTGTTCAGGATGCTGCCGACTGTTATGATTGTAAATTTCAAGTCATTCTGGGATACTTTTATTTTTTTTGAAGAAACTCAGCTCACTGTCAAAGTGCATCAGGGCAAATGGATTATTTCCTACATTTCAAAAATTCATAAAAATTAATCCTTAAGAGGTTTTCAAATATTTTCAACAGATCCTTATTCAGGACGATGCCGACTATTATGATGGTAAATTTCAAGTCATTCCGAGATACTTTTCGTTTTTGAGACTAAAGTCAGCTCACTGATCATTTCCTGAATTTTCAAAAATTCATTAAAATTATTCCTTAAGACGTTTGGAGTCCTATCCATCTTTAGATCCATGTACTGTACAGGTTTTCTTAGATATAAACTACATAAAGTTTATATGTAGTAAATATAGTATATTATTTATAAAAAATGTCGTTTTATCTTCATTTTAAGGCTCCAGGTTGATTTTGTTTGCTTGGAGAGGGGACAAAAATGCCTCTTTTCAGTCTAAAGGTTGCAAACTCCCTGTATCAGAGAGTAAGAGAGTGGCTGTGTGTGTGTGTGCGGTTGAAAAGATAAATCAAATGACGTGATAAATTAATAAATGTTGGCAATATAATGGCCATGGATTTATCACTCGGGGGCCGTGAACAACACTTAATCATCATTAAGTAGCCACTTCTCCGGTGGCTTATTTTCAACAAAATGAACAGACGTAGAGAAACGCTTCAGTGACTTCTTCATATTTAAGTCTTTTGGCCTCATAGTGGAGTGCGATTCCTTATTCCTCAGAGGAGGAGGAAGGAAAAAAGTTTGTACATGATACCTGTTTTCTAGAAGCAATATTATTGATCAAAGTTGTCGTCCTGTCTTCTGCCTAAAGCCACTGACAGGAAGTGTCAAACCAGAAGTCTCTCACACTAATGATGGTGGACGTCTTCTTACATCATTTCTGCTGAAAATAAGGTCCATAGATCTAACTCTGCTGGACCCACAAAGTGTAAAATTCAATAGCTTAATGATTATTTCCCTTTTAGCTCCAAATACACACAACGTGAAGTTGTTGTTTTGGCAGGTTTGAAAATGTTCTCACATTTCACCCACTCATGTTGTCGACTTGTTTGTTTGATAAGGTTTCCTGCCATTCAGTCTTTCCAACAGGAAGTGACACACACACACACACACACACACACACACATTCTTGAACTTGCTGCATACTGAGGACCGGGTAAAAGTGGTGGCAAAGTGAGGACCAGCATTTCCACTTTATAAATCAACACAATTACAAATATCTACTTCATAAAAGACATCTATATAGAATAACTGGGTGCAGTACCATAAAATGTCTACAGGTGGAGCCCCAGAGCAAAAAGTGCGTGAAACACCAGGGCTGGTTTTTGTACCAAATTGAGGACCTCTGTTAAAAACATAGTATAGCATGTATACAACCTCAGGAAGTGATTTCAATGAAAACAAAGTGAGGACCGGACCAAAATGTCCTCACTTTGTAAAAATGTCCTCACTTTGTTGGTTAAAAACCCCTCACAAGTACAAGAACAAACACACACGTTCTAGCACAGCTATCCTTTAAAGGACTCGCGTTGACTTCCATTCATGTGGACTGTTTATGTCAGAAAAGGAACTAAAGTAAAGTACACTAACACACACACACACACACACACACACACACACACACACACACACACACACACACACACACACACACACACACACACACACACACACACATGTACTTGCTGCATACTGAGGACCTGTTAAAAGTGCTGGCAAAGTGAGGACCAGCATTTCCACTTTATAAATCAACACAATTACAAATATCTACTTCATGAATGACATCTATATAGAACTACTGGGTGCAGTACCATAAAATGTCTACAGGTGGAACCCCAGAGCAAAAAGTGCGTGAAACACCAGGGGCTGGAAAACAGGTTTTTGTACCAAATTGAGGAGCTTTATTAATAACAGAGTATAGCATGTTTACGACCTAAGGAAGCGATTTCAATGAAAACAAAGTGAGGACCGGACCAAAATGTCCTCACTTTGTAAAAATGTCCTCACTTTGTTGGTTAAAAACCCCTCACAAGTACAAGAACAAACACACACACACATTCTAGCACAGCTATGCTTTAAAGGACTCGCGTTGACTTACATTCGCGTGGACTGTTTATGTCAGAGAAGGAACTAAAGTAAAGTGCACTAACACACACACACACACACATGCAACACACACACGTACTTGCTGCATACTGAGGACCGGGTAAAAGTGCTGGCAAAGTGAGGACCAGCATTTCCACTTTATAAATCAACACAATTACAAATATCTACTTCATGAAAGACATCTATATAGAATTACTGGGAGCAGTACCATAAAATGACTACAGGTGGAGCCCCAGAGCAAAAATTGCGTGAAACACCAGGGGCTGGTTTTTGTACCAAATTGAGGAGCTGTGTTAAAAACAGAGTATAGCATGTTTACAACCTCAGGAAGTGATTTCAATGAAAACAAAGTGAGGACCGGACCAAAATGTCCTCACTTTGTTGGTTAAAAACCCTCACAAGTACAAGAACAAACACACACACAGGACTCGCATTGACTTCCATTCGTGTGGACTGTTTATGTCAGAAAAGGAACTAAAGTAAAGTACACTAACACACACACACACACACACACACACACACACACACACAGAGTATCCTGTGCTTCCTGTCGCGTTGTGTCACTGCGATTGTTTGCTGTGACCTCACTGCAGTGCACTTCCTCCACCTGGGCCTCATGTGATCCACGTCAGTCCACTTCCGCACCAGTATCCTCCTTTAACTCCTGAGGATCACGGGGCCGTGTTGACGTTCAGGTCAGATCCTGAGAGCAGTGACGTAAAGTAAAGTAAAGTAAAGTAAACCCAACACTGTTGTTATGGTTTTACACCCAGGCCGACACTTTGATGTCAAAACAGCGTTCACGTCAGCGCGAAATCCATCTTTACAAACACGATATCGCAATCGAGCTGAATTGTGTACGTGTGTGACTGCATGAATAAGAGCTTCCTGGATGTCGGCAAAGTGAAGCCATGAGACGTACTTATACGAACCGTGATGTAGCTCGAAGCCGCGAGCGTCTCCGCTGCGCGTTGCGACTTCGAGCCGATGCGATAAGTGGACGGTTAAATTCGCCGTAGCATATTTTAACGTGAAAACGTAGATATCGGGGGTTCACTTCAGGCTACAGACGGCAGACATGCTCTGATGTCTATCTGCGCTCTGCTCCTGTGTCTTCAGCCAGATTTGGGAGGCAGGAGGGGGGGGGGGGGGAGCCTTATCTTGACAGACAGGCCTGCTGTTCATCATCATCATCATCATCATCAATCCACCGAGCTCATATCTCACATCACCTGCAGTCACAAATAGCACACGCTCTTATCACTTCCTGCATGGACCACTTTTTTTAAAAAATGAAGAAAGTTTGTTTCACAAGTTATTTCTTTAACTACTATCCATGTGAAAGCTCATACATTAGCACGTGATACACAAAACTTCATACTTACTGAAAATAGCATAGGGTGAAGTTTTTAAGACTAAAGTCAGATCACTGTCAAAGTGTATCAGGGCAAATGGATTATTTCCTACATTTCAAAAATTCATTAAAATTATTCCTCAAGAGGTTTGCAAATATTTTCAACGGATCCTTGTTCAGGGCGATGCCGACTATTATGATCGTAAATTTCAAGTCATTCCGAGATACTTTTTTTTTTTTGAAGAAACTCAGCTCACTGTCAAAGTGCATCAGGGCAAATGGCTTATTTCCTGATTTTCAAAATTTCCTTAAAATTATTCCTTAAGTGGTTTGCAAATATTTTCGACTGATCCTTATTCAGGGCGATGCCGACTATTACTGTGTAAAATTTCAAGTCATTCCGAGATACTTTTTGTTTTTGAGACTAAACTCAGCTCACTGTCAAAGTGTATCAGGGCAAATTGATAATTTCCTGAAATTCAAAAATTCATTAAAATTATTCCTTAAGAGGTTTACAAATATTTTCAACAGATCCTTGTTCACGGCGATGCCGACTATTATGATGGTAAATTTCAAGTCATTCCGAGATACTTTTTTTTTTTTTGAAGAAACTCAGCTCACTGTCAAAGAGCATCAGGGCAAATGGATTATTTCTTACATTTCAAAAATTCATTAAAATTATTCCTTAAGAGCTTTGCAAATAATTTCAACAGATCCTTGTTCTGGACGATGCCGACTATTATGATGGTAAATTTCAAGTCATTCCGAGATAATTTTATTTTTTTTGAAGAAACTCAGCTCACTGTCAAAGTACTGAGTTACGGCTCATACATTAGAGTTCTGTAAAAAAAAACACATAAATGAGCTATAATTTCACTGATGTTCTGTAATATTAACAGTAAAACACTTTTATTTATTTTGTTTATTAAAAAAATTTTTTTAAAATCTGCCGTAAATTCACAGAAATGATTTACAGTGTGCTTACTAACATGCATATAAGTCACATACTAGCCCTTTATTAGTAAATATGAAGCACGTATTAACACGTTACGCAGGAAAAATCAGAATTCATGTCGTAATAGAGGTAGAATAAGGTTATGTAGCTTTGGAAAAAAGGAGAAAGTTCATTTTATTTGATTTCTTTCAAAGTGGACAACTCTTATTTAGAGATCAATATGTGTGTTTCCTAATCTAAAGTGTTACCCACGCTTTAAATAAATACAGATTACGCGTATTTATTTAAAGAGTCACTCGATGCTCGTTGTGAGGCCAAAGAACAAAAGTCATGTCCTCTTTTTGACCGTTCTTGTGGAATTCACTCTCGATTTTCTGCCTAAATACACAGATTATTTTCCTAATGGAGGTGTTGTTGACGTCGTCGTCGCTGCGGAGGAAGGAGCACGTGAAGCTATTTGTCTCTTATTAGGACTGACCTTCTGGAGATTGGGGAGGCGGAGCCTGTGGTTGAGCAGTGGGTGATTTGTCTGTGCCTGTCCATAGGTCAGGAAAGGGCACACACACACACACACACACACACACACACACACACACTTTCTCAACCTTGTTTCTTACTTTTGTCACCGACATACTTACACAAACACACACACACACACGTAGCCTGAGGCGGAGGCATATCTGAGGTCAATCCTCTCCCAGTTGTAATTACCCTGGACTGATCCCAGACCATTACTCAGTGTGACCTGTTGGCTAATTACCCAAAGAAAATGCCAGAGCAGGAGTTTGGCCAATACTTTTTTTTTTTTTTTGGTATGGGGAACAACTAAGGACAACATTAGCAGTCAGTCATACACCCACACACGCATTCTTTTACTTGCAGCATACTGAGGACCAGCATTTCCACTTTTTAAATCAACACAATTACAAATATATACATCTATAAAGAACTACTGGGTGCAGTACCATAAAATGTCTGCAGGTGGAGCCCCAGAGCGAAAAGTGTGTGAAACGGGTTTTTGTACCAAATTGAGTATAGCATGTGTACAACCTCAGGAAGTGATTTCAATGAAAAACAAAGTGAGGAACGGACCAAAATGTCCTCACTTTGTAAAAATGTCCTCACTTTGTTGGTTAGAAAAAACCCTCACTGGTCCTCAGTATGCCGCAAATACAAGAACACGCACACACACACACGCATTCTTGTACTTGCTGCATACTGAGGACCAGCATTTCCACTTTTTAAATCAACACAATTACAAATACCTACTTCATGAATGACATCTATGAAGAACTACTGGGTGCAGTACCATAAAATATCTGCAGGTGGAGCCCCAGAGCGAAAAAATGTGCAAAACAGGTTTTTGTACCAAATTGAGTATAGCATGTTTACAACCTCAGGAAGTGATTTCAATGAAAACAAAGTGAGGACCGGACCAAAATGTCCTCACTTTGTAAAAATGTCCTCACTTTGTTGGTTAAAAAAACCCTCACTGGTCCTAAGTATGCCGCTAGTACAAGAACACGCACACACACGCACGCACACACACACGCACACACACACTCAGCCAAAGTTCATAAAACACCCAGGACCTAAATCTCCTCGCCTTATTCTCAGCTCTGTGTTTAGTTATTGACACGATTAAAACATGATGGTGGAAGAAGAAGAAGAAGAAGAAGAAGAAGAAGAAGAAGAAGAAAGAGGGCGTGTACAAAAAGTATAATCCATCACAAATATTAAATAATACTTCTTTTTTTTTAAAAGGGATTAGATATTTTAAAAGGAACTTTTCTGTGATATCTAATTCCCACTCGCCTTGATTTGATCACGTGACGAAGCACAGGTCTTGAATTATCGGTGAAGTGTCACTTCTTGACCACACACTGTGCGTGTGCTCCCAAATCTGGCCACAAGGAGGCAGTGTGTGACAGTGTGTGAAATATCCAGAAACACAGTGAGCCTGGGACTTCCCAGTTGTTTTGAACCAGCTTTAAAATACAATTCATATCCATGAGTACGTTCATAAATTAAACTTAATAATGTCAAACTTCTTCCCGTTCACATCTAAAGAAAGATTATTTTAATTCCGACATACATCACAGAGATAGGAACTCATTCAAAACAATCAGAACATAAACATAGACATAAAAGGGTTTTTCCTCTTTTATGAGCATCTTACAGGAGGAGGAGGAGGAGGAGGAGGAGGAAGAGGGAACTGAAAGAAATGGGAAACCCTTCAACCCTCAACCCTGCTGACCCAGATAAACACACACACACATTCTTGTACTTGCTGCATACTGAGGACTGGGTTGCTGACAAAGTGAGGACCAGCATTTCCACTTTGTAAATCAACACAATTACAAATATCTACTTCATGAATGACATCTATAAAGAACTACTGGTTGCAGTACCATAACATGTCTGCAGGTGGAGCCCCAGAGCAAAAAGGGCTGGAAAACTTTTTAGATTTTTTTTTTTTGGGTCCAAAATTTGACAAAAAAAACCATACCATACCATACTAAGTCGACCAAAATTTCAAAAAAAAATTGACGAAAATATTTTGGCCCAAGATTTGACAAAAACATCATATTATACTATGTTGACCAAAATTTCAAAAAAAAATTGACAAAAATATTTTGGTCCAAAATTTGACAAAAACGTCATACCATACTATGTCATCCAAAATTAGAAAAAAAATGTTGGTCCAAAATTTTACAATAAAGTCATGATATACTATGTCGTCCAAAAGTTGAAAAAAATTGAAAAAAAAAATTTTGGTCCAAAATTTTACAATATATTCAAAAAAAAAATTTGACTAAACATTTTTGGCCCAAAATGTAACAAAAGTTGAAAAAAAAAAATTTTTTTGACAAAAATGTCGTCCAAATATGATTTTTTTTTTTTTGACAAATTGAGTATAGCATGTCATAGCAACCTAAGGAAGTGATTTCAAGGACAAACAAAGTGAGGACCTCACTGTAAAAATGACCTCCTTTTGGTTAAAAACCCTCACTGGTCCTCAGTATGCCGCAAGTACAAGAACAAACACACACACAACACACACACACACACACTGAGTTCCCCTCTCTCCAGATAAGGCTTTTACGGATGTTGGGAGTTTACACTGAGCATCTGGGGGAAGTCAGGGGTTAAAGACGTTTCCCACCGCTGCAGAAAGAACCTCCTCCGTCCTCTGTTTTGTTTTGTTATCTTGGCAAATCCCACATCACGCGTCACTTCCCTCTCTGACCTGATGTGACACTTTTTAAACCACAGACTTGACCTTTTAAAAAAAAAACTGAACATGTCACTCACTCACAGTGCACTCAGAGTGGTTTTTACAGTCATGAAGGAGAGGAAGTTCACGTGAGGTCACTTTTTCACTCTCTCTGCAGATGATGATGATGATCTGGTCTGATAGAAGACACGATGGATAAAACAATCGGTTCCACCCTTTCTCTTTCTTTCTCTGTGTGTGTGTGTGTGTGTGTGTGACAGATGGTCATTTGTGCTGCAGCTCTGCTGAAACGAGTACATTCACGTGTGAAGGTGTGTGAATTCACCGTACGTGAGGATGCAGTCTCGTCCCTTATGTTTGACCAACTACTACCAACAGCTGTCTCAATGATACGGCAACTTTTAGCCCTTTAACAACAGGATGAAAGTGCATCGTCACGTATTTGTGACTATTAAAGGTGCATTATGTAATAAATCGTAAAATCCTCCTAATGTGTCACAGAGACTCAGGAATAATGTTCATATAACAAACTGAACTCACCAACAACAACAGTACAGACAAAATATTTGCATTAAAAAAATATATATTTTGCAGACTGCAAATCATGTTTATGTTTTGAAATCATGTTTTGGCGTCATGTGGCGCCACCTACCACCATCTACCAATCACTGCAGTCAGTAGAAAAAATTTAAAAAAAGTAGTAGTCTTATTTATTATTTTTTATACCCTGCTATGGGTCACGTCTCATAGAAATGCACTTTTTATATTTAAACCCTGCTATAGACCTGCTATTTCATACTGTGCAATAAGAATTTGATGGCTGTTTATCCTTTTAATGTAGTACGCTGAAACTGAAAACCCACCTCACGTTAACTAGGGTCACTTTTTTTAATGTCCTTTTTGACCCATACTCTGGTTGTTGTTGTTGTTGTTGTTATTGTTCTTCGTTTTTAGCTGTATGCACTTTCAAGGTGAAGTCAAGTAAATCTCGTTGTACAACTTGTATAATGACAATAAAGGCATTCTATTCTATTCTATTCTAGAGTCTCAGCTGCCGAGCAACCACGGGTTGCCAGTTACGTCAGAAATCCAAACCTAAAAAGACCTCGGTGTTTTGAATTTGAATGTAGTAACCGTTTTTGGCCACATTCTTACATATGGCGCCTTTTAAAGTTATAATTCTAGCGTTTCCTATAGGGACAAATCTACTATATTATACATCCATCCACCATCTACTGCGTTATCCTTCACATGAGGATCTTGATGCTAAAGCCCAATTTATACTCCTGCGTAAAGTGCTCTGCGTAGGTTACGCAGAGTCCTCTGCGTCGACGCAGAACCTGTCGAAGAGCCTCTGCGTCGTCTCCGGCTGCACAGAATATTTTTTAAGTGTCCGTCACTCCGTCAAGGGACAACGGAGACGGCAAGAGCTGCGATTGGTCCTCAGGACAGGCCGAGCGAAGCTGCTCTGTGTCGGCTCACAGTGAGCAGCGAGCGTCCACAGAGGGCGGAGCTAAACACCGCCGACTTCGTCGCTGCCGAACTATAAATACGTCATATCTTAACACACACAGCACATGTTTAGACTCTAAATGGCCAATTTCTTGCCTCAAATTATCTTAAAACTGCGTTCCGTCACACAGAAAAGTGACAAACGGCCGCTGTTTCAACAACAACAGTCTTTCTCCCTCGGACGCCATTGCTCACTGTAGCCAAAAGCAGAACAACCTTGCGCAGCGACCCCTACTGATCGGGCGGGAAATTGCAGCGCCTATCCGTCACCACGACGCAGAAGTATAAAGGCTCGAGTCGTCTACGTGGTGACGCAGACGGATAACGCATTACGCAGTCGGAGAAGTATAATGTGGCCTTGAGCCCAGCTGGCACACATAGAGACAAACAACTATTCACTCTCACACTCACACCTACAAATTCTGCATGTGTTTGGACTGTGGGAGGACATGCAAACACCAGTCAGGAAGACCCTTGTTCCACTCAGGTCATGAGGCAAGAGCAGTTTCCACTACTTTGTACAGATTTTTCCCTACTACTACTACTACTACACTACTTTTCCCTTTTGTACGGATTATTTTACAATAACGGATAATCACAATGGGCCCAATGGGTTGGTGTAGTGGTTTGCGCTCTTGCCTTTGCAGCAAGAAGATTCGGGGTTCCTGGATTCGAGTCCCGGTTTGGAACAACTTCGGAACAAGAGCCTTTCTGCAAGGAGTTAGCACGTTCTCCCCGTGTGTGAGTGGGTTTTCTCCGGGTTCTCCGGCTTCTTTCCCACAGTCCAAAAACATGTCATATGGGGATTAGGGTGAATTGGTCACTCTAAAATGACCGTAGGTGTGAGAGCGTGAGTGAATGGTTGTTCAGGGTGTGACGTTGCCTATCGAGGACAAAGCGGTAGATGATGGATGGATGGATAATCACAATACTTAGCTTTTCATTAGTAAACTTCTGCCAGGTCTGGCAATAACCATACATTGAGTGTTTGTTCCTCACTGAAGTGATGCTCGGCTGTAGCTCGACTGAAAGTCAGAAGGAAGGAAATCACTGCAGCGTTTACTAGGTGGAGATGTTTTTTTCCCCCTATAAATTAACGTTTTGGATGAGCCGTGGAACAAGCTGTTGTCGGATCATTGTGCAGCCTCAAGTCTTAATTATTGTCAATTATTGCAGCTTTTGTGGCCTATGGGCCGGGTTTGCCGTCAGAAATCTGTTGAGACGCGAGCGTTGAAGCAGAGCAGAGGATGAACCCTGACCCACACAGTGAGGTGCTGTGGGACGTCGACGACAGGAAGTGCACACACACACACACACACACACGCACACACAGCTTCAGATGTTGGTGAAAGGCCATGGCGATGTACGTCTAACACCACGCTATCATCTCAGCTAAGATGATAGCTTAGCTCGTGGCTTTTGCTAAACGCTCTCTCCGTCACTGTCTCTTTCTACACGTCGGGAAGCTTCTATTATAGATAATCATCAGTGTGATTTGGTTATATCTTCAAACCGCACCGAGGGTTTAATCACAGAGCTCTTTGGAGTTGAGTCATTCCTGAGCCTCTACACCACCCCCCCCCCCCCCCCCCACACACACACACACACATACAGAGATTCCCCAGAAGGCCGATCCCATGGATTCGCTCTGTGTTTATTGTTCATGAGGGAAAAGCTTCCTCTCTCAGAAAGAGAGAGCGAACGTCGCCGTGTGAGCTCGGCCTTTTTACGTAGGTTTGTTCCACGTTCCGTGTTCCGCGACCGGAGTCTTTTTTATTTACGGCAGAGACGATGGCTTCTGCTTGCGCTGAAATAGACGACCGTGTGGACGCGGATCATCTTTGTGAGTATCTGCCGTCTGTGGGAGAGCGTGGTGGGTGTTTGAGGTGCAGACGCATGAGAAATGACTGGTTTGATGATGATGATGATGATGATGTGTGTGTTAAAAATCTATGTTGATGTTCTCCTGAGCTGTTGTTTGGTCACTAGTTATCGACTGTGTTTCCATGGAGAGTGTTTTTGTTCGAGGAGAGGCTGACACCTTTTTTTTTTTGTCTTCCTGGAGGACACTTCAACCTCTGGGAATAAGGCTGAATTCCAATTCCTTGCTTAACCTTCAATCTTAATCCTCAATCTCAAAAATGTGCGCTCCCTCTAGTCCAAGTGTTGTGCCGATTCTCAGAAAAATTAAGTTGAGGGCCAAGTTTAAGGGCCGTATCGCCCTCAATGTTGAGATTTTTCCGAGACCACCCTTGGTTAGCGAGGGCTACCCAGAATGCATTGCGTGTTTCACCATGACAAAGATGGCGTCGAAAGCAGCGAAGCGAGTACGCTACAAATGAAGTGTTTTCTTTGTTAAAGGGGAAATAAGTAGTTTATAGTGCCATCTAGAGGAGAGGCTGAAATTTACAACAACAGAACTGCTCCTCTGCTCACCCCCCTCCCTTCCCTGAGCGCTACGGTGTCCTCAGCCGGTCAAATGTCGACCTCGTCGTCTTTCTCCGTGTCAGCAGATGAGGTTCGTGAGGCGAGGGAGAGGGCGGAGCTACCGCGGCCGTAGCAGATGAAGCGGAGAGAGTGGAGGCGGGACTTCCTGCTACAAGTAAAGAGACGCTTGTTTTGTTCTCTCGCGTTTGTCCTTACAGGCTCCGGTAGAAACATGGCGTCTCGCTGCTAACAGTGGCTATGCAACCGCGGCCCGCGACCATGTTATTTTACATTACTTTTTGAAACACTACGAAAATGAAACAAAAACTATTATACAGCGACTAGACAATGCAGGAGCACATATGTATAAAAAAGTGGATTTTGGGTTCATATAAACCCATAAATACTACACAGTGTACCTTTAATAGAGATATAAAAATGATGAAAACCATTGTATTATCTTAGTTTAGGCCCATATTATGGATTACTGACGTCATTGTTGCGTAACATTTATTTTTTTATTTTACGATCTTTTGTCAATAAGTCGTGGTGTGTGGTAACTGTCAGCTGAATATTTGTATGAGTATCATCTTATAACTAACTGACAATCTAATAACTTGACTGACAAACGGATCAGAATAAATAATCCTGACGTAAATGTGTTCTTCTTCTTCTTCTTCTTTTTTGGAGTCGACAGACTGTACGCAGCTTTGGCGTTATTCTGCCCCCTACAGTCTGAAGACGTATCTGCATTTCAGGGGTGTCCCATTTCTAAGTGACAAAATAACCCTCAACACGAGATTAAGGGTTGAGCTCGAGGGTTAAGATAGGAATTGGAATTGGCCCTAAATCCAGCTATCAAACTAATCTCTCACCACAGTATCTTTGCTTTCGTTAGCGCTCTAAAAAAGTAGAAATGTGCGTCCTGAGCTGCATCAGTCCATCTGTTAATGCATGTGATTTTAACCAGAGAGAGGGTGGAGGGGGGGGGGCGTCTTGGAGGCCACTTTCAGGGTGTTGAGATAAACCATCGTCACTCATTGCACACATGCCTTCTCCATCTGCACCACAGGGGAGCAGCAGCAAATGAAACACAACAGGAAGTCTCAAACAGGCCCAGATATCTTCCCTGTAGATATCAACGCAAAGCCAGATGTTATTCGTCCTCCAAAAACCTCCCCCCGCCTGTTCCTTACTCTTCCAACCATCCGTAAACTTCCTCCTCGACTCCTTTCCTTCTCCTTTCCTTCTCCTTTTCCCTCATGCTCAGGAAAGTCGTGTCGCTGAGTCACTCCGAGGTTCCTCTGAGTCACAGATTTGCCTCCTGTAATCGCCTCCATGTGTGCTGTGTGAGCTCTGCCCTGATTTGGTGGCCTTAAAGTAATCAGGAGAGCGACCTCTGGGCCAATCACAGCAGAGGGTCGTGTTCTCCACATGTGAACACATTATTCTTCAGTTTCTTCTTCTTCAGCCACAAATGTGATTTGATCCAACTGAACGTTGACATGTGTTCAACAGGACTACTGTGTTACAGGAGAGATGATAATCAAACGGCGGCTAAAAGACATGAATTACAGTGAGCACATGACTTCACTTTAGAAACTCTGACTCCTGATTGAGTTTAAACAAGGAAGTAAAACTGATAATTTTGATAATATGAAACGGCAAACTATATACATCGCTTACAGTTTTATTAGTTCAAATTAAAATAGCTCTTCTTGGCTCTTTGCAGGGAAAATAAAATAATATACATACACTACCATTCAAAACATGAATATAACACATTTTGAAAAAATAATACAATTTTGAGAAAAAAATAAAATTTTGAGAAAAATTAATCAGAAAACCATTCCAATTTGAGAAAAAACATAACAATTTTGAGATAAAAAATATTTTCTTTTAGAAAAAATATTGAAAAAAATGTACATTTTGGAAAAAAATGTAAATTATGAAAAAAAATTAAATTTTGAAAAAATAAATGTTTTGAAAAAAACATTAATTTTGAAAAAAAAAACATTTGAAAAAAAAAATATTTTGAAAAAAAGTCTTGAAAAAAATTTAACTTTTGAAAAGAAAAAATAATTTTGAAAAATAAAAAATTTGAAAAAAATTAAATTTTTGAAAAAAATTTAATTTTGAAAAAAATTTAAATTCTGCAATTTTTTTCTAATTTTCTAAATCTTGGAGGCCTAATGGTGTTCTAGTGTTCTAATGGTACATTGTGTTTGCTAAAGGCGTTAGAAGGCTATTGGATGATTAGAAAACCCTTGTGCAATGATGTTAGCACAGCTGTAAAATCATTATTTCTAATCTTGTCAATGTCTTGACTATATTTTCTATTCATTTTTCAACTCTTTTGATGAATAAAAGTCTGACTTAATGGAAATCACACAAAAATCATATAGGTGAGCCCAAACTTTTGAACTTTTAGTGTACATACTGTAGATCTCTGCTTAGATCTTTTGTTCCCATTGGAGGAAACATCACCTTTGACACTGTTCTGTCATGGGGTTTCTTTACTGACAGCTTTTTCTTTATTGTTTATGTCCGTGTGGAAAAGTCGTACTTCAATAAAAAGCAGAGATCTACAGCGGGAACGCGTACATACAGAGTTTAGCGGTTCAATAAAAACGTCGACTTTTTTTTGTAATTTTTCCACAACAGACATGGAGCCGTGACAGTTTTATGATTCTGAGACTTAAGTGCATTTCTTTTAATGGATCCATCAATAACAACAGTCAGTGAGATGTTCTGTAGAGCAGACACACACACAGTCATGTTTGACAGGAAGGAAACGTTTGTGCTGAATGTCGTGAAAACCTCTCTCACGCTTTCAGGCTTTGAGCTGGAAAAAGTTTCATGGAACTAAAGAACAAAATGAATCACTCTGTTTTTCCTCCAGTTATGGAAAAAAAAAACAAGAAAATCTAAATCCATTCGTTGACCGAGCATCTTCCTTTCATCTTAAATGTTCCTCATAGCAGCTTATTCTTTTATCTCATTGTTGCTGGCTGTTCCTGGGACACAGGAAGTGCAGCAGAGCAATGTTTTCCAGGGAACGTTTGGGGTTTTTTTTGGGCCCACGTTCATCTGTTTTTGGAGCCAGTTTGGACTTCAGTGCAGCAGCAGCAGCAGCTTGATTCACTCATGAGTTTTTCATATTGCTGCAAACACGCTGTCAAAAAAAACAGGTACAGTTCATGCAGATAGTGGAAAAAACACAGGAAAATCAGATCATCAATGACAAGCTGGAGTCTGTTTAATATATCGCTCTCAGGAAAGACATAAATTTAGAAGAAGAACTGTCTCATTTCACTTGGAGGAGAAGATTAATGCCACTGGAAAAGGGAAAAACGGGATCAACATCACAAGCTCAAACTAATTTATCAGTAATCTGTAAGAATGTGGCCAAAAACGGTTACTACATTCAAATTCAAAACACCGAGGTCTTTTAGGTTTCGTTTTCTGACGTAACTGGCAACCCGTGGTTGCTCAGCAGCTGAGACTCTACTACCTGCAATGATTGGTAGTAGACGGCGGTAGGTGGCGCCACATGACGCCAAAACATGATTTCAAAACATAAACATGATTTGCAGTCTGCAAAATATATATTTTTTTAATGCAAATATTTTGTCTGTACTGTTGTTGTTGGTGAGTTCAGTTTGTTATATGAACATTATTCCTGACACACACACACACACATTATTGTACTTGCTGCATACTGAGGACTGGGTTGCTGACAAAGTGAGGACCAGCATTTCCACTTTATAAATCAACGCAATTACAAATATCTACTTCATGAATGACATCTACGAAGAGCTACTGGTTGCAGTACTATAAAATGTCTGCAGGTGGAGCCCCAGAGCAAAAAGGGCTGGAAAACTTTTTTAATATTTTTTTTTTATTTGTAATTTTTGGTCCAAAAATTTGACAAAAACGTCATACTATACTATGCCGTCCAAAATGTGAAAACACAACGTCATGCTATACTGTGTTATGCTACTAAAAAAAAATTTGGTCCAAAATTTGAAAAAAAAAAAAAATTGGGTCCAGAATTTGAAAAAAAAAATTGGTCCAAAATTTGAAAAAAAAGAATTTGGTCCAAAATTTCAAAAAAAAAATTGGTCCAAAATTTGAAAAAAAAATTTGAAATAAAAATTTGGTCCAAAATTTGAAAAAAAAAATTTGGTCCAAAATTTCACAAACAAAGTCATACTATATTATGTCGTCCAAAATGTAACTTTTTTTTTTTTTTTGACGAATTGAGTATAGCATGTTATAGCAACCTAAGGAAGTGATTTCAATGAAAACAAAGTCAGGACCGGCCAAAGTGTCCTCACTCCGTAAAAAATGACCTCACTTTGTCGGTTAAAAATCCTCACTGGTCCTCAGTATGCCGCAAGTACAAGAACAGACACACACACACACACACACACACCATGGAATGGCTTCAGTTATATGAGTCAGATCAGTTACGAGGGATTTGGGTTGACTTTAGAGAGAGAGCCCTGGAGAATACAAGGAGGGAGGAGAGGGATGACCAAATGTTTTCAGCACACACACACACACACACACACACACACACACACACACACACACACACACACACACACACACACACACGCACACACACACACACACGAGCAGATGGATTCACACAAAGACATTTGTGCACACACTCACAAATCCAAATGTTTCCGTGTCTTCAAACACACAAAGATTCCACATCCACAACGTTGTCCATTGACTCTCTCTGAATGAGGGGTGTGGCCGAGTGCCGAATGCCTTCCACTTGGGACGGCGGTCATGTGACCGTGCTGTGGGTGTGGCCTGATCAGCAGCAGCAGCAGCAGCAGCAGCTGAAGCTGTGATTGAGAGAAGGAAGAGAGAGAGGAGAAGAGGAAGGAAAGGAAAGGAAAGGAAAGGGTTGGGTGAGTTGTCGATTTTTGGTGTTTTGTGCTATTTTTTCCTGTCGTGCTATGATATGAAAGAATGAGGTGTGTGTGTGTGTGTCTGTGAGTGTGTGTGAGACTGGAGACTGGTGTGAGTTTCCCAGGTGTCTGCTGTGTTTGCTGTGTGAGTTGTAAAGTGTCGACACGAGATCTGGACTGAAAACTTTGGTGATTTCGCTCACATTTAGCTCACGTTTAGCCTCGTGCTTTTTTCCCTCTGATCTCCTTCAGAACCATGCAGTAGACTCTCTCTCCCCACCCCCCCCCCCCCCCCACAGTCCCATTGTTTGGCCTGAGGAGAGTTTGGGGGGTCAGCTCTATCACTCACTCCACCCCCCCCATCCCCTCCCTCACACACTCCCTCTTTTCTCCCTCCATTGTGTCTTCAGCTCTGGAGCATGCATGGATAATCAATCGGCCATCATGAATGGGGGCAGAGTCTTGACCAATCAGCATTCTCCTTCCCCACTTCTTCTTCTTCTTCTTCAGAGTCGTCTCTGAGTTTCCTGTCTGACTTTGAACCAGTGCAGTGGGTTAACCGTGCATGAATACACCTCCAAGTGTTTTTGACGTGGTTCGAATTTGACAAACTCCTTCCTTTTTGGGCAGTTTTGTGCAAGTTCGAGCTGAAGAAATGAACAAGTGATCATTTTAAACTAGTTTAAATGACATTTTTGAGCCCCACGCGCCATAAACTTGATTTTCTAGCAGCCAGGAAACAAAGTTACCCCACATTTTGAAGTGTTTCCTGTTTTTTTTTTTTACATCTCATTGTTGCTGGTTGTTGTAAATGTGAATCTCTGGGACACAGGAAGTGCAGCAGATCAATGTTTTCCAGCGAACTTTGGGGGTTTTTTCGGGGGCCAACGTTCATATGTTTTTGAAGCCGGTTTGGACTTCGGTGCAGCAGCAGCAGCAGCTTGATTCGCTCATGGGTTTTTTCATATTGCTGCAAACACGCGGTCAAAAAAAGGCAGTTTTGTGCAAGTCGAGCTGAAGAGATGAACAAGCGATCCTTTTAATCGAGTTTAAACGACACATTTCAGTTAATTTTGAGCCCCACCTGCCCGAAACGTGATTTTCTAGCAACCAGGAAGCTAAGTTACCCAACATTCTGAAGTGTTTTCCAGCTCTAGTTGCTCCAGTTTACTTTCCTGACAGGAAAAGTGATGCATTTGACCCTTTTCATAGTGACAATGCTGCGTGAATGCTGCCCTCCAGTCATTGTACAATCGCAGTACAAATTACAAAAAGCGTTATCATATTTATTCTCCTGCAGCTGTCGTGTATACGGCGTCTATGTCAGTGTCCTGTAAAACTGTTGGACAATGCCACTGATTCCTCACGCTAGATTAACACTAACATGCTTCATAATTAACCTCTCGGCCAGTGTTAACATGTCGCTAATCAGATTAGCTCATTGATAATGTGTCAGTTAAAGGTGCATTATGTAATAAATCATAAAATCCTCCTAATGTGTCACAGAGACTCAGGAATAATGTTCATATAACAAAAACTGAACTCACCAACAACAACAGTACAGACAAAATATTTGCATTAAAAAAACAATATTTTTGCAGACTGCAAATCATGTCTTTGTTTTGAAATCATGTGGCGCCACCTACCGCCGTCTACCAATCACTGCAGTCAGTAGAGTCTCAGCTGCCGAGCGACCACGGGTTGCCAGTTACGTCAGGAAACGAAACCTAAAAAGACCTCGGTGTTTTGAATTTGAATGTAGTAACCGTTTTTGGCCACATTCTTACATATGGCGCCTTTAAGTTTGAGGCGAGTGGAATGAAATAAATCCTCTTCTTTTCGTGTAATCAAACGCCTGATATCACGTCACTGTTACACTGTGTGTTATTGTGCTGCAGGAGCAGACACAGATTTATGACCTGCTTCTCCAAAGGTCACTCTTCTTCTGCAGAGACGTAACTTCACGTCGTCAGACCGAAGAATTTGCCTCAAAGGCAGCAGAGAAAAAGGCGTAAACTGTTTTGTTTTTTTTTCAGTAAACAATCAGGCGGTTTGTCTTCGATATTCTTTTCCCACATTTCAGGATGTTCTTCTTCTTCCTCTTCGTTCTCCGGCTGTAATTGTGTCCATGTGTCTGCAGTGAAATCTCAGACGCTGAAGTCTGGAGAGAAAAGTGAAGTTATGTTTTTGTTAGCGGTTTTGTCATGAGCCCAAAAAAAAAAAAAAGAATATACTCACAGTGGGAAGTCGGACATGTCGTGTTCTGTCAGAGTTAGGGAAGCTTCCACGCCAGAGTTTATTTTACAGAACAGAAGTTTCTTCACCCGTTTGTTTGTATGCAGAGATTTAAATATGCAAATGATTTATCGTAGAGAACGACTAGTTCCTTTAGTTCTCTAATGTTTTTGTTTTTGTCCACAAGCAAAATGATTTCTTTGTTTATGTGGAGCAAAGAAACAAAGAAAATATTCACATTTAACCCTAGAACACCATTGCTGGGTGGTTTTCACCTTCATCTGTTTATTTTTTTAGAATTTTTTTGTTCCCAAATTTCAAATTTTCCAGTCATTTTGGTCATTTGTCCCCTCGTGATGCTTTTCTTTCATTTTGTTAGACATGACACAGTTTAAAGTAAAAGAACACGACTCAAATTTGTCACGTATTGTCATATTTTGATGACTTTGAAGTACTTTTTATTGGGTGTATTTATTATCTCGGGTAAAAATTACCCGGCGTTAGTAATGGTGTTTTGAATTTAAGCGACAGTGTTCTAGGGTTAAAATGCATAGAATTCTGAATTCCATTTGTCATACTTTAATATGTCGTCTAAAATTTGACAATAATAAAAAAAAAAAAATTACTTTTGGTCCAAAATTTGACAAAAACGTCATACTTCACTATGTCGTCTAAAATTTTACATTTCTTTGAAAATTTTGTTTTGAATTTTTTTGAAATTTCTTTTTGAAATTTTTTTGAAAACAATTTTTTGGGCCAAAATTTGACAAAAACGTCATACTTTACTATGTCGTCTAAAATTAGAATTTAAAAAAAAAAAAAAAATGTTGGCCCAAAATTTGGCAAAAACGTCATACTTAACTATGTCGTCTAAAATTTGAAAACATTTTTGAAAAAAAAAAATTTGGTCCAAAATTTGACAGAAACATACTATAATTTGTATATATACTATAATTTGTCATGCATTGTCATGTTTTGATATATTTTGATGACTTTGAAGTACTTTTTGTTGGGTGTATTTACTATCTCGGGTAAAAATCACCCGGCGTCAGTGATGCTGTTTTGAATTTGAGCGATAGTGTTCTAGGGTTAAGAAGCTGAAACGATCAGAAATCTGGTTTTAATCATGAAAAAAAGCTTCAAACCGATTAATAATCGATTCATCGATTAATCGTTTCAGCTCCAGTTCGTAGACGTTGCTGAAATACAGACTCCTTGATTCAGTAGTTTAGCAAAGTAATTTTTTTTGTCCTGACACACTTTTTGAAGTTAATTTGCACATGTGCAGACGTCGGCTCTCATTTCCTCTCATTAAACACAACATTATTGTTCATTTTTCCCAGCTCATACTTTAGCGGTTGTGTGATTTACAGCATCATCGTCTCTGTTTGTCTTTGCCTTAATGCAGCTGCGGTATAGGAGGAAGAGGAGGAGGAGGAGGAGGAGGGGGTTTGTGGCTGGAACTTCCCAATCCCCCCCTCTCTCCTCATCCGCCATATTTCTCAGAAATGTTTAGGTTTTGAGTTGCAGCTGATGTCACTTAGCTTCCCCTGATTATTGCTGCCCACTAACAGTCGGCTCGCACCACGATGGCTTCCCTGCTGCTGTGTTCACTTTCTCACTTTCTCAGTCTCTGATTGCAGCCGCTTCGTCCAAAACGTGCTCTCTCTTGTCGCGTTCTTCGCTGTTATTCTGCTCTACTTTCCCTCCCGACGATATATTCTGTCTTTTTAATGTGTTAAGCGACAGGTTAGAGCAGCGGCGCCATCTGCTTTGCTCCTCGTAAAAAGCCGGTGTGTGTGGGGGGGGGGGGTCGCATTCTAAGTGGATCAACACGAGTGACGAGACCTGAAAGGTGAAGTGGGCTCTGCAGAATTCTTCAGACCTGTCGACGTCTGGTTGTGTTTGTGTCGTCCGTAGCTGTCATCATCGTGATGGTGGTTTGGGCTCACCTATGCAATTTTTGTTGTGTTTTCCATTAAAAGTCAGACTTTTATTCATCAAAAGAGTTGCAAAATGAATGGAAAATATAGTCAAGACATTGACAAGATTAGGAATAATGATTTTTCAGCCGTGCTAACATCATTGCACAAGGGTTTTCTACTCATCCAATAGCCTTCTAACGCCATTAGCAAACACAATGTACCATTAGAATTCATTTAATGTTATATTCATTGAAGAAAAAGTGCCTTTTCCTGCAAAAGTAAGGACATTTTTAAAAAATTCTCAAAATTTAAATTTTTCTTCTAAAAATGTATTTTTTTCTTAGAATTTTGTTTTTCTCTCAAATTTTATTTATTTTTTAATATTTTTCTCAAAATGTGAAATTAAAATTTTCATTGAAAAAAAGTGTTTTTCCTTCAAAATTAAGGGCATTTTTTTAAATCTCAAAATTTAAAATTTTCTTCTAAAAATTTAAACATTTCTTCTAAAAATTCAAAAAAATCTTCTAAAAATTGATATTTTTTTTACATTTTTCCCTTTTTTTCTCAGAATTTTATTTTTTCCTCAAATCTTATTTATTTTTTAATTTTTTTCCCCTCAAAATGTTGTTTATTTTTCTCAAAATGTTAATTTCTTTCTCAACATTTGTTATTGTCATTGAAGTAATTGAAAAAGGGGTTTCCTTTCCCCAAACTGTGTATGTACATTATTTTATTTGCTCTGCAAAGAGCCAACAACTGAAGAAAAATAAAATCCCACACAAATATATATGTGTAATCAATGTTTGTGTGTAGCTGACGGGCAATTTTAATTAAAACTAATTAAATTAATTTGTCGTTTACCACATTAACAATGTGTAGAGTGTATTTCTGATTCATTTAATGTTATATTCATTGAAGAAAAAGTGCTTTTCCTGAGCCCAAACTTTTGACCTATACTGTATGTAGGATTGAGGTCAGTGAGGAGCCTCTTGGATGTTCTGTACGTGACGTCCCAGTGGGAACCGTCCTCCCTTCTGTCGTCCACAGTCTGTCATCGTAACTTTATCGACTTCAAACGCGGCAGAGCATTAAGCTGTCGACCCGTGATCCTTTTAAAACTTTAAAGCTTAGACCTGACGATGAAATCACTGCTTTCAACATCAGCAGTTATGCCTCATAGCCTATAGCAGATTAGATTAAATACATTTTTGTTTGTCCCTTTGGGGGAAATTCAAGTTTCCCACAGCTCACACTGGATTAACAATACCTATAAATACATAAAAAATACACCCAAACCATGAAAACATACAGCAATAAAACAATAAAAGTTTCTTAGAAAAGATTATAGATCCTATTCTGCTTGAATTCAACATAATTCTGTTTACTTCTATATGTTAAAGACGCCATATGTAAGAATGTGGCCAAAAACGGTTACTACGCTCAAATTCAAAACACAGAGGAATACTTTTTCGTTTGTTTTTCTGGCGTAACTGGCAACCCGTGGTTGCTCGGCAGCTGAGACTCTACTATTCTCCAGTCTATTTCTCAGCGGGGACTTGATAAAAAAGCCCGTTCTGTACCTGACGGTGCTCATAATAACCGACCGTGCGCTCGCCCATTAACTTTGAGGTGATGTTAAATTGTGCAGAACTCTGTGCACCATGAGCTGGTCCCGCCTCTTCATCCTGGACTCGGGCGTTAAACGTTATTACGATCACTTCCTCTTTGGAGGGAGCTGGTGGAAATATCATCATCTAAGAAAAGAGAGAGAGAATAAGGAAAGAGTAGATGGACACACACACATGGAGCTGAGAGTCAGACGTTCACCTCACGGGAGCCACGTTGAAAATGTTGTTTCAAATAGCATGCAGTGTTTAAAGGCTGTCAGTGACTGGGTGAGTTGATGCGCGTGATTGGAAGAACAGACATGGTTCTTTCTTTAAATCTTTCATTCTTTCTTTCCCAAATCTCAACCCACTGAGGAAGTGACTGAGTCGCTCTTTGGATCGTGTGCTTCTCCAGACTCGAGGCAGGGGGTGGGACAGCAACCAAGTCCTGCAATTTGACTTCTATAACCTCACTTTCGATGACGTCTAGGGATGTAACGATACACTCGACTCACGACTCGATACGGTTCATGATGCGATTTGCTCACGATTTTTTCCTCTTCTAAAAAGTGCAACTTACATGGTCATCTTAAACAACAAAATACATGAAAAATATCTCCTCTCTTTAGAAACACTCTCACAAGTAAAGGCCACGTTATACTTCTTCGACTGCGTCACCACGGAGACGCCTCCAGCCTTCATACTTCTCCGTCGTGGCGACGGATACGCGCTGCAATTTCCCGCCCGATCAGTAGGGGTCGCTGCGCAAGGTTGTTGTGCTTTTGGCTGCAGTGAGCAATGGCGTCCGAGAGAGAGAGAAAGACTGTGGAAGCGGAACAACATTGAAACAGTGGCCGTTTCTCACTTTTCTGTGTCACGGAACGCAGTTTTAAGGCGAGAAATCGACCGTTTAGAGTCTAAACGTGTGGCGTTTGTGTTAAGATGGGATGTTTTTATAGTTTGGCAGCTCACGAGGTGACGTAACGTTACTTTGCTTCTCACTAATATGCTGCTGCACGCTGCTCGTGTTGCCGCTGTATGTTTGCAGTCTCTTGCGATATTTACATGCTGTTTTGGTTTTGTCGGTTGTATTTGTATAGGGAATCCAAAGGTGATTTTAAACAGCTCGGCGCATCCTCTATCGCAAAGTTGTTGCCTACCGTCGCCAATGTCTTCCCTCGTTCTGTGACGTAACCTATTTCTTAAAAAAAAGAAAGAAGAAAAAGAACATATCCTACTTCTCTCGTATTCGCAAATCGCGGTTAATTTTTTCTGTCAACTAATTGGCTAATCGCCACGCATTTGTACCGATTTTAATCGTGTCACGATGCATTGTTACATCCCGAGTGACGTCCCATTTGTCCGGGATATCCCTCCCTCTTTCTTTAGATTAGACTATAGATATATAGGGGAAATTAAATGTCTTGACCTCGGGACAGGGTCGTCCAGTTTGTGATGTGACGTTTGGGATTTTGCTGTGAAGTCGGTAGATTTTCCTTCTGCTGAATCAATTTGCACGACTGATTCTCTTAATCGGATTCCCGATGTTTTTGGGTTACGCTAAAGTCTCCGGAGCTAAATTGAATACGTCTGCTGCAGAGAACATGGGAAAATATCTGCGTTACTTGTGATTTCCTTGCAAAATGCATGACAACAGCTGCATTTTTCTTAAGCCATGGAGAACATCAGCATGTTCTGCAACACAAACTAAACGCTGAGTTTTTCCATGACTGTTTGAATCCAGAGCAGAACGGTCAATTATAAAAAAAACCCTTCCACATCAACAAGCTCCTTTAATTCATCTATTTAAACAGTTTGGCTCTTCAGAGTGAATTATAAGTTGTGCATGGAAGTCATTTTCCTTCCTTTCCCGTTCTGCAGTACGCGTCCACTGTACTAATTTGTCATCTTAGTCGAACAATAACTTGCTCTCCGTGTCAGGATGTGGTTGCGTGTGGATTGATGGAAAGTCAATGTCTCTGGTTTTCTTGAGAACACAATGACGGCTTTGTTTCTGGCGTTGGCGACGAGTTTCGAGTTTCACTCGGTGAATGTTAAATGTGGATGAGATGGATGTGATGTGATGATCCTGGTGGGATTTTAATGAAGGCACTGAAAGGGTGGAGAGGGGGGGGTGGGGTGGTGTTGAGTTATAGGAGCATCTAGAGTGGGAAGGAAGGAGGATTCTGTGTCACAGCAGAACTCGCGGTATTGATAAAAATGTCAGCGAGTTGTTTACGTCTTGCTTTGAAACATCACCACGGTGCGTGACTCGTCTGTGTTTGTGTTTGAGGACAGACAGGAATGCTGCCTGAGAGTTGTGCAGGATTTTCTAGTCTCCTCGGAGCTTTCCTTCTGTTCAGGATCAACAAAAATACATTTCTACACATTTTGCACAGCCAAATAATGTAAATATTAAAAAATGATGAGAGCTGTTGATTATTTTCACGATGAATCGTTCGCCAAACATGGAAATGACGAGGTTCTCGAATGTCTCGTTTTGTCCACAAACCGGAATGATTCAGTTTTTAATGATTTCTTTGTTATCTGGAGCAAAGAAACAAAGAAAATTGTCACGTTTAAGAAGCTAAAACGATCAGAAACCTTGTTTTAATCATGAATAAAAAGCTCCAAACCGATTAATCGATGATCGAAATGATCTAGAGTAGGTTTACGATCGGGTGCCAAGATAGAGAAACTGTGCAATCGTATGAGGACGTCGTGAGTAGCAGAGCGGTATGCGAGGGTGGTGCAGGACATGTACGAGGACGGACGGACGGACGGACAGTGGAGTCCATCAGGGTTCCGCTCTGAGCCCGTTCTTGTTTGCAATAACAATGCACAAGTTGACCGGTAGGGCAATAGTATCAGGAAAAGCAGAAGTCTGCAAAGAAGTGTTCTATTCTTGGCTGCACAGTGCAGCACAGAGTTCTACGCAAACTTCCGCCATCGGAGGATTTACGTTTTACTTTATTACGGCAATGTGGATGCTAGAGTTGGCAAATGATGGCTTTTCCAAACGCTAACTGCTGTTAGCTGACGTAGTTTCCTGTGTCTCATTTGCATTTAAAGAGACAGGCACTCAAAAATATGCGAGGGTGGTGCAGGACATAACTATACGAGGACGGACGGACAGTGGAGTCCATCAGGGTTCCGCTCTGAGCCCGTTCTTGTTTGAAATAACGATGCACAGGTTGACCGACAAGAGTCTCCTTGGATTATGTTGTTTGCAGATGATATCGTAATCTGTAGTGAGAGTACGGGGACATGTAGAAGTGTAGAGGTAGTGAAAGTTTAAATTTAAAGTTTAAGTTTAAATACCTGGGGTCAAAGAGAGTGCAGGTGTGGAGACGACTGTCAGGGCTGATGGAGCTACAGCGCTTTATGATTCCCTTCTTGCTTTGGGAAATCAAACTGAAACTGTGATAACGCTGATGATAAACTGTATTTCAACTGTTTTTATTTGCACCGACTCAGTTAGGCCTGGGCGATATATCGATTAATTCGAGTTTTTAGTTCCGGACGATTTTAAAAATAAAAATATCGATTATTTTCTCCTCTTACTACGGCGCTCTTACTTCAAGATTCAAGAAGAAAGTTTAATTTCAATGGACATTTTATTCACTGACACAAAAAGCACACACTCTATGGTGGTAAAGTAAGTATAAAATTAAAAAAAAAAACGAAAAAAACGGAATTCTAAAAAATTAAAACGGATAAAACAGAATTGGGAAAAAAATACAACGGAATTTAGAAAAAAAATTAAACGGATTTCATAGGCCCCTAGATCAGTCAGAGTCTGTGCTACGGTCATGTAGGATGTATTTAAAAAAAAATTATTAACTGACACTGAAACACTGTGTATGTGTGTGTGTCAAATGTCATGCATTTACATATTAGTACATCATATGAATAATTATTTTGTCTTTAGTAGTAAAAAAAACAAAAACAGATTTTTTTATAAAATAAATCCCTTTGGCGACCAAACTAACGTCCATGTGTTTTAAATAGCTGTGCTTAATAGCGTCCCCTTCACGCTACTGACATTTCTCGTGCGGAAATACACACTCTGTGGTTTTGTGTGCTGCGATGGACAGGAAACCGATAAAAAAAAAAAAAACACATTGTTTTTCACTTGTTATATTGCACAGGATATCGTATGACTCTGCAGACAACAGTAACAGTGAAGGACGTTAAAATGCGTGTAATTAAACCTGCTCGACTCTAAGTGCCCTCGTTTGAAGACGAAGTCTCTTTGATGGGATCTATCCAATCATGCAAATAAAAGGCCCCGGACTCGTCTCCATTCATTAAACAACGCCGTTAAACCGGCTAATCCCCAAGTGTCATGTGGCAAAATAAAAAAAAAAACCTTCCCATAACATCTGTTATCAATTCCATATAAAGCCTTCATGTGGGGATTTTCTGCCGATGAAAGGAGATAAAAAGGAAAAACCAAGTGCCAAACCATTTCTGTCACTGAAACACCTGTTTGACACTTTGCTCATCAGGTCAGTTTCTCATGTTTTTTTCCATTTGTATGAACTCTTCTTCTCCCTCTGGCTTTTGTTGGCCTCAGTTAGACAAATCTCACATTTCACTGACGTCTCACATGTCGAGGAGTACGAAAGAGTATTAGGGCCAACCCGAAAAAAAAATCCAGTAATGACATATTTTTTTTTCTGATGCTGGATTTTTTATTTTTTTGTGCCGGATTTTCTTTTCTTTGTGCCGGAATTTTTTTTTTGTGCCGGATTTTTTTTTTTTGTGCCGGAATTTTTTTTTTTGCATGGCTTTTCTTTGTGTCGGAATTTTTTTTGTCTGTGCCGGAATTTTTTTTTTTTTTGCATGACTTTTTTTGTGACGGAATTTTTTTTTTGTGACGGATTAAAAAAAAATTGCATGATTTTTTTTTTTTTTTTTTGCATAACTTTTTTTTTTTTCTTGTGCCGCATTTTTTTTTTTTGGGTTGGCCCTAATACAACTTCGTAGAGGAGACATTTTGATTTTTTTAACAGCCGAGGCCACTGAGCGGTGATCTGAGTCGTACCGTGTGATGAAGACATGTTTGTTGTGCTTGACACTTCACAGGCTTCTGTGGATTTTTCTCTGTTACTGCTGCAGTTGCAAGATGATCCTTTTGCCGTGAGAATGAAAGCGACGCTGACCGAACAACAGTGTCTTTTATGAGAAATGAGAAGTGAATTTCAAAACAACAGGGTTGGTTTTCAGGCTGGGTAACGCGGCGACTTTCTCTGGCACGGACGTTTTTTTAGTTCTTCCTCTTTTTCCGCTCGCTTCGTATCTCGCTCGCATTAGCTTTTAGTGACTGTGACTGTGTTTGTGTGTTTATCTCTGCCATCGTGTGACTCTATGTCTATTCTTAGATTTTGTAAGAGCGTGGCGCTGTGAGGCAGCAGATGGTGAGAAGGGTGCAGACCTGGAGTCTGTCATTACACTCACATTCATTAGAATGAGTTATACGAGTTATTAATTAGTGACGGTTAATTTGACCTCTGCATTTAAAGGCGCCATATGTAATAATGCGGCCAAAAACGGTTACTACATTCAAATTCAAAACACCGAGGTCTTTTTAGGTTTCGTTTTCTGACGTAACTGGCAACCCGTGGTTGCTCGGCAGCTGAGACTCTACTGACTGCAATGACTGGTAGACGGCGGTAGGTGGCGCCGCATGACGCCAAAACATGATTTCAAAACATAAACATGATTTGCAGTCTGCAAAATATTTTTTCATGCTAGTTAGCTTACAAGGTATCTATCTATCTATCTATCATGCTAGTTGGCTTACAAGCTATCAATCTATCTATCATGCTAGTTAGCTTACGTTTTACATACGACGGCAATGTGCCGGCTAGAATCGGCAATTTATGGCTTTTCCAAATTTAACCCATCGTTATTCCACTTCCACTTCCACGTGATTCTACTTCTGCCCTGGGATTTGAACTGGTAACCCTTTGTTTACAAGCCCAATTCCTTTCCTCTTAGCGACGGGCTAGCCTTTCTGACAAACGCAACCTGGGAAAATGATTGTTTCACTTCCAACAGGTTACCTCAGGACACCAACGCGGCAGTAAATCAGCTGTACTGTCGTCCACGGGGATCGTCTTAAATCGTGTGAACGTTAGAGCCGGTGTTTTACCGATAAACCTAACGTCTGAGCAGGAAAAAGCATGGAAAATGCTAAAAAAAATGTAGGTGCGGCAAATATTTTTCCAAATGCATAACCTTTTACAATGTAAATTTATTGACTGTTAATGGGTACACAGGGAGACTCTTTTTTTCCCAAGCATTTTAGCCATGAATTGTGCAGAGTTTTATCCAAGCCACATGTGCGTCCACAGCTCATCACGCTGTGTGGGATGTGAACGTTGGACGGATACAGTTGAGACTGAGGATGAAGGTGTGGTGCAGACCTTCCTCGTACTCACTCCCAGTCCAAGTCCAAGATTGAGGAGCTCCTTGTTTTCTTTTGTGGGACGAGGGGGAAAGTATTTTGGCACAAGAATCACTGCTGCTTTTTATGATGTGCGAGTATGTAAAGGTTATGTAAGATTACATTGGATTAGTGTGTGTGTGAGAGAACAGGTGACAGATGTTATTTTATCAGATTATATGTCTTTAACAGTCTACTGCTCTCTGCCCTTTTTTTGCATGTGAAATGAGAAAAATATGAAAGAAAACAAATGTATAAAAACTTATTTTCACGATAGATACATGTGCAGTCAGTAGGAGATTCGTAGCCATGAATAACTTTGACTCTTCTGGTTATAATTTAGCTTTTTCTGGATTAAAATGAAAAGGAATTAAAGGTTTATCAAATGGAAGAGACATTTTAACATCATAAGATGCATAACATTGCATTAATTTGTCTTTTCTACAGTCTTTTATTCACAAAAACCCATGCTCTACCTTGTGAGTAGATGAGGTTTATCCTGATCCACAGTTTAGATCATTGGTTCTCAAAGTGCGGCCCGGGGGCCAATGGCGGCCCGCGGAAACGGCCCCGCAATGAATTATAGTTGATAGTTTTAATCCAGGAGCGACTAAGCTTGTTACATGTTTATTGGACATTACTGGATACAGACCAATAAGTGTAAACAAAAATACTGGGTATTTACCTGGTTTCTATATGGTGAATTTTAGTGTATTATTGTGTTATAAGCTGGTAATAAGCAGGTAGCTACAGCCCTTAATTACTAGCTATTTACCCAGTAAATATATGGTAACAGAAATGTGTTACTTGGTATTAACCTGTAATTAGAAGGTAAGAACAATGGCCAAAATACTGGGTAATTACCCAGTAAATTATAAAGCGTTATTATATTAATGCTTAAATTAGTTAACGCTAAACTGTAGAACTGCAATCTGGTCATTAAAATGATTACAAATGGGATTTCTTTCTGTTTTTTTGTCCTTTGGCGGCCCTCAGTCCAATGTTGGGTTCCTAAAATTCTTTTTAACATTTTAACACATTAACATCACGGTCATTGTTCTGCCTTCTCTTTGTGTTATGTGTGATCCTCAGTGAGGCTTAATTCTGAAAATGTCAGAAAACGTTCCTTCATTTAAATTCGACGCTCTCACAACGCTGCACAAACACGTTACGGGGCATGGCTGCGGTCGCCGCGCCGTATCGTAATCAGACGCACAAATCGCACAAACGCACAAAGGAACTCCTGTGTTCTCCTGCAGAACCTGATAGATGTTGTGATATTTTAAAACACGAGGGGGAAAAAGAATCCTCCGCCCCCCCCCCCCCCCCAAAAAAACAGAACATGAACCTGTGGTTTAGACTGTAGATGCCTTTATTCAAAAAGTCTCTGACAGAGAAGAGGGGAAGAAGGACGACGGCGGTGGTGGTGCCAGCCCGACGCAACCTGCTCGTCTGTGGTTTTTCTGAGTTTCTCTTGAGTGAAAAAAACCTCACGCAGACTCTGTCACAGCACAGGAAACGCCGTCTCCACCCGCTGTCGACGCTCCGTTTTTTGGCAGAGGGGCTGTTTTTTCGGTTTGCTTGTGCTTTTGGGCACGAACCCAACCCAACGTCTCCTACCGAGTGATTTACCTTCACGTGAGGTAAGCCGGGGCTTGTAGTCGGTCGATCCTTTAACGCCAAACAACGGTCTATCACCCTGTGGCTCTGAGAACGTTTGACATTCAAGGATGAGATTTGATTTTCT
The DNA here is from genome assembly GCF_963457635.1 of Microchirus variegatus. NCBI lineage: Eukaryota > Metazoa > Chordata > Actinopteri > Pleuronectiformes > Soleidae > Microchirus > Microchirus variegatus. The sequence goes on from NC_139824.1 coordinate 17,067,315, forward strand.
GTTCTACACTTGCAGTGTTTTCCTTCTGCGTCGGTTGGTGTTTGACGTCACGACTGGTTCCGAGTTATAGCTACGTTTGGAAGATCTTAGTCCATTGAGGAAGAGTTTTGGAGTTACATTAAGGAGACGTGTGTGTGTGTGTGTGTGTGTGTGTGTGTGTGCATGTGTTGGAAGTGACAGACACATCTTGGGGGACATTCTAATCAAATCAAACCGTCTAATTGCAAGAATGAACCACGATAAACGCCCGCTTTAACATATAGATTTGCTCATAAATCAATCTAAATGTAAAGTATGACATCACCTCTTTTTTTTTTTTTATCGTTTTATTCGTCCCTCGTGTCGGGTAAAACGGTAGAAGACGGACGGACGGACGGACGTCATCTTACATTCACGCAGGACACGGAAGACATTTGGTGCAAGTGTCTCGCACATGGACACGGCGGCGTGTAGAGTAGGGAGGCGGGAACTTCAACCATCAACCTTCCAGTTTACGGTTTACTTGTTCTACTAAAACCTGCAGATGAAACTCAACAATGAACTCTTTTTTTCCAGTGATCTGTGCAGCTTTAATTATAGTAGTTAAGAAACTGTGCCGTGTGTGTGTGTGTGTGTGTGTGTGTGTGGGTCTCCTTGAATGAATGAATGAATGGTTTTTATTTCGGACTAATATACATTGAGACATTTACATGTTCATTTCACAAATAACGGTAAATAAAAATGTCCGAAAAAGGACTAGTAGGCTGAAGCCGAGGGCTTATTATAGCCTATCCCAGGGGTCTGCAACCTTTAGAATAAAAAGAGCCGGTTTTTTTGTCCCCTCTTCACCCAAATAAAATTAATCTGGAGCCACAAAACCTATTTGATCCTCAAAATTAAGAGAAAATCACATTTTTTGAGCATATATATACTATATTTAAAGCTGATAAAGTTGATACGCAACCTCTAAAGTGTATAAAAATGACTTTTTATGTAGTATATGTAGATTATGTCTGAGAAACATGGATCTAGATCTACTTGAATGGCTTTTGGGGGAGGTTTTTCCAATTGGATGCGACGGACAAAATATCCAAAACACTTTTATTTACGCCTTTAACTTGACCAAAAAAGTGTGAAAAACATGAAAAGTTTTTGACTTCAAAGCGAGAAGGAGCCACTACAGAGGGGCGGCTCTAGAGCCACATGAGGCTCTAGAGCCGCAGGTTGCAGACCCCTGGTCTATCCTTTGCTGTATCCTGAATTTTATTCCGTCAATATGGCATCCGGTGGATGATAATACACAAATAATAAAAGAAATGTGTATTATTGGCACTTTTAGAGCTTTCAGTGATGTCTTGTATGAAACCTGACTGTGCATGATGCAAATATTAGGTCTGCCATATCCTGTTTCACACAGGAAATGAACGCGCTTAGCGATACTAAGCTTCTTTCGCCCTGAAGTCGTCACTTTGTGCAGGTGGTTCATTACCGACTTGTTGACTGAACTCCTTTTTTCCCCCCCGTGTCCCTCAGGGTCAGAGGTCAGCCTGAGTCACAGCAACATGACGGAGTCCAGCAAGCCGCACCACGCCAGCCCTCAGGCCAAGGCCGAGAAGAGCCACGCGGGCGACTTCGGCTACGTGGGCATCGACGCCATCCTGGAGCAGATGAGGAGGAAGGCCATGAAGCAGGGCTTCCAGTTCAACATCATGGTCGTGGGTGAGTGAGTGAGTGAGTGAGTGAGTGTGGCGTCGACGACGCCGTTCGAACAAAACGGTCCAATGAAAACACCAGAAAAACGCTTCTTCCCTCTTGAAATTAGCCAAATTTACCCAAGATGTTACTGTTTTGCATCTTTTCATTTGGATAATCAGGTTTTTCTACACACATTAGTGGCTGTCAGGGCCGTTTCTAGCCGTTTGGGGGCCCTATGCGAGAGACTGTTTGGGGGCCCCCTATTTTTTTTCAAACTCGAGGTAGAGATTCCTGACTTTTTCTGATTACCCCACAAACACGTACATGCTTTGCAAATATATGCATAATGAATGCATCCAATACATGAGTCTGAAATTTGGGGGGGCCCCCCCTGGTGGCCGTGAGGGCCCTATGCGGCTGCATAGTCCGCATAATATAGCAAGAAACGGCTCTGGTGGCTGTTCTCAGGGGGGCCAGGAAACGAATGCACATGGCAGCATTGAACTGGAAGTGACGTGTCGCTGCCTAATATTAAACAGAAGAAGAAGAAATGAGTGTGATCGCCACAAACACACCGGGAATACGACACAATAACTACATAATAGATAACATTAACGCTTCCATTGTTTTGTATTTTTTATCCTGAAGTTATTATTTAAAATTCACTCCACGCACAAAGTTTTTACCCCCATTGAACTCGTCTTTATTTTCCTTTGGTTGTCACCATTGACTTCCATTCGTTGTGTTTGGGTGAAACCATTTTCATTCACCCATTGTGCAACAAAGAAGTGACTTTGGAAAACTGTGACTTGCTCCAATTGGCGTCAACACCAATTTTTTTATATTTAACCACAACCGTAAAAGAATTGTGTCCTTTTACAGAATCCAACGTGATTTTATTATTCACTAAAACTTTACCACAACCAAAAATCTCTCACAACTCACCATGGACTCCGTGCACATCCATGCTTTTGTAAACATGGCAAAACAAAAAAAATACTACTTTAAATAATGCGTTTTTCTTACGCTAACGACCAGAACCACATCGTGTTGTGTGCTGGAACGTGAAAGCATCAAAAGCCATCAAAAAATAAAATGCCATTGAGAAATGAGGCCACTTTTGGCACTTTTTCTTTTCTTATTTTATGGTTTTTCTTATTTCTTAATGACTCGGGGATAAAAGTGGGTTTAAAGGCTGGATCATTTGAAAAACCACTGATCAAAAAATAATGCTGTAGTTTTCCAAGAGTGTGTCTGAGTGAAGCACGTACACACGTGTTATTCTTAGAGCTATCGTACGTAGACGTTAGCCGTTAGCCGTTTTCATCCAGAGGAACGATTACGCGTCACTGTTGTGTTTGGAAAAACTCTCTGGTCTGACGCGACCGTGCGTCCGCGACGACTCGCAGCCGTAATCGTTTCCAAATGTCTTGTGTTTTTACGGCCGTCGGAGTCGCCGCTGGATTCAGAGGGATAGAAAAAAAAAAAGATCAGATGGGAGCTATTATAAACGTTTTTCAATTTAGGCTGCGACGACAAAAGAGTTAGACTGTACCAACTTACAAAAACTACAAAACACACAAATCGTGTTGTCGTGTTGTCGTTGGCTCAGTCAGCTCGGTGCCATCTGAAAATAGCTCTTTTCTTTGTGTCCGTGTTGTGACAAACGCACCCGTGACTGAGAACGTGGAATAATGACGGCAATTTAATCCTGCAAACTGAAATGTGTTGACTTTTTACCTCTTTTTTAATGATTTTATTGATTAAAAAAAGGACCCGCAGTTGGTTTAGTGGTTAGCGCTCTCCCTGGGTTAGAGCCCCGTTTGGAACAAGGATCTTTCTGCATGGAGTTTGCATGTTCTCCTCTATGTGTGCGTGGGTTTTTTCCAGGGTTCTCCAGCTTCCTCCCGCAGACCAAAAACATACAGATTAGGGGCAGATTAGGTGAATTGGTCGCTCTAAATCAGGGGTTCTCAAAGTGTTAACGCTTATATTACTTAACGCTAAACTGTAGAACTGCAATCTGGTCATTAAAATGATTACAAATGGGATTTATTTATGGGGTTTTTTCCCTTTGGCGGCCCTCAGTCCAATGTTGGGTTCCTAAATTGGCCCTCAGGTATCAAAACTGTGAGAACCCCTGATTTAGACGTATTACACAGTTTTGATACCTGAGAGTATTTTGGCCATTGTTCTTACCTTCTAATTACAGGTTAATACCAAGTAACACATTTCTGTTACCATATATTTACTGGGTAAATAGCTAGTAATTGGGGGCTGTAGCTACCTGCTTATTACCAGCTTATAACCCAATAATACACTAAAATTCACCATATAGAAACCAGGTAAATACCCAGTATTTTTGTTTACACTTATTGGTCTGTATCCAGTAATGTCCAATAAACATTTAACAAGCTTAGTCGCTCCTGGATTAAAACCATCAACTGTAATTCATTGCGGGGCCGCCAGAAATGTTTCTGCGGGCCGCCATTGGCCCCCGGGCCGCACTTTGAGAACCAATAAGTGTACACAAAAATACTGGGTATTTACCTGGTTTCTATATGGTGAATTTTAGTGTATTATTGGGTTATAAGCTGGTAATAAGCAGGTAGCTAGTAAATATAGCAGATATGTGTTACTTGGTATTAACCTGTAATTAGAAGGTAAGAAAAATGGCCAAAATACTGATTGGTAATTACCCAGTAAATTATAAAGCGTTATTATATTAATGCTTAAATTACATTATATTAACGCATATATTACTTAACGCTAAACTGTAGAACTGCAATCTGGTCATTAAAATTATTACAAATTGGAATTGTTTCTGGTTTTTTTTTCCTTTGGCGGCCCTCAGTCCAATGTTGGGTTCCTAAATTGGCCCTCAGGTATCAGAACTTTGAGAACCCCTGATTCACATTTATTGGTCTGTATCCAGTAATGTCCAATAAACATTTAACAAGCTTAGTCGCTCCTGGATTAAAACTATCAACTGTAATTCATTGCGGGGGCCGCCAGAAATGTTTCCGCGGGCCGCCATTGGGCCCCGGGCCGCACTTTGAGAACCAATGCTCTAAATTGACCGTAGTCTCTCTATTATGTGACACTAACGACCCTCCTGTGGAGGATAAAGCTAGGTTAGATAATAGATGGATGTATTATTGGTAAAAAAAGTAAACACGAGTGGAGATGACACAGTCAGATCTTATATTAGTCAAAGTGTCAGAGCAGCACATGTAGGTACATGTCGGCGAGCTCTTTCGTCTGCACAATCGTGAAAACTGAGATGCATCGTTTGAGAAAGGTTAAAGACGGTCGTGTCGTGTCGTCTCTCTGGAACGCTTTCTTACAGAGCACTCGCCCACGTATTTGCCGCTTAAAACCACGACGTCCGATACCTCGTGAAAAAACGGCGGCGTCTCACACCTCACGCTGCAAATCTATACGTCTCTTTCAACGAACACTGCGAGACTGTGCGAGTCTGAATAATTTCAAGTTACGTTACTCGGCGTCTCCGTGGAGATGTGCCGACATGCCGTGTTGTTGTTGTTGTTGCTGCCGCTCTGCACAGAAGTCTGCCCTGCAGCGACTGAAAACACGTGCCAGTGTAATGAAGCAATAGCTCAGAAACAGGCCGCGATATCACAGAATATATCAAAGTTAACAGATACCAAGAAAGACCAAGATCTCGACTCTTGATTCAGAAAAAGTGAGGCCCTTAAGATGGAAAAATCTCATTTATTTAAAGAACCAGAACCAAACTGGATAGAAATGTCTAGAGATGAATAAAATGTCGATTGCGAGAGGAAACGTTGATCTCCCCAATAGATAAGCGACATGTCGAGTTCTTCAGGCGTTCGCAGATACTCGTCTA
>NC_139824.1:17080359-17300359 GCF_963457635.1 Microchirus variegatus
ACTTTGTTGGTTAAAAACCCTCACTGGTCCTCAGTATGCCGCAAGTACAAGAACACACACACACACTTTTCTGAAACATGAATACACAAACATGCTCTTTAATTTCAAAAACAAAGAAGAAGCAAACATCTGGCAGGAAGTGGTGTCTTCCTAACCACCGAAGAGAGAGAGTTTGTGTGTATGAAACAGATGAAACTACTGTTTCAGCCTCACATAGACATTAATACAGTAAAGTAGACAGATTACCACGTATATATATGTACATATATGTGTTCATATGTTTATTTTGGACCCTACATTAGGATCATTCTCTGTGCCTTTTACTCAGCTTCTCGTTTTGCACAGTTTGAACCCAGAGGAAACGTGATATTAGCGCTTCGCTCTGCGGTGGATGTGTTTTTCTCGTCCTCCCACATATCTCATCCTGCTTCATGAGAGAAAACATTGCACTTTGTGCCACAAACAATTGGACGTTTTAAATTTAAGGCCTGTTACCAATTATTATTATTATTATTATTATAATAGACTTCCTCCGAATACCTCTGCCATCTGACCACTGTCCAAGAATGACGGGCAGAAAAGCTGCGGTCGCTCTTTAAACTGGAAAAACATGCAGTTTTCTTGTATTGTCTTGTTTGAAGCGTGTTGAATATGTGTTTGTCGAGGCTCGGGTATAATTTGGATGTTGGCAGTTTTTTGCTTTTAAGCTGCTTTGTGTGGTTTCAGATTGATGAACTGTGCTCACGAGGCAGAATACACTCTTGGCATCAGCAGAACCCCCCCCCTCGGTTGTCTTCTCACTACCTCATTTAACATTCCTTGCTCTCCGACTCTTTGCCAAACTGAGAGCTGGTGGTAGACGGTGGGGGTCACACTTCTCGTTTGACCTCAGAGAATATTGTTTCCTCTTTCTTTGCAAACATTTTCATTATGCCAATGTGCATGCGTGCATACATGCACATGTATTGACCATAGGATGCATGAGTGTCCGGTCATGCATATGATGCAGCTCTGCATGTAAACAAATGCAGTTACATCCTTTAGATCATTGGCCAAGTAACACATTTCTGTTATATTTACTAGCTACCTGCTTATTACCAGCTTATAACCCAATAATACACTAAAATTTACCATATAGAAACCAGGTAAACACCCAGTATTTTTGTTTACACCATTGGTTCTCAAGGTGCAGCCCGGGGGCCAATGGCGGCCCGCAGAAACATTCCTGGCGGCCCCGCAATGAATTACAGTTGATAGTTTTAATCCAAGAGCGACTAAGCTTGTTAAATGTTTATTGGACATTACTGGATACAGACCAATAAGTGTGAACAAAAATACTGGGTATTTACCTGGTTTCTATATGGTGAATTTTAGTGTATTATTGTGTTATAAGCTGGTAATAAGCAGGTAGCTACAGCCCCCAATTACTAGCTATTTACCCAGTAAATATATGGTAACAGAAATGTGTTACCTGGTATTAACCTGTAATTAGAAGGTAAGAACAATGGCCAAAATACTCTCAGGTATCAAAACTGTGAGAACCCCTGATGTAGATGTTTAGATCGCTTATCTTCTCTTCACCTCTGTGAATTTCTCTTCATCCTTTCCCCGGTGTTTTCATCTTCTGCTCGTTGCAAAACGTCAACTGTCACTCACTGAGGAAAAAGGCAGCCAGGCCGTCTAATGCTGCTGCTGCTGCTGGCTCTTTGAACCCGGGGCTTGGCCTGGTTTGGCCTGGGCTAATTGGAGGGCAGAGCAGACGGCGTGAGGGGAGTCTTGTCTGCAGGCGACGCAGTGTTGAATCAGAGGAGAAGCTTAGAAAACAGAGATAGAGAGACATCAGGACAGAAAAGCTCTATAGAACAGTGTTGTTTTTTTTTACCAGTGAGCTGTTGTGAAGAGTGCACTTACAGCAAACATGCAAGCTTCAGGAAAGAAAGACCAATATGAAGTCTGTTAGAAAAGGGTGCATTTAATGTATTGCAGTAGACCATGATTGCCCCCTAGTGGTTGCTCTCTCCCATTGCATTCATATCCTACTATTGCATATTTCAGTGTTTCCCCAACCCTGATTCTCAGGGAACTCTGCCCTGCAGTTGACATTAGATTTTTGAAAAAAAAAAAAGATCACAAAAGTTGAAACCTGATTTTTGTAAAACATTTTTTTTTTTTTTTTTTAAACAAAAGTTGAAATATAAGATTTGAAAAAAAAAAAAAGTTGAAACTAACAAAAATGACATTACATTTTTGAAAAAAAATCACTTTAAAAAAAAAAAAAATTTAAACAAAAGTTGAAACATTATATTTTTTGGGGGGAAAAATGGACAAAAGTTGAAATGTAACTTTTTTTGCAAAAGAAAACCCACACGTTTTTTTTTTTTTTTTCAAAAGTGGAATGTTTCAACTTTTGTCCATTTTCAAAATAATCTTATATTTCGACTTGTGTCATTTAAAAAAAATGTAATGTTTGTCATGTTTCAACTTTTGTGAATTTTTTTTTTAAATGTAATGTTTCATCTGAATCAGGTGTTTTTGGAGCAGGGCAACATCTAAAACATGGCGGGGCAGAGTTCCCTGAGGATCAGGGTTGGGGAAACACTGGACTATTTAATCCAAGTCCTGCAGGAGAGAATTACTTCTATTTCATGGTCATTGTTGGAGTCACTTTCTCACAGTTCTGTCACTTGAATGAAAGCAGAAAACTTCTGTGTTCTGTGTGTGTATTATGAAACTGACTCTGTCGCACTCTTTCCTCTCGTCTCCAGTCTCCGGCCTCTGGACGTGGAGTTTATGCGGCGCCTCAGCAAAGTGGTCAACATCGTGCCCGTCATCGCCAAGGCCGACACGCTCACCCTGGAGGAGAGGGACTACTTTAAACAGACGGTGAGTGCGGTGGTGCCAGGGTTACCGTAAACAAAGGCCATCTGTGCTCGGTGCTGAGCCTGAGCCACACCGTACGTAGCCAATCCTGGGTAAAAAGTCATGCTTCGTCCACACGGAAGCATTTAAGGACTATTTATTTGGATCATTTATTTACCGAGCAGAGCGTTCCACAGCTCCCCACGTCTGGTGCTTTACAAGACGGGAAAACCAAGCTCAGAGAGCACTACAGTGGTAGTATTTTGGAATATTCATGTAGTAAAAACGGAAATATCTCAACAGATTTGTTGGTTTCACCCTCATAACTGTACCATTACTCTAGTTCCCCCAAGGCAAGGGTACCGGAAAATGGACGTTATTTTATTTTGGTCCTATTTCTAATGGACATGCAGAAATAAATAAGGACCGTACCAAATCGAACCGTTCCACTTGGTGTAAACACGCCACATGTGTCCTCTCTTTCCCCTGATTTTCCTCCTGTGCCACTTCGTTTGGTTGTGTTGATCCACGGTGCCTCTAGGGGAAGAATTAACCTTTTTTAAGCCCTGGTTTTTGTTTTGAAGTAACATAATTCACTCCCTTCTGTGGCTACACTACTGTTTTGATGGTTTCCAGAATATGTCCTGCAGTTTTCATCCACGGTCGATCATTTGTGTCTGTAGATCGATTACTTAATCCAGGAGCGACTAAGCTTGTTAAATGTTTATTGGACATTACTGGATCCAGACTAATAAGTGTAAACAAAAATACTGGGTATTTACCTGGTTTCTATATGGTGAATTTTAGTGTATTATTGGGTTATAAGCTGGTAATAAGCAGGTAGCGAGTAAATATAACAGAAATGTGTTACTTGGTATTAACCTGTAATTAGAAGGTAAGAACAATGGCCAAAATACTGGGTAATTACCCAGTAAATTATAAAGCGTTATTATATTAATGCTTAAATTACATTATATTAACGCTTATTTTAGTTAACGCTAAACTGTAGAACTGCAATCTGGTCATTAAAATGATTACAAATGGGATTTCTTTCTGGTTTTTTTTGTCCTTTGGCGGCCCTCAGTCCAATGTTGGGTTCCTAAATTGACCCTCAGGTATCAACACTTTGAGAACCCCTGCTCTAAATACTGGTCAAAATCCCCGGATTGGTTGTCGTAAAACCAAATATCACATCCTCATTTTACCGTCTGAGTCGTCTTTGTCGTCGGCCGGGGTTTATCATAATGGGAGCAGAATATTAGTTCCAGGAACCCACATCACGTGTCGCTCTGTGTTCCTTCTCTCTGGCCTTGCATCGCGGTGGTAATCTGGTTCATAGCTAACTAACCTCAGCTCCTTATCGATTGCTTTCTCCCTGCTTTACCACACACTCTTAAACGTCTCTCCTCGTCCTCGTCTCGGTGCGTTTTTACTGTTTGATAATTCTCACGTCCACAGGGGGGCGCCGTGCCACCTGCTGCCCTCCATCATTCCCTTTTACAGAGGCGGTTCTAGAGTCTGTAGGGGCCCTAACAAAATTCCCAGGGGGCCCTTCCCCCTGACCAGCGTTCATCACCATTATGTTATACATAAACTGACACCAAATAAAAATGTTATAAAACAATATAAATATATAGAACAATAAAATACTGTAAATAACTGAAAAAAACATATATAAACTGAGTAAAAAAGATATGCATTACACTGTAAATAATCCTCTTAATTTTCCAACTTGCAGAACGATAACTTCACACAGGTTAAATGGAGGTGGGGCCCCTTTAGGGGGGGGTTTCCTAGTGAGATGTCATTGCAAATCGCCCATTGTTGTTTAAAGGGGACAGGGAGGCGGCTGCTCACTGCACATTTCAGTAAAAACAGCCCTCAGGCTCCGAGTGTGGGGGGCCCCCTATCGGCTCAGGGGGGCCCCAAGCAGTTGCCTGCCTTGCCTGTTCACAAACTGCGACCTCTGCCCTTTTATCTACCCATCCCTCCTTCTTTAGCAGCTTCATTCCGTTTCAGAGAGGTAGAAGACACCACGGCCACCCCTTTTCCCCTCCTCCGTTGCCAGTAACGCCATCCAATAAGACGAAGGCGGGGATCGGAGCAGACCCTGGCGGTGAAGGGAAGCCACAGGGCCTGTTGCCCAATCGTTTTGGTCGGCCACACATGGCTCCGTATGACCCTGAAGATTATTGACTAAATCCTATAGTTTTTCCCCTGCAGAAGCTTGACGTGCAAACTGAATCAGAGAAGGTTTCTGGGCCTCAGTATGTGCAGCTGTGAGAGTCTGCTCGCATTCCTCTGCCCGGTCGTTGATGTGGCTTTTTCCCTCTGCACAACCGTGTCCCCGTAATGTAAGCCATGAGAAAAAGCTCTCGAGGATAAACAATGGAAACGTTTGATCGAGCACCAAGTGGAAATTGTCAGCGTGGTAAAACTGTGGGAGTCGACGGTCATTCATTAAAAGGACGTTTCTAACCAGGAGCTCGTCCGTCTATTTTCTGCCCCGAGTTTTTCGCTGTACGTTCTGAAGACGAACAGAGAAATGTTTTTTTATAAATAAACCGCTCTTCTGTTTTTCCCCTGAGAGTGGTTAACCTCCTCCTTGTGATCTCCATGTCAATATGAGAATATTAGGGAGCAGTTAGTGTCAACACCGGGCATCGAACACAACCAAGTGTTTATAGGAATAATCCAGTGGATTAGAGCGTCTTTAAGTCACGTTTCTGGTTCAAACTCACAGCTGCATACAAAGAGACTTCAGTGTTTATGTGTCAAGTTACTGTATGGAATACTTTTTTTGTGTATTTTGTATTTTTTCAGTACAATTTAAAGGATTTTGTAGGATTTTGTGTTTTACTTGAGTAAGTATTGTACTCGGTTACTTTATAAATCCTATCCGTTACTGAGTAAAAAAATACAAATTCAGCACAATGAAGACCTATAAAGGGAAAATATACACCAGAACCAGACGAATGATGCACTGGCGCGTGAACATAGAGGGCGCCAAAAGTGACGTAATATCCTGTGTCGCGCTGGGCGTGTGAGCTCTAAAAAATAGTTTTGGATTTCCGACCCCTTGTCATATTTTTACTACCCTCACACCCCAAGCAAAGTAACTAAGTAACTTTTACTTAAAGGTGAAGTAAGTGGTTTATAGTGCCATCTAGAGGAGAGGCTGAAATTTACGACAACAAGCTGCTCCTCTGCTCACCCCCTCCCTTACCTGAACGCTACGGTAGCCTCAGCCGGTCAAATGTCGTCCTCGTTGTCTTTCTCCGTGGTGCGGGCGTGCGGTCAGGTACTGGTGTTCCTTTATCAGGTGTAAAATACGATACGATTTGTTCTCTCGCGTTTGTCCTTACAGGCTCCCGTAGAAACATGGCATCTCGCTGCTAACAGTGGCTATGCAACAGCGGCCCCGCGACCATGTTATTTTACATGACTTTTTGAAACACTACGAAAATGAAACAAAAACTATTATACAGCGACTAGACAATGCAGGAGCACATAATATGTATAAAAAAGTGGATTTTGGGTCATATAAACCCATAAATACTACACAGTGTCCCTTTAAAGTACATTTCAAATGAACTACTTTTACTTCTACTTGAGTAATATTTCATCAAAGTATTGCTACTTTTACTTGAGTACAATATTTTAGTACTTTTTCCACCTCTGCTATCTACAAAACTGACTTCTACTTCAGTCCGTGCAAAATCCTCATTTCTGCTGATAAAGCACTATTTAAATTTGCTTATGTTCTTATAATGTCATGTTTATTCACTTCTTTATCCCGTTGTGTTTGCTACAGATTAGAGAAGAACTGCGAGCCAACGGCATCGACGTTTACCCTCAGAAAGAGTTTGACGAGGACGCGGAGGACAGGGTGATCAACGACAAGATCAGGGTGAGTTCACGAATGCGTGTGTTTTGCACCTCTTTTATTTTATTTAGGACGTCTTGGGACCGGAAAAAAACAACAAAACAAAAAAACAATCTCGATGTCGTTTCTGCGTTCGCTCAACAGGAAATGATCCCTTTTGCCGTCGTGGGCAGCGATCACGAGTACCAGGTGAACGGGAAGAGGATTCTGGGGAGGAAAACCAAATGGGGAACTATAGAAGGTAACGACGAGACGCAGCAACACACACACACACACACACACACACACACACAGAAATTCAGGCTAGCTTTACACGACAACGGTCTGAACACAAACCGCAAAAGTTAGCTTTGCGTTCCCACTTTTTATTCCGCGTTTAGACGAGCGTCTTTGGGTGTTAATCTGCACGCACACGGTGACGCAAAAGTGTGTAACATTTGATGTAGTATGCATGCCAGGTGGCTAGGTGGCGCTGTGAAGCACTGTCATACAACAACAGCAGGAGCGCAGGAGCGTTGAGACTTCCTTCTACTTCTCTCTAGTAGCGCCAAGTAGCAGCTAAAGGCAACTTGAACGTCCAATTGATGGATTATAATCCGACAGCCCCAAAAACGCTGTCGCCGTCTAAACAAAAGACACATCTGATAAAATATTTTGTCGGTTTTGTCGGCGTTTGTCGTGTAAAGCCAGCCTCACTCACATGTACACACAGCTTGTCAAACAAACAATAAAAACACAACATTGCGTGCATCAGTTAAAGATCAAATCATTTTATTCAACATATTGGTGTATATTTTGGACTAATGACATCACGTTTGACTCTATCCCCCACTCTTAAATAATATCACGGTGCTTGGTTAAATCATGTTATTCACACAACGCTCCGGTTCCACATCTTGAACATGTGGAAAGTTGCAAACGGCAGCTTTAAAAAAAAAAAATCTGGCCCGGGCTTCGTTGGACTGACGCACAGACATTGTGTTTACACACACACACACACACACACACACACACACCCGTCTTTGTGCGGCCGTAACCAGGGAGATGTTTGAGTCCAGGAGGAAGAGATTAAAACAGGACTGCGAGACGAAAAGACGACTCCGACACATTATTGTTTAAAGTATAAGGAATAACAAAAATTTATTAAATAAATAATAATCAACTATTTTATTAATCCATACCATTGACCATTTGTATGAGGGGGAAAAAATGTAACAAAAAGTGGATGTTTTTTAACGGTTTGCTGCTTGAAGCTGAACAGGAAGTAAGAATATATCGAATGGCCACCAGGGGGCCTGGATTAAACATTTTCCTTAGACTTAATGGTCTCAATGGCGAGTTTCAGCTTTTTTTTCAATACCACAGGATGTCAATTTTGAGGTTTAACCCGATAAAGCGATAGAAGATGAATGAACTGTAAATATATTAAAACTCTTTATAGATTTATTAAAAAACACATAAGTGAGGCTCGTAGGTCAAATCATTCAATGTCATTTCGCTGAGGCAGAACTTCTGTCTCCGTGTCAGTGATGTGCTGCAGGACAAGTGGCCTCGAAAAGAAAAATGGCTTCGTTCTTGGTTAAATCAGCAGAGAGAGAGAGAGAGAGTGAAGGACGTGGTGAAGAGAGAAAGCTTCTAGGCTTCCGTACTTGTTTCATCATAAATTAAGCCTCAGAGGAAGAGGACAGATGTTAAGACGATATATGAAAAGTTTGTGGTTGAGGAGATATTTTGAGATGGAGGTAAATATACGTTCATATATCTTGTATTTTACTTTAAAATAGTAGTAGTAGTAGTAGAAGACGTCAGCAGTGAGGTTCATTATAGGTTAGTGATGTTTTCCCTCGACGACACTAATCAGCGAGCACAGACCCAGGCAGTCGTTTCTCGCTCTCTCTCCTGCTTTCAAAGAGAATTTAATTTCCTGCCCCTGGATTTCAAAGCTTTACATAAAAAGCACTTTTTAACACTCTTGACATAATCTATAATTCAAACATGTGTTTGTCGTACTACAGCAGCAGTTTGTCGTCACGGCGAGTTTGTGAAAACGTCTCTCTTTAAGTCCTCCGGTTCACTGAAGACACTGAGACGTTTTAAATTGCTCCAAAGTGGACGAGTCTGTTATCTTGGCTTAAGAAAATGACAGTTGGGGAGGGTGCCCTTCATTTGACTCAGTGGGAAACACTGCTCTCTTGTGGCGGGTTAGGGGATTGCAAGTGGGCTGAAATAAAGAGGGTTTTTCCTCCTCGTTGCTGCTGAAAAGTCCTTCCAGGATCGTCGTTGTCGTTGATGTCTCTAACGTCCTCCTTTGTTTCTTCTTCTTTCTTTGCAGTGGAGAATATTGCACACTGTGAGTTCGCTTACCTGCGAGATCTGCTCATCAGGTGAGACTCGACCGCTAATTTATGACTTGTATCACATGTAAGAACATCAGGAATCGCTCGCTTTAACCAGGACTTTGTAACCAGGACTGTTTTAATCTGGATGTTTGTGACCCAACAACCAATGAATTCAATGAGAAAATAATCGTCAGATGAACCGATAATGAAAATGAAGGCCTCGCTTTTAAAGGTCACGTGAATCATAAAGTTTAAACTGTAAACTGTGGTCGCTGTGGATTATGTCAAGGTGGATTTCAAGTGTGAGTCACCTTTTATTCTGCAGCTGACAAAAGGTTCTACACTCTTAGAAATAAAAGTGCGAAGTCGAACCAGATAAGGTTCTTCGGCTTGTCCTCATAGGAGAACCCTTTTTGGCGGGTTCCACCAAGAACCCTTTTAAAACCCTTTATTCAGGAAAGGGGTTTTTCAGAAGCAAACGGTTCCAGGTAGAACCTCATCCCTTGTAGAAGGACCCTTTTGGAACCCTTATTTCTAAGAGTGCATGACTAAATACACTCTTAGAAATAAAAGCATGAAGTAGAACCATATAAGGTTCTTCGGGGTGTCCTCATAGGAGAACCCTTTTGGGCTCCAGGTAGAAACTTTTTATAAAGGTTCCACCTGGAACCCTTTTGGAGGGTTCCACCAAGAACCCTTTTAATACCCCTTACTCAGGAAAGGGGTTTTAAAGGGTTCTCTGGATCAAAACCCTTGAAAAACCCTTTCTTCGGGAAAGGATTTTTAAGAAGCAAATGGTTCCAGGTAGAACCTCATCCCTTGTAGTAGGACCTTTTTGGAACCCTTATTTCTAAGAGTGTATGACTAAATACACTCTTAGAAATAAAAGTGCTAAGAACCATAAGGTTCTTCGGCTTGTCCTCAGCTTGAACCCTTTTGGAGGGTTCCACAGAGAACCCTTTAAAACCCTTTATTCGCGAAGGGTTTTAAAGGGTTCTCTGGATCAAAATGGTTCTCACTGGAACCATTTGTGTACCAAGAATCTTGAAAAACCCTTTCTTCGGGAAAGGATTTTTAAGAAGCAAATGGTTCCAGGTAGAACCTCATCCCTTGTAGTAGGACCTTTTTGGAACCCTTATTTCTAAGAGTGTATGACTAAATACACTCTTAGAAATAAAAGTGCTAAGAACCATAAGGTTCTTCGGCTTGTCCTCAGCTTGAACCCTTTTGGAGGGTTCCACAGAGAACCCTTTAAAACCCTTTATTCGCGAAGGGTTTTAAAGGGTTCTCTGGATCAAAATGGTTCTCACTGGAACCATTTGTGTACCAAGAATCTTGAAAAACCCTTTCTTCGGGAATGGGTTTTTAAGAAGCAAATGGTTCCAGGTAGAACCTCAGACCTTGTAGAAGGACCTTTTTGGAACCCTTATTTCTAAGAGTGCATGAATAAATAAACTCTTACAAATAAAAGCGCTAAGTAGATGCATATAAGGTTCTTCGGCTTGTCCTCATAGGAGAACCCTTTTTGTCTCCAGGTAGGACCTTTTTATGAGGGTTCCACCAAGAACCCTTTTAAAACCCTTTATACAGGAAAGGTGTTTTAAAGGGTTCTCTGGATCAAAATGGTTCTTACTGGAACCATTAGTGTTACCAAGAACCCTTGAAAAACCCTTTCTTCGGGAAAGGGTTTTCAGAAGCAAATGGTTCCAGGTAGAACCTCAGCCCTTGTAGAAGAACCCCTTTGGAACCCTTATTTCTAAGAGTGCAGGCCTAAATCGTCACGCATGAAAACTTATTCTAAATGTAGAGTCTAACATAATGATCCAGTCAAAGTAAGAGAACATTACTTCTGCCCGTTCTTTCAGGACACACATGCAGAACATCAAGGACATCACGGGCTGCATCCACTACGAGACGTACCGCGTGCGCAGACTGAACGAGTCCAACGGCCACTTCACCCCTCACCACGTCGCCGCCGCCGCCGCCGAGCCAAAGACCACCAACGGTCAGCAGGCCGTCGCGGAGCAGCAGCAGCAGCCGAGCGCTCTGCAGGCCAACGGCGTGGCCGCTCAGCGCTCAGCGCTGTCCCACGAGATGTAGAGAGAGAGAGAGAGAGAGAGTCGTCCTCGTGGTCCCGGCGCCGCGTTACTTGTACGAGTTCAGTCGGAGACAGTCGGGCGCCAAAGATGCACACTCTCCATTTACGTGGACACGCCCACACGTGCACACAGACACGCCACTCATGCTGTGAAGACCGTTTTCCCCCCCCGTCACATAAGAAGGACTATACCTAAACACAGCTTTTTTAATTTATCAGGTTACAAGACGCAGGACTTAAAACCCAGCGTTTTTCTCTCTTTCTGTGGATCTGTTTTCTTGTCTTTTTACATCATTTTCAGCTCTCTGCTGAATGCACTCTACTTTTTTGGATCGTTAACAATTAACTGATACTTTTTCAGGTTTGATTTTTAGACAATAGATCACTATCGGTTGTAATTATGACTAAAAGAGAGCGTTCTCGAGGCTTCACTCTGCAGGACTGTCCGGATGAGGAGAGACGATTATAGAAAAAATGAAGTACAGCATATCAGATTATACCAGATCGGTCTGTTTTGTGTTGTGGTGTATAGTGCTAAATAGGGTCAAATTAGATTATAGGTTTATAGTATTAAGGAGGAAGTAAAGATATAGTAAAGACACCTCTGCACTGCAAAAATGAAATAAACAAAAAGAGCGAAATGGCAGTGTGGAAAAGCTTTGGGAGTAAAATATGTTTTCGATGTTTTTAAAACCCCCGTTATTTGTCAAATCGTCCTATCTCTGTCTATATAATGCCAATATCGTGTAACACAGTCGTACCTTGCGTTTTTACATTGCTCATTTACTGTTTTTATCGCTGTTGTTCATGGTCTAATATTATTGTATACGTTGAGGATTTGTGCAACTGCAGCCATTTTTTTTTTTTTTTTTTTTTTTTTTTTTAAATGACTGTAAACCAAATAAAAGTGATTATTTTTCCTCTTTTTGAGAAGCACACGCAGTATATAGAGTTGATTTATGGATAGGTATTTATGTTTTAGTGTAATCGTGCATAATTCAACTGTCATTCCAGCTGTTGGCCTCCAGGGGTTTATTGTTCTTTTTAGGCGTCGCCTGCACTCACACAGTCTGTCCTAACTGTTAACCTGCTTGTGAAGTGGTCCTTATTTGTCCATTCAATATTAACACGTGTGTGACTGAACCTGCCAGTAGTTTTGAGTGATTTTACGTGAGGATATTTTTGTGTCCGAGCATTTCAAAAACACCCGTAAAAATGACGTAATCGAACCATCTTCGCTCACAATTTCCTATAGTTTTTTTTATTTTGACTCTTTTAAGAAAACGATATTTCCCATTCATGCAAAAGAGGAGCGATGACTGTTGTCTTTTACCCAGAGAAATAAGATATGAGGTTGCGTTTTTTGTTTACTGTTGTAAAGTTATTGTGTAATTTGTACTGGTATCATAGATCGAGGTTTTATCTTTGGTTTGCTATCTCAAAGAATAAAAATTGATATTTTTTATTGTTTAAAAGTCAAATGTGTTTATTGTCAAAGGTTATTGAATATTTTGACTAGGTTATTTAACCCTTTAAGGTGCGCACCAAGAAAAAAGCAAAGGAAAAATGATTTCTTTGCATTTTGTATTATTTTATTTTATTTACTTACGATAACGACAATCAATATATATATATGTATATATATGTATATGTATTTTTATATATATATATATATATGTATATATACTGTATATATGTATATATATATTTTTTTTTTAAATTAGACCCTACAGTATTTCAGATACAGTCCTCTACCAAACGGTTGAGATGTCTGTTCATAATAAACCTGGTTTGCATAATTCATAAAGTACAACATTCAGAACAAGTCACATTAATTTAGTGTTAGTGAGTTCAGCTTGATGCATTTTTCATATCTGAGATACAGTGACTTAAAGGTGAAGTAAGTAGTTTATAGTGCCATCTAGAGGAGAGGCTGAAATTTACAACAAAGACCTGTTGCTCTGCTCACCCCCTCCCTTTCCTGAGCGATACGGTGTCCTCAGCCGGTCAAATGTCGTCCTCGTCGTCTTTCTCCGTGTCAGCAGATGAGGTTCGTGAGGCGAGGGAGAGGGCGGAGCTACCGCGGCCGTAGCAGACGAAGCGGAGAGAGTGGAGGCGGGACTTCCTGCTACAAGTAAAGAGACGCTTGATTTGTTCTCTCGCGTTTGTCCTTACAGGCTCCGGTAGAAACGTGTCGTCTCTCTGCTAACAGTGGCTATGCAACCGCGGCCCGCGACCATGTTATTTTACATGACTTTTTGAAACACTACGAAAATGAAACATAAACTATTATACAGCGACTAGACAATGCAGGAGCACATAATATGTATAAAAAAGTGGATTTTGGGTTATATAAACCCATAAATACTACACATTGTCCCTTTAAAGGGTTAAAGTTACAGTGTGCAAGAATCGGTAACTAAATGGTGAGATCGCCGATTGTTTTCTGTCGCATCCCATTTGACGTTTGAGTATATGTACGTTTGTTTTATTCGGTCGTGTAAAGGAGAATCTGAATTCTCAAGTCCGTTTCAGTCGGGCAGAATAAGAAAAGGACAGCAAACACAAACCCAACATGGAGGAGAAGTGAATTTGTACCTTTCACACCTCGCTCACACAGCATCGCTTTAATGGCGCTTGTCGTTTACACCCTCTCGTCGCTCACTCTTTCTCAGCTCCCCTGTTGATCGTAACGTGTCGACATTGTTGTTTTTCCCCCAAGGTTGAATGTCACCCTTTCACTCACACTGTGGCTCCTGCTGTGGCTCTTCCTCACATCTGTGTTCAGGACGACGACGACGATGACGGCGGCGGCTTAGTGACAAATGAGAAACGTGAAGGTGAGAGACAGCGAAAGTTTCAGGGTAAAAAAACAACAACAACAACAACAACAACAAAAGTGTCTACTGAACATCCACCTATCGCCGACACCTCTCTTTCTTCCCCTGGCGTCCGCCCTGAAACGTGAAGGTGAGCGATAATGACGTCTGTGACAGTGCCGTGACATTTGCCAGGTGATAAAACGACGTCTGTGCTGCTCACAAACAGGCCATGTAATAGTAATATTATATAGTAATAGGTGATAGTCTGTAACTGGCTGTAGTTGGTGTGAGTTTAAAACCATTTTATGACACCAGGACAGGTTCTTTCAGTGAGTAGAGTCCTCAAATAAATATATAAATAATATATATAAAAACAATATAAATAAAATATAAATTATTAAATAACTGTGACAGAATTATAATAATAAATATGTGTATCCTTTACAAAAATATGCAAATGTGGTGTACATTATTATTACTATTCAACAATAATGTTTAAAATATCACAATCTGAATACTTTATCAATCCCTGAGAGGAAATTTGGTGGCTTTACCTGTGTTATTATGTGGTAGCGTTTTATATGTACTTAGTATTTAGTCTCAAATGATTTTTACAGACTTAGATAGTGCTTAAAATCCAATTAATCTACTTATAAAGCGCTATTAAAACCTAAATTAAATCGAATAACGTCCCTTCCGATGTAAACCTTTTATTTTGAAAAGGTTCAGGCAGGAAGGGGCTGTCCTTCCTTGTAGCGCGGCTCTGATTGGCTGATTGGGAAAGACTCCGCCTTTTGAGGAAG
This sequence comes from Microchirus variegatus, assembly GCF_963457635.1. Classification (NCBI taxonomy): domain Eukaryota; kingdom Metazoa; phylum Chordata; class Actinopteri; order Pleuronectiformes; family Soleidae; genus Microchirus; species Microchirus variegatus. Next base: position 17,095,167 of record NC_139824.1, read on the forward strand.
TATTTAACGAACAGGTGTCGGAGTTTTCTGTAACGTCTTGTGCAGAAGATTTGATTGGAAACACCTGTCGACCCAAGTAAGCAATATCACGGTTTCTAATTTTATCGTCTCATACTGCTGCGTTTTAAAAGCGTTTTTAGTATAATTTTAGTCGTTATGTTTATAAGTAATCATTTGTTTATTTTGTCTTGTGTTGTAGAAGTTTAGCAACAGCAGCTGAGAAATACTAGCTCAAATGAAGGTGAGTGGATTAGCAGCATTAGCTTGCCGTTTTGAGCTTTAATTTGCAACACACACACAAACACAAACACACACACTGTTAACACACTTATTGTTTGTTGTTCACACCTTGCTACTTTTGAAATGCAGGTTTTAAAACGATTAAATTGTTAAAAGTTACCGAAATTGTTGGAATCATTAGCTTGAAGTAGCTTCAGGACTAGTGCGGTGCTACTACTAGCTACTGGCTCGTCTGTGGCTAGCTTGAAGAAGAAGCGTTGGTTGTGGAAGAGAGAGTGGTCTTGTTGTTGTTGTTGTTGTTGTTAGAGCTGCAACTAACGATTATTTTAGTAATCGATTAATCTGTCGATTATTTTCTTGATTAATCAATGAATCGTTTGGTCCAAAAAATGTCAGACAATGTTAAAAAACGTTGATCAGTGTTTGTCAAAGCTGGAAATTATGATGTTCTCGAAAGTCTTGTTTTGTCCACAAATCAAAATGATTGAGTTTTAATTATTTCTTTGTTTATGTGGAGCAAAGAAACCAAGAAAATTTACATTTTCACATTTAAGAAGCTAAAACAATCAGAAATCTTGTTTTAATAATGAAAAAAGCTTCAAACCGATAATCAAAATAGTTGGCGATTAATTTAGTAATCGATTAATAATCGATTCATCGATTAATCGTTTCAGCTCTAGTTGTTGTTGTTTGTTATTGTTAGTGTACTGTTGTTGTTGACCTGAAATGTGATGTTCCTATTTCTAGCTAACATTTATTTATGTTTGTTTATGTACTGCTCTTAAATCTTTTTAATAAAAAAACAGAAACTGAGAAACTTTGTTTTTACAACTGAAAAAAATGTGAAAAGTACCCAAATAAGGTACAGTTTGGTACCAAATTCCAGATTCCGATACCTTGGCTACTTAGGTGTAATTTCTCAGATTCATTCAAGACTCTTGATGAGAAGTGATAGCAGTTCATATGTGCATTACTAATCATAGCGTAGCCTGGTTAGCTTCTGCAGCATCTAGCTTTTACAGATTTATCACGTGATGTCCATGACGTCCTCTGTATGAATGAAATACATTTTAAAACTGTTTGTCAAGTGAGAAACGCACAGTTTGTTGGATTGCAGGACACCTTCAAGCTTTAATTTAACACACACACAAACACACACACACACTGTTAACACGCTTATTGTTTGTTTTTCACACCATGCTACTTTTGAAATGCAGATCTAAAATGGTAAAAGGTTACTTAAATGTTTGACTCACTAGCTTATAGTAGCTTCAGGACTTGTGCAGTGCTGCTACTAGCTAGTCTGTGGCTAGCGTTAGCCGTATGGCTAACTTGACGAAGAAGTGTTGGTTGTGGACGAGAGAGAGGCCATGTTGTTGTTGTTGTTGATGATGATGATGATGATGATGATGATGATGATGATGATGATGAAGGCCTGTAATGTAATGTTCCTAAATGTTCTATATTTATTTCTAGCTAGCATGTATTTATGTTTGTTTATTTACTGGTGTTAAATCTTGATAATAAATAAACTGAGATACTTTGTTTTACAACTGAAAAGCATTTTTAAGAGTACCCAAATAAGGTAGCTACCGTTTGGCACCCAACCCTATATAGGGCAGGCTTCCTTGGCTAGCAGTTCATAATGTGCATTACTAATCATAGCGTAGCCTGGCTAGCTTCTGCAGCATCTAGCTTTTACAGATTTATCACGTGATGTCCATGACGTCCTCTGTATGAATGAAATACATTTTAAAACTGTTTGTCAAGTGAGAAACGTACAGTTTGTTTGATTGCAGGACACCTTCAAAAAAAAAAAGGTCTCAATAATAGGATTCAGCTCTCTCTCCTTGAAACCTGCCGTCAGCACTCGGCGCTTCATCATTCAATTACTCAGTTTACCTCTTTGTGGGTCTGTGACTTATCGCAGCGTGTGCGTTGTGCTCCGGCTCTGTGTGATTTCTCTTCTAATCAAACAAGCAAAGCTAAAGGGACGGCTCAGCGTGACATGATGATTGAACCGGGCGTCTTCATCCGTTCAGACGCTTTGAATCATCAACACATTTTCCCTGTTTCCTAGTCCCAGTAAGACGAGAGTAAACAGATGCAGAACAACAGAACTGTACATCTACAACTGTGTGTGTCACAATTTTAAGTACATCTCCACAGAGCTTATAGCTCCTTCAATTGGTATAAAAAAAGATGTAAATGGATCAGCTGCAGCTCTTTCCTCCATTAAAGCTCACATAGAGTGGTCCTGTTGCACACATATGTTAGTCATGGAGGTCTACTTACATACATTAACTTGTTTTTATGCTCAAAAACCTCCTAGTTGCTGAAAACGAGCCGATAGAAATCTGTCTTTTATGACGCTGTCCACAGCCGCGATATTTTAGACATAAATCTCACCCCCAGAAGACAGAGTGTGTTGTGATTGGCCAGCCAGCGTAGAGCCTTCCCAACTGTCTTACCCGGAAGTGACATTCAGCACACCCGCTCTCAGAAGCACAGCTCCCCCCTCTGGAACGGTGGATGCACTGCTCCTCATTATCAAAACATTGTTTTAACAGTGTTTAAAAATAGCTTCTTCACGACTCCCCGCCGCAGTCCCTTTGACGACCTTTGACCCGGAGTCAGACCCAGAGTCAGAAAACACCGTCGCTCGTGAAACACCTCCACAACGGACGTTATTCTCCTTCCGCGGTTCAATGTACGCAACCGGATGTGTCCGGACTAGTGCCCGGACCGGGAGGATCCGCTGTTCAGGAGAACCGATGTTTACGTAACCGGACCGGGTTTTTTCAGAGATCTCGCTGAGCCCGAGATTACAATAAAACACAGCGTTCTCAGCAACGGCTGAACTGTTTGTTTAGAACCTTCAGGGCTTCGTAAACAAGGTAATAACGCAGATACACACTAAAAAACAGCGTTCTAGGTGCGCTTTAAAGTGTACTTCTACTTTTACCTCTTTATCCTCCAAATGAGGGCCACAGGGGGCACTGGTGCCAATCCCACCTGACATAGGGTGAAAGGTGGGGTTCACCCTACACAACATGGTCAAATTTGAGTTTACCTCATCCCCAAATCTGCATGTTTTTGGACCTCCATCATAGTGCTGCTTCAGAAATACAGACATTCATTTCATGCCAAATGTAACAGCAGGTACATCCTCAGTCTCAGCTGGATTGCGTTGCCTCATACATCACCGCTCTTCAACCCACCGCCGTATTGCTCCGCGGTGGCATGTTACCAGTGTCTCCTGGCAGGATAACAGTGATTTATGTTGCAGTCATGTAGGGACAAAGCCTGCAAGACAGTCTATTCTGCCTATTCCATTCTAATATAGTGTGTTGGTCCTCGATGGCTCATTGTCAGATGAAAAAAAAAAGAAGTATTATTACCCATTTGTGCATAAATTTCAGGACATATCAGCCCTTCCCTGTTCCCCCCACTGGCTCCGTCGTTACCAGGCAGACTCCGACCATCCAGACAGCCAATGAGCCACCAGGTCAGCCAGACAACAACCAGACATCCAAGACTTCCAGTCAGCCGGTTCACCATCTGCCTGGTAAGCCTTTCCCCGAGAAGACAGCCAACGCCTTTCTGTGCTGGTGTGGCACCAGTGGCGAGTTGTTTTTTCTCATTGCTGCCCAACACACACACTCTCACACACACACACAAATATTTCGTCAGTCTGCTTCAGAGCTACTTAGACACACGCTCTGTTTTTTTTATCTGCCGGGGTCCTCAGACCTGAGCCGTGAAAAACAACCCCAAAACAAAAGGCTGCGACCCATTTCCCAGCTGACGCACTCGCCCCCTGCCTCGCTGCTCTGTGCTACCAAAATAATCGACGCAAGGTAATTTGCCGGTAATTAATCGCTGATTGTTAACGGCTTTGCATTTATTAAAACCGTGCATGCTGTCAGTCGTCGTCTTTTTCCCTTCCGCTCACTTTCGGGGGCTAGTCGTCACCTTTCACATCGCTAACTTATCCGTGTGAAAGCAAATGTGTGTACAAGCAGACGCACAGAGTGGTGCTCTCTGATCCCGTGCCCGCTTTACCCTTCAGCGCTGCCAATGCACTCTCTCCTGGACGCGGAGCGCGGCGCCCTTGTTTGTTGTTGATATATGCTAATGTGCCACGTCCATCTGTTCGTTTGCTTAATTTGGATTTTTGCTTGTTCTTAGCCGTGTTCCCGCCCCTCTCCTGCTCCACCGTTCCCTCCCCTCGGCCCTACCCCGCGTCGAAACCTCCTGCGTCTCTCCTGCGCCGCCTCCTCGCCATCTCCGACATTGGGGGGCACGCTCGTCCGCCTGGATTGCTGCCAGCTCCGAGGTGGGTGGGGACAGTTCGGGGGTTATGTCCGTATGCAAATTGGCCTTGTTTTTGATTAAAAGACAGCTGCATATTTTCATTAAAGTCACCGGTGGAAGTAGGAGAGATGAAGTCATTCCTCTCTGGGGAGGCGGATGGTTGTTTAGCTGGAGTGAATGCTGTGGGGAGCTGCTGTTTAGTGCTGCGGAGGGTGTAAAAAAAAAAATAGTGGAGACAAAAGGGCTGCCCAGGGACTGCTTTGGGGTTTAATGGGGCTGAGTGACTGGCACATCAGTTAAGACTCACACTGATGATGCAGGGAGCATGTGAGTGTGCGTTGCATGATAACAGAAGCGATTGACAAATGAAATATAGACCCCACCAGCCTTCAAGGTGCTGCTGCTGCTGCTGCTGCTGCTGCTGCTGCTGCTGCTGCTGCTGCTGCTGCTGCTGCTGCTGCTGCTGCATGCCAAGGCAGTTGTGTCTTCTACCCACCAGTGCCAGGCAACTATTTTCTTATGTGCGATGGTTCAAAGGTGCAGTAAGGAAAACATCACTTATTGCAAGGAATTTACTTTTACTTTAAAAAAAGTTTCCACTCATTCAGTGTCAATTTTTAGTTGATTTCTTCAGTTTAAGGCTGAATTCCAATTCCTTTTCTTAACCCTCAATCTTAAAAATGAGCGCTCCCTCTAGTCCAAGTGCTGTCCCGATTCTCAGGAAAATTAAGTTGAGGGCCAAGTTTAAGGGCTGTATCGCCCTCAATATTGAGATTTTCCGAGACCACCCTTGGGAGCAAGGGCTTACCCAGAATGCATTGCGTGTTTTGACATAACAAAGATGGCGTCGAAAGCAGCGAAACGAGTACGCTGCAAATGAAGTGTTTTCTTTGTTAATAGAGATATAAAAATGATGAAAACCATTGTATTATCTTAGTTTAGGCCCATATTATGGATTACTGACGTCATTGTTGCGTAACATTTATTTTTATTTTACGATCTTTTGTCAATAGTCGGCCAGTGCGCACACGCGATGATTTGCTATGGTTTACTTTTCAATAAGCCGTGGTGTGTGGTAACTGTCAGCTGAATATTTGTATGAGTATCATCTTATAACTAACTGACAACCTAATAACTTGACTGACAAACAGATCGTAGTTGACAGACGGGACGCAGCTTTCGCGTTATTCTGCCCCCTACAGTCTGAAGACGTATCTGCATTTAAGGGGTGTCCCATTTCTAAGTGACTTACACCCTGGACTGGCGACCTGTCCATTACAGAAAAACATAGACACAAAATTTACTCTACAGCATAAACACTGAGAACCCGGAGAACAACTGGCTTCACGTGCTAAGGGTCTGTATTTAAAATCATTTATGCATTTATGGTATTGTAGTTTTTGTAATTTACCACAAAAATCTATGCTCACTCACGTACGCCTCAGGTAAACCTGAGTTGCTGACTTACACCCACGAGGGAGTTTCAGGAAGCCCGCAGAAGCATAAAGAGCAAAATAAAGTTTTATCAAGCTGCAAGCTGTCAACAAATTAATGTCGAGAGCTCTCATTTCCCCTCCGTCTCCGCTTTCATGTCATGTGCGAACGTCGCTTCACTCAGACACTCAAAAATGTAGTGGAGAGTAACTTGAAAGCAATAAATGCTTCTTTCATAAAACTAAAGACTGACACGCGTCAACTCCCAATGTGAACGTTTTTAATCACACTGCCACTCAAAATAGACCCACACGAGAAAACACACTCTGTCAGGGAAGTGACCAACACTGAGCACTGTGTTAGTCACCTTGTTTTTTTATAGTTTTTTATTAAAATAGTTTTTATAGTTTTGTTTTTATCCTACTGTTTATGCTGAAAGTGCTATCTATCTATCTATCTATCTATCTATCTATCTATCTATCTATCTATCTATCTATCTATCTATCTATCTATCTATCTATCTATCTATCTATCTATCTATCTATCTATCTATCTATCTATCTATCTATCTGTCTATCTAGCTGTCTATCTAGCTATCTATCTAGCTATCTGTCTGTCTGTCTGTCTGTCTATCTGTCTGTCTATCTAGCTATCTATATGTCTGTCTATCTGTCTGTCTATCTATCTAGCTATCTATCTGTCTATCTGTCTGTCTGTCTGTCTGTCTGTCTATCTATATATCTGTCTATCTGTCTGTCTATCTATCTAGCTATCTGTCTGTCTGTCTGTCTGTCTGTCTGTCTGTCTGTCTGTCTGTCTGTCTGTCTGTCTGTCTGTCTGTCCGTCTATCTATCTATCTTTCTATCTGTCTGTCTATCTATCTATCAGTCTGTCTGTCTATCAATATATCTGTCTATCGGTCTATCTATCTATCTAGCTATCTATCTATCTGTCTATCTGTCTGTCTGTCTGTCTGTCTGTCTGTTTGTCTGTCTATCTATCTATCTATCTATCTATCTATCTATCTATCTTTCTATCTGTCTGTCTATCTATCGTTCTGTCTGTCTGTCTGTATATCTATCTATCTATCTATCTATCTATCTATCTATCTATCTATCTATCTATCTATCTATCTATCTATCTATCTATCTATCTATCTATCTATCTATCTATCTATCTATCTATCTGTCTATCCATCTATCCATATGTCTCTGTCTATCTATCTATCTATCTATCTATCTATCTATCTATCTATCTATCTATCTATCTATCTATCTATCTATCTATCTATCTATCTATCTATCTATCTATCTATCTATCTATCTATCTATCTCTCTATCTATCTGTCTATCTGTCTATCTGTCTATCTGTCTATCTATCTGTCTATCCATCTATCCATATGTGTCTGTCTGTCTGTCTGTCTGTCTGTCTGTCTGTCTGTCTATCTATCTATCTATCTATCTGTCTTCAGGAGAATGTTTACTCGTGTTATAAATCACGCAAGACAGGTTTATTTTCCCCAAAAATTATTTTTGCAACTAGCAGTTTTCTGGATGTCACTTTTCAAACTGGGTTGACTTCATCAATTTTTCTACTCGGCCTATGGGCGACTGTCACCCTACACAGAGGTGGACGAGGCTGATGTATTGGTGGGTGTGTGCACCCTGCGAGGTCACAGGGTCGGCGTAGGAAGGGTGGTGGTGGTGGTGGTGGTGGTGGTGGGTTGATCTCCTGGCTTGGAGCCAGCTCTAGTGGAATTCATAGATATGGGTACAGGGGAAAAGGGGAGGATGGTTCCTCTGCATAATCCATCAAAAACAATAGAGGACGAGAGCGAGCGGTTCTGCCTTCCTCGACAGGGCTGATTGCATTTACGCAGGGGTGGAAGCGAGGGAGGGAGGGGCCATTAAAACGCTCTGGTGTAGTAAGATGAGTGCAGGTGCAAGGGAGCGCCCGTAATAGGTGCCCCTCTCCCCCCCACACACTGCAAAGCCGAGGACATATACCCCGAGAGGAACTGATTGAATGCCGTGCCAATAAAAAGAGGCAGTTTCATGCACCATTGACCGTGTTGGCATCCGCACAGTCGCGCTGTGATGAAAACCGCGCTCGGAGGTCGTGAAAGACGCGAATCACATTTTGTTCCTCGGTGGGACGAGCTGTGCTCGGGCAGAATTAAACGGCACCTTTTCCGCTTTTTGTGTTCCTCTTGCAGTTTGTGGCGTATGCAGTACAGTCGGTATCTGATGTTTTCATTTGTATGTCAGATTCAGGGTGGGCGGGGGGGGGGGGGGGGGGGTGGTCGGATTGACGTGTTTGTTTGGACAGAAATGAAAAGATCAAATTTAAAGTCACAGTAGGTGGGGTGAAATAATCTGATTTGAGCCTGCAGTGCACATACAAGCAGAGAGATTGTCCTTTCATTTTCTCTGTAGGTGAAGCGGCGTGTCCCGGGGCGCTCTAATAAAATGCTTGTCTTGTATCTTCTCAGCCATGAACTTTTTTCCTCCGTCACAATTACATTTGGGTCTGAAAGCCCGTGTGTGTGTGTGTGTGTGTGTGTGAGTGTGTGTGTGTGTGTGTGTGTGTGTGTGTGTGTGTGTGAGTGTGTGTGCCTCGCAGCCAAATAACACTTTATTAGCTAAATCAAAACAGTCAAATGCGTCTGTTGAATTCAACCAGGACTTTTATTCCCTTGCAATCGGAGACGCAGAGTTTGCTATATGTTGACACTTATGAGTCTCTGGAACACGGTAATAAAACATCACACGAGTTTACAGTTTTCCGAGTCGTCGTGGCACAATCCGTAAAAGAAAAGCACGCATGCAGTTTTTTCTGCTTATTTTTGTGTGGAGTGTGGAGTTTTTCTTAGTAGGATTTGAATAAGGCAATAGTTTTAGTGCATTGTGCAGTTATTTCTGTTCTGTTGAGCTGCCAAGCTTTTATTCATGTTTTATAGATTCACATGTCTGCAGATGTAAAAAGAACATTTGCTTAAAGCGGACCTAGACCGGAAGTTCCAATTAACGCTGTTTTTTAGCGTGTATCTGCGTCATTACCTTGTTTACGAAGCCCTGAAGGTTCTAAACAAACAGTTCAGCCACTGCTGAGAACGCTGTGTTTTATTGTAATCTCGGGCTCAGCGAGATCTCTGAAAAAACTCGATATAGTTACGTAAACAGCGGTTCTCCTGAACAGCAGATCCTCCTGCTCCGGGCACTAGTCCGGGCACATCCGGTTGCGTACATTGAACCCGCAGAAGAAGAATAACGTCCGTTGTGGAGGTGTTTCACGAGCGACAGTGTCTTCTGACTCTGGGTCAAAGGTCGTCAAAGGGACTGCGACTGAGTCGTGAAGAAGCTATTTTTAAACACTGTTAAAACAATGTTTTGATAATGAGTAGCAGTGCATCCACCGTTCCAGAGGGGGGCGCTGTGCTTCTGAGAGCGGGTGTGCTGAATATACTGGCCAATCACAGTGCACTCTGTCTTCTGGGTGTGAGAGTTGAGTCTGAAATATCGCGGCTGGGAAACGGCGTCAGTAAGGAGAGATTTCTATCGGTTCGTTTACAGCAACTAGGAGGTTTTTGAGCATAAAAACAAGTTAATGTATGTAAGTAGACCTCCATAACTAACATATATGTGCAACAGGACCACTCTATGTGACCTTTAACACGTCGCGTGCTAAAGCTAAGGTGCGAGTACAAGGCCGCGTCCAGACGGAAGCGAACAAGATATTTTCCTGAAACGATGCCGTCTTTACGGGGAACTTTTTAGTTTGCAGTAATCTGTGTGGTTTAAAAGTGTTTTCAGTAGTTTTTAAAGACACAATCTGACTGGGCCGTGTTCACTTCAGCCTCTGATTTCTCTTGTTGACTCGTGGTTATTCTGCTGCTGTGGCCCGTCTGTCTTGTGCTGCTCAATCTGAGATGATTTTCAGCTTATCTCTCTCCACTCTAAAAGATGCCTCCGTCTGCAGGACTTTGGTTTCTGGTTCTACGCTCATTTCTGAATAAACGCTGCCGTTTTGGAAGTGATTTGGAAGCCTTTTTATAGACGAATAAACACAGCAGACTAATATGATGATACTTAGCGTTTGGAGCCGTGGTTATAAAACGTACGCTGCCGTTCCAAAGTTTGGGCTCACCTGTACCATTTTTGTTGTGTTTTCCATTAAAAAGTCTGACTTTTATTCATCAAAAGAGTTGCAAAATGAATAGAACATATAGTCAAGACATTGACGAGGTTAGAAATAATGATTTTTATTCCAAATAAAACTGTTTTCAGCTGTGCTAACATCATTGCACAAGGGTTTTCTAATCATCCAATAGCCTTCTAACGCCATTAGCAAACACTGGAAATCTATACACTCTATGCCTCTATACACATATGTACATATTCCATTAAAAACCAGACGTTTGCAGCTAGCATAGTCTTTCACGACAATGTGTAGAGTGAATTTCTGATTCATTTAATGTTATATTCATTGAAAAAAAAGTGCTTTTCCTTCAAAAAATAAGGACATTTCGAAGTGAGCCCACACTTTTGTACAAATTAGCCGTTTCAAAGGAAAAAACTGTGTTACGCTAAATGGCAAAAATGAGAATGAAAGTGTGCAAAAGAAGCACGCTTTCATCTCTGCTGCCTTCGCTGCAGCACTGCCTCCTGCTGTGCATCCTCAGCAGTGAACACTTTGTGCAGAAAAGCAAACTCCCCTCTTATTCCCTGACATTAACGCATGCACCGATCCACTCCCGTCCGTCCGTCCATCCATTCTCCCTCTGCTCACTCCTGTTATCGGTTTCTCCTGTTTTCCCAGGGTAAAATATAAGTTAAGCCTCACCTTATTTACATTTATATGATCAGATTTTCTTCCTTATGTGAGGTATGCAAATTTGCCCTTTTCTCCAGCCTGAGCCTCAGACTGTGTTAGACGTGTTGCAAAAGGATGGAAATAATAACATTGCCCTCCAGGAGGAAGTTTGGATTCGTGGACCTCATGAATTTTGTAATGTTCAATTTTGTTTACCAAGATGCATCAGTACATTTGAGCCAGGGATATATATATATATACACTATAAGACTGATTTACACCTGATATGTGTTTCTTTCTCTCCATATCTATATAACCTTCATTGCTGCCCCGGCACTTCTCAGAATATCATGTTTCATTTTCTATCATTGATAGCTTATATAAATTCCACTATTGCTGTGTGTGTGTGTGTGTGTGTGTGTTTGTGAGGAGTGGCTGGATGAATTTGGTGTATGTTTGAGTCAAAAAAGCAGTGGTTTATTTGTGTCTGTTTACGTTGTGTGTGTGTGTGTGTTTGAGAGCGAGAGGCCAGCGATTTACCCGAGCGAAACTGTTGAACCCATTGTGGAATTGATAGCTGCTTTGCTGTGTGTGTGTGTGTGTGTGTGTGTGTGTGTGTGTGTGTGTGTGTCTAGTGGACACCAGAGAAGGGACTAGCACTCGAGGAAATTGCTTTCTGCCAGCGTATTGCCAGTGCCAGTCTTTATTCCTCAGAAAAAGGCAGGAGGAGGAGGAGGCCTGTCTTAGGTGATTACAGAGCCCCGATTCAGGCACAATCCCCTCTTCCCCACACGTATACCATGAAGCTGCTTCATATACCATGATAACGCTGAGGTGGAATATTTGACTGACACACTCCCAAGCGAAACCTCGTAATATAATCAGGTTAATAAGAGATTTAATTTTCTCCCTGGCTGCACTTTGACTGGGCTGTTGATACAGGGATCGTGAGGCAAATGTTTGTCAGAGGAAAAACCCGAAAAACGGTCTCTGTGCATCAACGTTTTTTTCCCATGACACCCCGGTGCACCCACACAAACACATTTTCAGAGACTTGCACAAAAACAAGCTGCTGCTGTTGTCTGCAGCGAGGGAGTTTGATTTCGCTTCCACGCTTACATTCTGAGTGTCAGTGCTCGTACAGGTCTGCAGCACAGACAGGTGTGTGTGTGTGTGTCTATTACTAATGTTGTGGGGACCTAAAACTGTTTACACAGTCACATATGAGGACTTGTCTGCTTTGTGGGGACAAAAAGCAAGTCCCCAACAATGTAAATGACTATATTTTAAGGTGAAGAAATGTTTTAAGGTTAGGTTGAGGTTAGAGTCAGGGTTAAGGTTAGGTCAGTCGTAACTATGGTTACGTTTAGAGCAGGGGTTCTCAAAGTTTTCATACCTGAGGGCCAATTTAGGAACCCAACATTGGACTGAGGGCCGCCAAAGGAAAAAAAAACAGAAAGAAATCCCTTTTGTAATCATTTTTATGACCAGATTTCAGTTCTACAGTTTAGCGTTAACTAATATAAGCGTTAATATAATGTAATTTAAGCATTAATGTAATAACGCTTTATAATTTACTGGGTAATTACCCAGTATTTTGGCCATTGTTCTTACCTTCTAATTACAGGTTAATACCAAGTAACACATTTCTGTTACCATATATTTACTGGGTAAATAGCTAGTAATTGGGGGCTGTAGCTACCTGCTTATTACCAGCTTATAACACAATAATACACTAAAATTCACCATATAGAAACCAGGTAAATACCCAGTATTTTTGTTTACACTTATTGGTCTGTATCCTGTAAACATCAACTGTAATTCATTGCGGGGCCGCCAGAACTGTTTCTGCGGGCCGTCATTGGCCCCCAGGCCGCACTTTGAGAACCAATGGTTTAGAGTAAGTCTCCGGGAAATCAATGTAAGTCGATGCAAAGTCCCCTGAAGTTATGAAAACCTCGTGTGTGTGTGTGTGTCAGAAAATGTTGAAAAAAACGTTGATTAGTGTTTGTCAAACTTGGAAATGACGATGTTCTTGAATGTCTTTTTTTTGTCCACAAACCAAAACGATTGTTTTAATGATTTCTTTGAAGAAACGAAGACAATATTCACATTTAAGACGCTAAAACAATCAGAAATCTGGTTTTAATCATGAAAAAAGCTTCAAACCGATTAATCGATTATGAAAGTAGTTGACGTTTCATTTAGTAATCATCACGATGTGCTTCTGACCCACTGAATAGTTCAGTTTGGTTTCCTCTCTTGTCTGTTTTCTCCATCTCCCTTTTTGTATCACTTCATGCATCTTCCCCGTCTCCCCTCCCCCCTCTCTTTCTCCCTCTCAATCTCATTTCTTATCCTTATGTAGTTAATTAGGAGGCAGGAGTCCATTGGTGTCAGCGCTTTGGTGTTTTATTGTCTCCCCCCTTCCTGGCCCCCCCTGGCCCCAAAACAGAGAGACATCAATAATAACCCTCCTCCTCCTCCTCCTCCTCCCCCACAACACATGCACACTACGTGCCAAGAGTATCCATGGCCCTGCCTGCTCCTGCCTGGCATAACCATCCATCTCTACACTCTCCCCCCCTCCTCACCTGCCACCCACCCTGCCGCTGCTCTCTCCGCCTCCTTCATCACCCCCCCCCCCCATCCCTCCATCCCTCCTCTCCATCCCCTGCCACCGCCTCTCTACCTAAGAGCATTTGTCATTCTATCGCTCTCTCTGCGGCCGAAAAAAACAGACAGGTTTTAAAAAAAAAAAAAAAAAAAAAAAACTCATTGGCAATATGCAAAAATGCAAAAAGGTAGATGCGGGGTTACCCTGGCAACAGCTCTGAGGTTATTTTTTCCAAGCGCTGATGGAAATCAATGTCATGTGCCAGGCAGGCAGAGGCACCTTGGTCCTGAGGAAAATTAGAAAAAGAGGGAGGGGGAGAAAGGAGAAGGAGAAGGAGGGGAGAGCTGGAAGGACAAAGAAAAATGCAGAGGAACTGATTTTTCTTTTTCTCCTCCTCCTCTCTGAACCTTAAGAGCTCCTCACTGTTCTTCAAAGAAGCCCGAGGCGTTTATGAGTTCAGTGTTGCAAAAAGGGTCATTTTCACTTTCTTCTCCCCTCACACGCCGGGTACATCCTGCCCTCTCCTCTGTACCTTTTCTCATTTGTTTACATATAAACTCTCTGGACGTAAGAGCGCCAAATCGAGAAGATAAATGCGTGTTTGAACTGATTAATCCTGTCGTGCGATTCCAGCCCAGCAGCCGCAAACCACGGCAGAGTTGTCAGTCACTCGGCAGGAGCTGCAGCTTTGCCGTGGACTCTTAAGTCCTGGCCAGATATCGACGACTTGCCACCGTCTGAATCGCTGTCCACATCTCTGATGAATAAAGTAGATAAGGGGACGGGAGTTGCACTTAAAGGTCACAGTATACTTCTTCGACTGCGTAACCACGGAGACCCCTCGGGCGGGCCTTCATAGTTCTACGTCGTGGTTGCCGGATACGCGCTGCAATTTTCCGCCCGATCAGTAGGGGTCGCTACGCAAGGTTGTTGTGCTTCTTGCTACAGTGAGCAATGGCGTCCGAGAGAGAAAGGGTGAATTCCAATTCCTTGCTTAATCCTCAATCTTAACCCCTAAATCTCAAAAATGCTGTCCCGATTCTCAGAAAAATTAAGTTGAGGGCCAAGTTTAAGGGCTGTATCGCCCTCAATATTGAGATTTTCCGATACCACCCTTGGGAGCAAGGGCTACCCAGAATGCATTGCTTTTTCACATAAGAAAGATGGCGTCGAAAGCAGCGAAGCTCATCTTATAACTAACTGACAACCTAATAACTTGACTGACAAACGGATCAGAATAAATAATCCTGACGTAAATGTGTTCTTCTTCTTCTTCTTCTTTTTTTGGAGTTGACAGACTGGACGCAGCTTTCGCGTTATTCTGCCCCCTACAGTCTGAAGACGTATCTGCATTTAAGGGGTGTCCCATTTCTAAGTGACAAAATAACCCTCGACACTTGGTTTTGAGGGCCAGTTAAGATTAAGGCTTGAGCTTGAGGGTTAAGATTGAGGGTTAAGATGGGAATTGGAATTGGCCCAAAGACTGTCTCACATGAAATAAAAAATTTTCTGTGTCCCGGAACGCAGTTTTAGGATCATTTGAGGCGAGAAATTGGCCATTTAGAGTCTAAACATGGGGTGTTTGTGTATTAAGATATGACGGATTTATAGTTTGGCAGCGGCGTTGTCGGCGGTGATCAGCTCCGCCTCTGTGGACGCTCGGTGCGCACTGTGGCCGGCACAGAGCAGCGTTATCTCGGCCTGTCCTGAGGACCAATCACACCTCTTGTCGTCTCGGTTGTCCCTTGACGGAGTGACGGACACTTAAAAAATATTTAGAGTATAAATTGGGCTTAAGTACTTTCTCCTATACTTTAAAGTTGATAGGTGTGTCGTTTTTGGTCACGTGTGCAGATTTGGATCTAGACATTCGCCGTTCATCTGAATCACATGGGAATTTCTACTGCTGTTTCCTCTCATTACCTCTATTTTAATTGAAGATGATGCTTAAGGCAGAGGGTTTGCAGGAGAATCTCCAGAGAGACTTTTGTGGACGTTCGTGTTCTGTTTGCAGCGCAAAACAAACTACCTAACAATGCAAAAACGTGTGCAGGAAAATCTCAGGAACTGCTTCGAACGACGTCCCCGCTCCTGTACGAGGCTCGGCGGCTGCAGAAAGTCATCCTCCTCGACACCATCTGTTCTTCACAGAGTTCTAGTAACTTCACTCTGCTCAGATGCAGCAAGAGAAGACGGAAAAAGTCATTCGTAGCTTGCTGTGAATGCTGTTTGTTGTCGTGTAGTTTTGCTAAAATGCGTGTTAATGATTAGAAACCTTTTGTTTATTATATAAAAAAAATGCTGCAGAATCTGATTTAACTGCACGTCTCTTTGAGGGCAGAGCAACAGTGTAGCATTGGTTCAGAGAGAGGGAAAGATGGATTGCATTAATTCCCATAGGTTGAAATCTATAACCCATTAACTCTAATTTATAGTGTGAAGTGTAAACTGCTGCAGACGCCGGTTCAGGCCACCTCTGACAACAAGGCTCGCGTCGCCGCGTGGCTGTTGTGTGTGGAAATAGATGGACCGTGCGAGCCGAGCCAAGCCAATGGCTGCGTCTCCTGCTCATTTGCATACCTAACATGGCGTTCACACTCCAGTTGACACATTTGCAACCCGCCACTTATCCCATTACCGGGCTGTCCCTGGTCGCAGCATTGTTTGCTGTGTCGGCACTATCCTTTTCTCGCTGGCTGGCCTCGTCTCGCTCTTTTTTTTCGCCGCGGTTGTGTGTCGAGGAACTCGCGTGGTGGATGCAGCTGAGCTAAACACCACCGTGCCCCACACAGTTAGACACTCACGCCAGCACGATTCCCACATGATACCTGTTGAAAGCTCATAACTACACTCTTAGAAATAAGGGTTCCAAAAGAGTCCTTCTGCAAGGGCTGAGGTTCTACCTGGAACCATTTGCTTCTGAAAAACTGTTTCCCGAAAAAAAGGGTTTTCTTGATAACACTGTTTCCAGTTTTCAAAAAAACAAAAAGTATCTCGGAATGACTTGAAATTTACCATCATTATAGTCGGTATCACCCTGAACAAGGATCCGTTGAAAATATTTGCATATCTCTTAAGGAATAATTTTAATGAATTTTTGAAAATCAGGAAATGATCCTTTTGCCCTGATACACTTTGACAGTGAGCTGAGTTTTTTCAAAAAAACTAAAAGTATCTCGGAATTACTTGAAATTTACCATCATAATAGTCGGTATCGCCCTGAACAGGGATACGTTAAAATTTTTGGCGTATCTCTTAAGGAATAATTTTAATGGTTTTTTGAAGATCAGGAAATTGATCCATTTGCCCTGATGCACTTGGACAGTGAGCTGACTTTTTTCAAAAAAAACAAAAAGTATCTCGGAATGACTTGAAATTTACCATCATAATAGTCGGTATCACCCTGAACAAGGATCCGTTGAAAATATTTGCATATCTCTTAAGGAATAATTTAAATGAATTTTTGAAAATCAGGAAATGATCCATTTGCCCTGATGCACTTTGACAGTGAGCTGACTTTCTTCTCAAAAACAAAAAGTATCTCGGAATTACTTGAAATTTACCATCATAATAGTCGGTATCGCCCTGAACAGGGATACGTTAACATTTTTGGCGTATCTCTTAAGGAATAATTTTAATGGTTTTTTGAAGATCAGGAAATGATCCATTTGCCCTGATGCACTTGGACAGTGAGCTGACTTTTTTCAAAAAAAACAAAAAGTATCTCGGAATGACTTGAAATTTACCATCATAATAGTCGGTATCACCCTGAACAAGGATCCGTTAAAAATATTTGCATATCTCTTAAGGAATAATTTTAATGAATTTTTGAAAATCAGGAAATTATCCATTTGCCCTGATACACTTTGACAGTGAGCTGACTTTTTTTCAAAGAACAAAAAGTATCTCAGAAGGACTTGAAATTTTACACAGTAATAGTCAGCGTCGCCTTGAACAAGGATCTGTTGAAAACATTTGCATTTCTCTTATTATATTAACACAATTAAGTACAAAAAAAACAAATTTATGTATACATTTACATCTATCTCTCATTTGACCTTCAACACAAAAGTCTGATGTCTTTAAAGATATTAAATAGCAATAAAGTCGATATGATTATAGAATGCAAGTCATCGTTTGACATTACAGGTTTAATTTTGTTGACTCCTCTGCTCTGGAATGTCTCATCCAAAGCTTTGAATAAACTTCCAGGTCATTTAGCCATTTTATTTTTGCCTCTTCATTCCCTCTCTTTAGAGAGAGCAGCATTACAGTGGAAATAAAGCCGATTCCCAGAGGCGACAGATAGAAACACCTATTAGTCTTCAGGGATGAGCTGCCTCCTTCACCTTGGACATCGCTGCAGGATATCGGCCGTTACGTCCTCGCTGAGCCACAGTGGTATTTGCCCGCGACACCGTGTTGTTCGGCTGAAAATCCTTTTTTACTGTTTCATGTCTTTACAGTAGGGGGGGTTTCCTGCCGCTGTATCTCTCTCATTTGAGACTTACATGACATTTTCGCGGAGCTCTATTATCAAACGGCTGTTTAAAGCGGCTCGCGCTGCCGCTCTGAACCCGGTGAACTTAAAATCCCTGAGCCGATTCTTCGCGGTCGCGAGGACTACATGCTGAACGCAGTGTTAGTCGCCCCGTGGATTTTCTGATAAGATCATTTTCCGGCCTGCACGTCTACTGTACTCTTTGATGTGTTGTGTGTGTGTGTGTGTTGGTGGTGTAAATACTGGAATAAATGAATATTCATGAATGTGCAGGATGCCTGCATGCATCATAGTGATTTCCATCCATGTCATCAAGCCATGCAAATGACATCCTCGCATCTCCATATGACCGCACAGCCCCCCGTCTTTCTCCTTAATTAACGATGCCGAGAAAAAAGAAAATGAGCTCTTTCAGTGCAGATTGGTCACCGTTTCTCGACTGTATGTGAATTATCCTCAAGTTGTAAATACTTCCAAGCAAAATGTGCTGCCAGTTTATGACAATTCAAAAAATGGGAGGAGGAGGATGCGATTGGATAGATTAAACAGACGCATGTAAATCAACCACACACGTGTTCATTAATTGGCTGGAATCTATCAAACCTTGTCTCGTCTCGACGGTCTTTAAATCTTAGACACGGCATAAATTAAAGCGGACCTAGACCGGAAGTTCCAATTAACGCTGTTTTTTTAGTGTGTATCTGCGTCATTACTTTGTTTACGAAGCCCTGAAGGTTCTAAACAAACAGTTCAGCCACTGCTGAGAACACTGTGTTTTATCGTAATCTCGGGCTCATCGAGATCGCTGAAAAAACCCGGTCTGGTTACGTAAACAGCGGTTCTCCTGAACAGCAGATCGCCCTGCTCTGGGCACTAGTTCGGGCACTAGTCCGGTTGGATATGTTGAACCGCAGAAGAAGAAAAACGTCCGGTGTGTTTCACGAGCGACTGTGTCTTCTGACTCCGGGTCAAAGTCATAAAAGGGACGGCGGCTGGTTAAACACTGTTAAAACAATGTTTTGATAATGAGTAGCAGTGCATCTACCGTTCCAGAGGGGGGAGCTGCGCTTCTGAGAGCAGGTGTGCGGAATATGTCACTTCAGGGTACTGGCCAATCACAAGACAGTTGGGAAGCCGGGGTGAGAGTTGAGTCTGAAATATCGCGGCTGGGAAACACAGTCAGAAAAGAGGCTCTTTTACAGCAACTAGGAGGTTTTTGAGCATAAAAACAAGTTAATGTATGTAAGTAGACCTCCATAACTAACATATATGTGCAACAGGACCACTCTATGTGACCTTTAATGGATGTAGTCCATGGTCTGGGAAGTAACGCCAATACACAAGTTCCTAATTATGGCACATACAGTTTTAATTAAAAAAAAAGTACAACTAAAAATTAAACTCAAACATGATGAGTGCATATTTTTCCGGATCTCATCTTCGTATCTGCGTAGATGAAAAAGAAAGATGGAGGAGGTTAACTCGCGAAAAAAACAATAAATGTGAGGAAACGGCAATTATGCCTGACGTCGGGGTCAAAATCTCGTCCGATATCACATTTCCTGTTCAAATCCATCTATTTGCATAAGGCTATAGGCGTTGTACGTGGCTGTGCCGCCGTCTGCTGGGAAAACCTGCCGCGCAGAGGTTAAGTCACACGGAGACAAGGAGCATACGGATGAAATGAAATGAGTAAAAGGGGGATGTCGCAAATTATTTAAGCATGTACTTATGAACGCGTGTGTGTGTGTGTGTGTGGTGCGGAGAAGGAGAGAATATATGTATAAGACGGGAGTGAAAGGGAAAACCTATTCAGGACGGAGGCCGTAGCTCATTGACAGACTGCACTGCCATGCTCAGCCAGTTCATTGCTGTCATTCCTTACATCTTTTGACATTTTCAATTATGTCTTTCACACATGGTTGGGCACTTGTTTTTTCCCCTCCCTTGCTTTTTCTCTCGCTCCCTCTCTCCCGCCCTCCTCTTCTGGTTCTGCACTTCATTCCGTTTCCTTTTTAAGTGGCCGCCGCCTCAGCCGTAGCCGCCTCAGCCGCCGCCGCCTCAGCCGCTCCCTCCTCTGGTTTTTTGTGTCGGCCCTTTTCATTTACGTGGGGGGTCAGGTAGACCAGGGATCCTATTACCACTCCCCTCCTCCTCCCACTACCCGTCGCTGTTGGAGAGAGCGAGTGGGGGAACGTAGAGATAGGGGGCGCCGAGGGAGCGAAAAGGATGCTGTCAGATATGTCAGGAGTCCAGTTCCAATTTATGCGGTGGTCCTGAGGGGGGACCTCACATGGCGGGGGGGCGCAGGAAGTAGAGGCAGAAGAGTGGTTTTTGAGGGCGGCTTTGTTCATACAACTCATTCATCTCGCAGTAGAGGGAGTAGATTGATGTATGTCAGCAGAATCTGCTTCACATTTGGCATTTAATCTAAGATTTCTTGCCTAATTATAGTTAACTTGTGTTTTTTAAAGCTTTTGTAATCGAATATTTAGCTTTTTCTTTCAGTTTTATCAAGCTATTTTATACATTTGCAGAGTTAAAGCAACAACAGGACCAAATCCACCCTGATATAGTGTTAAATATTCACAAATCTAAGGTCATTTAGCCATTTATTTTGCATCTTCACTGCTCTTTATTCCATCTCTTTAGGGAGAAAATTGGTATTTAATCTACGATTTCTTGCCTAATTATAGTTTACTTGTATTTAAAGCTTTTGTAATCGAATATTGAGCTTTTCCTTTCAGTTTTATCAAGCTATTTTGTACCTATAAATACAGTGACAGGTGGGTACTTCAGTCATTGAAATTAAGTACATTAAGACATTTGCAGAGTTAAAGCAACAACAGGACCAAATCCACCCTGAAAGAGTGTTAAATATGCACAAATCTAAGGTCATTTAGCCATTTATTTTGCATCTTCACTGCTCTTTATTCCATCTCTTTAGAGAGAAAATTGGCATTTAATCTAAGATGTCTTGCCTAATTATAGTTTACTTGTATTTAAAGCTTTTGTAATCTAATATTTAGCTTTTCCTTTCAGTTTATCAAGCTTTTCAGCGTCTTCCAGCTCATTGTTTTTGTTTTTTTTGTTCACGATTCTCATCTGTGTGTCTTCCAGATTACACATGATGAATCTTATGCGTCTTGTATGTCTCATTAATTTCTGTTTTCCCACTTCTGCTTCACTACATTTCAAAGACAGATATGATCACACGTGCACTTACAGAGGTTTTGATTACCATGCGTCACAATTTCACTGGATTATGAGTCTGCAATCCAGCCTAGAGTGAACTGAATATAGAAATTAGAGATTTACACGCTTGTTTTCTCACCACAACACTTTACTTACTTAATCCTCTTCGTCCCAGTTGGGGTCCATCTAATGCTGCGTTCCAGAGCCCATGCAAACCAGTTGGACGTGGGACTTATCCTACCTCCAACTAGAAAAAGTGCACTGGAATACCCGTCGAAAGTGGGACCTCCTACTCGCAAAGTCGGGGCGGATCGATGAAGATATGTAGGGCTACGGTAAAAGTAGTACACTCATGACGTTACATGACGATATGTAACGCTTTTTACATATACGGCTCTCTTCAAACATAAATCTAAAGCGCCGCGATCGTCCATGTTTTCTAGCATTCGACTTCAATTGCCTGGAACGCTTTGAAGTAGGAGGAGCTAGTACAATTCAGGTAGGATAAGTCGCACATCCCATTTGTTTGGATGGGCTCTGGAACGCAGCATTAGTGCCACCTTAGGGTCACGATCCTTGTCCGTCCTGAGCACGTGTCCCAGCCACCGTAGTCGCCGACTTCTGATTTCTGACACAACTCGAGTGCGCTCGGTCTTTCTGAGAAGTTCTTTGTCGGACGTCTTCTCAGGCCAGAAGACGTGGCAGATTTTACCGGAGGCATTTGTTTTTACGGAAAGCGTCGATGGATTTCCACGACGCTCGCTGTAAAGTAAACATAGACTGCGTTCCACGTCGTAAACACCAACAGCACGTATTGATGGAAACGATTTTCATCGATCGAGTCGTAACGAGGACTCTAAAGAGCATCAGAGGACACACACACAACATCTATAATGCATGTTCCGTATTAAAGCGAGCGCAGATCGTTTCCCTGCAAAGTAAACTGGAGGATTTACCGACTCGTCGATTAGTTGACTGACTAATTGATTGGTTTTGTTATGAGGAGAAAAGACATTTCTCTAACCCCTCGCTGATGTAACGCAAAGGTTCTAATGACCTCGGCGTAATCGCCGCTATTATAAAACAGGCGTTCAGCTCTCAGAAACCACTTCATCATCGCAGTATTGTCGACTCACGCCGACAGCCCCGTCGTTCGTTCACTCCCGCTCGTCAAAGTCGGCCACCATCGCTGCTGCTGCTGCCAGATCTGTGGCCAAATCACAGCAGATATTTAACACGCGGCTGCCAACAAAGCTTTGTCGACACAAATTTGGTTTAAAACAGAGAGAGAGTGTGTGTTTGTGTGGGTCTCGAAGCCAAACTGGCAGCGCTGCTTGCTTGCGCTCGCTTTCACCAGGGGTGGCAGTCAAAGGAGGCCGGAGGGCCAGGTTGCTGTTTTTTTTCCAGGCTAATCGCGGGAGCCGGTTGCCAGGTCCTTTCTTCCTCTTTATCCTCCTTTTCCCGCCGACTCTTAACCCTCACCTTTTAGCACGAGGCGTCCCTCAGAGAGAGAGAGAGAGAGGAAAAAAAAAAAAACTGGGGGAAGTCGGCGATGCGGAGTGAACAAGAGGAATGGGGGAGTCGTGGTCAAGAGCTGATTAATGAGGCTTTAATTTAATCAGCAATTCCCATCTCGCTCGGGCCTCTCCACGTGGCTCTGTAGCAGCTTATTATTTTTTAACAAGTCTGTGATCTCTCCACCCCCCCCCTCCTTTCCTTTCCTTTGCTCTTCCTTCCTCCTCCTTCATACCTGGCTCCTATCTGTGTCAGAATCTGGGATGAGGATATAGGAAGGGCAATGATTAATGAAGTCCTGTGAAGGAGGTCTAATCTCTCTCTGTCTGTCTCTCTTTAAACAAAACTGACTGTGGGCCAAGTTTCCGACTTGGCAGCTGCTGTTATCTGGCAAATTACAGTGATGAATTCTTAAAGATGGCCCGTCAGTGTGTGTGTGTGTGTGTGTGTGTGTGTGTGTGTGTGTGTGTGTGTGTGTGTGTGTGTGCGCGCACGTGCGGGTCCTGCTTTGTACATTTGCGTCTACTTATCTACGTATCATAGACTTTTATGTTTCAAATGCTTTTACACTAGTTAAACAAGACGGCAATTTATTTCCAATGTATCCCAGGATGAAGTATATACTTGTTTTATTACAACCAGGCTCTTATTTTGACAGTTTGCGTTGGTGAAGACTCTGTCCCTGACACTCTCCGTTTTTGCCAATACCTGTCTTGGCCAACAATTTATTTACTGTCAAACTTGAATAGAACTGTGTCTACCCCCCCCCCCCCCCACCTGCAGCTGCTGGATGTCATTTCAGTGACCGATCAATGCAGCCTGCACCACAACTCAATTCACCTTGAGCTTTAATCAAAAACCTGGACCGACTCGACGCCGAAGCGACTCTGTGTGTGTTTGTAAAATGTTTGAAACTATAGTGGGAATTATTCTTTACCCCTGTGCTCTTTTCCATTGTTTTGCATACTTGCAGGTGACCTTGCTCACATTTTTTGCTTCACTTTTGTCTAAATGTAGAAGCCATTTATTTATTTCTAGACAATCGGAAAACGATGGCAGGTTAGAATAAAAAAAGTGATGGAACAAGAAAGGCTTTGTGTGGAGGTGAGAGAAACTCTTTAATAATTCCACCTGTGATCACTAAGTGGCTCCGTCCATTATCTTTTTACGCGGTGAATAGCAGAGCAGCATAAAGGTGAAATGTGACTCGTTCATCCCGCACCGGTTATCATACTTAACGGGAGCTGCCCCGTCCCCAGCCGTTCACCACATTTTGCAGATGTTTGCACTTAAAAAAAAAAAAAAAATCATTTTACACTCTGGATGTCTAAGAGAGGCTTTTGTGTATGCAGGGAAAAACGATGCACACTTTGTGTCTTTGTGTCGTCCGTGTCAGGTCATTGCATGTGTGTCTTCTCTCTATCTGAGACAAGGGGAGGAGGAGGAGGAGGAGGAGGAGGTTGGGTGTGCAGGTCCACTCTCCTCTCTCCTCTCCTTTGCCGCGTCGCTCTGAGAGGTATTGCCTCTCTTATTGCTGTTGAAAAGCCCCATCAGTGCCAGGCTCGGTGATTTATGTCCCTGATCCCTTCCACCTCTAGCTCCTTTCCATTAGACTTTACAATATTCCCCCCTCCCACCACCACCACTCCCCATTGTTCAGCTGCTGGCGTTATCGGCCCAGCCCAGGCTTCTTGTCACTAGGACCTGCCGCACACACAAGGGGAGGGGGTGGCGGTGGCGGCGGCGGCGGCTGAGGCGGCTGATAGGATGTAGCAAGAGATCGAAGAGGTGGGAAGAAATGAGGGTGAAGTGGCAGGCAGAGATGGGCGGGGGGTGAGATGAAGAGGAAGATGAGGTGGAGGACAGCGTGTTAAAGGAAGTGTAGGAATGGGAGATGTCCATCTAAAGCCTCGGCTTTATTGTCTATAAGAGGGTGGAGGAGGTGGTGCGGGGAGGCATAAGTTAGGCACAATGTGCGGCTGCGGCGATGAGCGGTGGAGATGCCATTTGGCTTCCATTCTCTGGGACGCCGTGTTAGTGCATGTGCATTAAGATATAGATTTTTATTGCCTGAGAATGGGTCGGGGTGGCTGTTTCGTTGAGGGGGGGGGGGGGGATAAGGTGCAAAGCTCTCGATACGGACCCCACTCCGTCAATTTCACTCGGCTTTATTGCCTTTAAGAAAGGTTGGACAGAGCAGGGGGGGAGTCTGACGCCCCGATGCCGATGCATCCGGTTAAATATAGCCGCCTTTTTTCAGAAACCGGCTTTTAACAATGTGGAGTGGCAGGCAGAATGCAGAGGAGTTTTGCCGAGCGCGGCGTAATGAATGTTTGAAAGGCAGCCTCGGGGAAAAAGGTCGAGAGGGGGCCGCGTGAGCGGAATGTGAACGAGCGGCGGATTATTTAAAGGGGATTCAAAATCGATCGAGAGAGAACATAAAGGGCTTTTTGTGCGAGTTATTTTAACGCGCAAACACTATGATATAATCTCCCGTCGACGGTGTTTGAGATTATTTCTTCCCCGTTAACGCAGCTCAATTTCCCAGATGAGCAAAAATCTGTTTGTTTCCGCGCTGACAATGACATGCTAAATTTAAAAAAAATGAATTGCAAATCAACCTCGTTTTATATGCAGGGGGTCGCGCCCCCCCCCCCCCCCCCCCCCCCTCCACTCCTCCCCTCCCTTAAAGAGCTGACTCGTTGACTGTAAAAGATCCTTTTGACAAACACCTTTAAGTAGAGGAAGATGAAAAAACGGCGACTAAAAGACGACGAGGGGGGGGGGGGGGGGGGGCGAGGAAGGGCACGGCTGATAGGCTTTGCGTTGCTTTCAACTCCGCGGCGGATAAGGGAGAAGAAGTTTTAATATCTCTAAATCAGCGGCCTCGATATTGAAAGTGTCATCTAATTGAAAATGATTTAGGGCGCCGGGGCTTTGCCTGGCAATTGTGTATAAATTCACTCCTGACACCGGCTCCAAAGTCCTCTCTATTTCTACTTTACGAGTCATTTGCATGGTGGGGGGAGCCTTGGAGAGTATAAACCATGCAAATGATATGGAGCGCTGCACAAGGTGATGTATCCCCCCCCCCCCCTCCACCTCCTCCTCCACCTCCATCGCTCCATCTCCCTCGTTCTCCCCTCTGCGCCTCAGGAGAAATGCTTTCTGCTTTTGCCGCCGCCTTTGTCCAGAAAGTCATTTATTTCTCTTGTTGTTGGCTCGCTTTCTATTTTGCAGCTCGCTGCATAGTTTAGCGAAGGGGGGGGGGGGGGGGGGGGGGCGTGGCGGAAAGAGTCGGCTGCCACACCGTTCTGCTGAATAACTGTCAGCTCCCATTTGCGAGGCCCGCATTTGAAAGTCGTTTCCTTATTATGTGCGGAAAAAAACCCGATAGATGCCCACAATAGAGACGCCGTCCCTACAGTACATGTAGCAATAAATGTGCCTGTGGCTTCATGTTCCGCTGAAAGCCTTGGAGAAAATCTTGTATTATTAAGTCATGTCTGCACTGTTGATGACTTAAAGGTACAATTTGTAGTATTTATGGGTTTATATAACCCAAAATCCACTTTTTTATACATATTATGTGCTCCTGCATTGTCTAGTCGATGAATAATAGTTGTTGTTTTATTTTCGTAGTGTTTCAAAAAGTCATGTAAAATAACATGACCGCGGACCGCGGTTGCATAGCCACTGTTAGCAGCGAGACGCCATGTTTCTACGGGAGCCTGTAAGGACAAACGCGAGAGAACAAATCGAGCGTCCCTTTACTTGTAGCGGGAAGTCCCGCCTCCACTCTCTCCGCTTCGTCTGCTACGGCCGCGGTAGCTCCGCCCTCTCCCTCGCCTCACGAACCTCATCTGCTGACACGGAGAAAGACGACGAGGACGACATTTGACCGGCTGAGGACACCGTCGCGCTCAGGGAAGGGAGGGGGGTGAGCAGAGGAGCAGGTCTTTGTTGTAAGTTTCAGCCTCGTCTCTAGATGTCACTATAAACTACTTACTTCCCCTTTAAGTATAAATAAGGACTTTTGCTTTTAAAGTCTCCTCGAAAGGTAGAACGAAATATGAAAGTGTGTCAAATCGAGAGCCTTGAAATGCAGAAGAAAATAAATAAACTAAGAGCTTCATAGCAATATTAGATTAGTTTCACAGCCTTTTTGTCTTTTACCTGACTGCTCTCTCTGCCCTCAGACGAGTATAAATAGGCAGGGAGTGAGAGCTCAGAAAGAGGCCGACTCTACGCGCTTACACCCTTTATGGCTTCCATAAAACTTTTATGATTTTTTAAAATCCTCTATTTCTCTTCCTGGGATAGCAAAGCTACGATTGAAGGGAGGGGAGGGACGGGACGGGGAAACGGATCTCTGTCTGTTGCTCCCGTTCACCTGTAAACGGACCCGCGTTTTGGTCGCCACCACAGTTGCTATTATTATTATTATTATTACGGTGTAAGTAAAAAAACGGCATTAGGGAATATCTATGTGCACATTACCATCTAACCTTGTGGCCTTTCCTCGTAGAAACGGGGGGGCTAAGTTATCCCACGGGGTGCAATTTGTGTGTAAACACGTGTGGCCTTAATTTTTCCCCCCCGCGGATCGGTGGTTCATTCCATTTAACATGACGGTACCAACACTGCATCCTGCGTGTATGTTTGAATATGCAGTAGGTGTGAATGCATTTTTTCTTTTCTGCCCCCCAAACAAAAATGAGCGCCCATGCATACGCTCATTTTTGTTTGGGGGGCAGAAAAGAAAAAATGCATTCACACCTACTGCATATTCAAACATACACGCAGGATGCAGTGTTGGTACCGTGCATGCATGCATTATAATTTGGGTATTAACATATATGTATATGTGTGCTTTTATTTGCACCTACATGCATATGCAAATTCTGGCCTATACCATGTGTGTGTGTGTGCATAGAGGAGCCAGTGAGTGAATGACTGCAGCCGTCTCAAGTGTTGCCAGGGGAGCTCCTGTGTGTGGTGGCAGCAGTCTTGTTTGTCTTCCACTGCTGCTCAAACAATGGTTCCCCATGGGCTCGCTCTCCACCTAATTGAGAGACTACACAGCAAGAGATGGTGGTGGTGGTGGTGGTGGAGGGGGGGGGGTGATAAGTAAGTCTATACAGCGTATAGCACAATTACAAACACACACACATCCTCAAACGCACCCGCCGTGGCGTGCACAAGTAAACATCAACACACACACGCGGGTATGAAGCCGCGTGATGAAGTGCAGAGCATTAGGAGCCGTAATGGAGCCACTGGTATGAGCGTCAACACTCTCTCAAACACACACACACACACACACACACGCACACAGACGCACAACCCAATTACATCAGACGAAGACACAACTGCACTTAATCTAGCAGCAGCAGCAACAGTAAAGTCTGCCAGAGCAGGAGCTGGAATAAAGCGAGTGAGTAGTCAATACAAGGGGGGTTGTGTTGTTGTCTGAGGAGGAGACACTCTCTTTCAATACACACACACACACACACACACACACACACACACACACACACACACACGTAACACATCTCACAGGCGCTTATGTGTTGATATGAGATCCTGTGATTCACTGCATGTTATGTAAATGTACGTTTCATCATTACACAACACTGTCATCAGAACATGGCAACGTAATCTGTGATGTATATTTACTCGGGTGTATGATATATATATATATATATATATCATACACCAGAGTAAATATACATCACAGATGTATACATGTATATATATATGTATATATGTGTGTGTGTACATATGTGTGTATATATATATATATACGTATATGTATATGTGTGTATATACGTATGTATATGTGTATAATATACATATACGTATGTATGTGTGTATATACGTATGTATATATATACGTATGTATATACGTATGTATGTGTGTATATATATATACGTATGTATGTGTATATATATATATACGTATGTATATGTATATATATATATATATACGTATGTATATGTATATATATATATACGTATGTATGAGTATATATACGTATGTATGAGTATATATACGTATGTATGAATGAGTATATATATACGTATGTATGTGTATATATATATACATATGTGTATATATACGTACATTTATACGTGTAGGTATGTACATATATATATGTATGTATGTATGTGTATATATATGTGTGTATGTGTATATATATATATATATACATACATATATATATATGTGTGTGTATATATATATGTATACACATATACATATATATATACATATATATGCACATGTCTGTGTCAACATTTGTGTTACCAGTATTAGATGGTGAAAACCATGTCCTTGAAATTCTTGAAATCTCCCTTTCATTCATTCTTAAATTTGCCGTAAAGCGGCTTCATTTTTTTTATCCCTGGTGGCAAAAAAAAAGAAGCAGCTCACGGATGTCAATAAAATTATTTGCCGCGCGCTAATGCTTTAAGCCTATGTTGAATAAACTCTCCCCAACAGGATGTTGTTGAACAGGGTGCCTGTGCCTGTGCCTGTGCCTGTGACGGTCCAGTATCTCTGACACATTCTCTGGGTCGTACAATAGAGCCCAGAGTGTGGAGGCACGGAAGTGTCGGGTGGTTGTGTAGTCAATGGGGCCTTTTTTACAAGCTATTTAAGGGGATAAAAAGCATGTCCTTTTCACTAGGACACCAGTGTCAGTGTGTTTCAAAGGCGCTCTAGGGCCATTTAGGAGCTGTGGCAGCACTGACTGCTTTGATTAAACCACTACACTGTAGAAAGGACACAGAGAGAGAGAGAGAGAGAGAGAGAGGCAGCACTCTGTTGACTGAATATGGAAATGACCTCCGACATCCTCCCACGCCAGCCTGTCCACACACACACAGAGCAGCACATGCTCTCTGTCTGATCATGTGACTGTGTGAGTGTGTGTGTGTACTTGTATTAGTTATCTATTCAGGACCTTGTCTAACACTGACATTTGCAGGAGCAGTAATCCTCGTGCAGAGTAAAAGCTGCTGCTAATGAGGCAGAACCTTATTTCTGGTTCAGTTTTTACGGCCATGATTTGAATTGTTTGTTTGAGGGACAACGCATCGTTTAGATCACGGCAGTGTCCTAAGATCAATAGTTTGTGCAAAAACCTACGGTGGCCCTGAGGTGCAAAACGCAAATCAAAAAACGCGAAACAAATAACTCCCTGTGTGTTTTTTTTTGCGTTTGTGTTTTTGGCTTTGCGTTCGTGTTTTGCGTTTGTGCTGTTTGTTTTGCTTTTTTTGTTTTGTGATTTGCGTTTGTGGCTTTGCGGTTTTTGATTTGTGTTTGTGTTTTTTATTTTGCGTTTCAGTTTTTTGTTTTGTGTTTGTGTTTTTTGTTTTGTGCTTGTGTTTTTTGATTTGCGTTTGTGTTTTTTGTTTTGCGATTGTGTTTTTTGTATTGCGTTCGTGTTTTGTGATTTGCATTTGTGGCTTTGCGTTTTTTGATTTGCGTTTGTGTTTTTTATTTTGCGTTTGTGTTTTTTGTTTTGCGTTTGTGTTTTTTGTTTTGTGCTTGTGTTTTTTATTTTGCGTTTGTGTTTTTTGTTTTGCGTTTGTGTTTTTTGTTTTGTGCTTGTGTTTTTTATTTTGCGTTTGTGTTTTTTGTTTTGTGCTTGTGTTTTTTGTTTTGCGTTTCAGTTTTTTGATTTGCGTGTCTGTTTTTTGATTTGCGTGTCTGTTTTTTGTTTTGCGTTTGTGATTTTTGTTTTGTGTTTTTGATTTGCGTGTCTGTTTTTTGTTTTGCGTTTGTGATTTTTGTTTTGTGTTTTGTTTTGCGTGTCTGTTTTTTGTTTTGCGTTTGTGATTTTTGTTTTGTGTTTTGTTTTGCGTTTGTGGTTTTGATTTTTGTTGTGCGATTGTGTTTCTTGTTCTCCGTCCTGGAGGAGCTCCCAGCATTATTCACTAGTGACTTGCGTAACTAAAACTGTACACGCATAAATTACCTTTTGGACTCTTTTTCTCTCTATCGATTTGTTTTGTCTGGCAATATATTTTCCTAGGGTGCGCTCTTTCACCTCTACACCAATTAAAGGTTGATTAATTGCTCTGGAAGTATAAGCGTGGAAAGAAAATGTCCCCTTTTTTATCTCTGTAAAAATCCTCATTTATTATAACACACGTCACGTATGTCCTATAGCATGGCTGTGCTCATTTGCATCTATGCTCCATCATATGCCACTGGCCCCATCGCCACAGAAGAGGATTCCACTAATTAACCCGGCACAACATAGTTGTCATCTGCTAATTGAGCTAATTGTTTGGCTTGTCAGTTTTTTCCGTCCCGACGCATGAAGCATTAAAAATGCAGGGCGTCATTAATCAGAGGATTATCGCGAGTGCACTGTCACATGTTACTGTACGTCCGCGCCGTGTTGTTACAGCCTCGAGCAGAACTCCTTGTACTTTAATCTCCATAACATTTTCACAGGCTTTAAGCCTTTAATAGCTTGTGAAAGTCCTTATTTTATAGCCCAACAACAACACACATCAAATTATCCACCGGGTTTTTACAATGTCCCTTCACGAGGCAAAGAGCGGTTCTTTGGAAAAAAAAAAAACGGTGTGGAATTTAATTTTGTTTAGCCCTGAGTAAATCGCAAATCAAAATCTGTTTTTTTCCCTCACCGCCGCCGCCGTCCCATTACTGTAAAGCTCCACACTCTGGCTTTAATGTACTATCTGTGAGTGCCGGCATCAGCTCACCATCCGTGATACGTTTCTATAGGGCCTTATATGAAGCGCTCCGTGTGTGTGTGTGTGTGTGTGTGTGTGTGCGTGCACACGCCTGAATGCATGTGTGATTGAAAGTGTGAGCAGGCAGATGGCTCAGGTCCAATTCACAGAGCTGATTCACGGCTGCAGCTTATGTATTTAGAAGCAGATTGCCTTCAGGTTGCTATAAAAAGTGTTGAGCTGCCACTTTTATTGGATTTTTAAAGTGGGGAGATTACATCCTGGATATGTCTACCAGTTCCCCTCACACTCCTCTGGTCAGGTTTTTTGTTGTGTGTGTGTATTGTCTGGGTGCAAACCAGGAAGAAGGGTTTTTTTTTGCACTCACTTATAATAACCCTATGCACACGCCCAGTGCATTAATAACAATAACAATAAAAAGGTAATCAAATCTGTAAAAAACAATATGTACTTAATGTTGGCCCGGGATCCACGGCTAAAACCCGCACCTCATCAAACCGCAAATTAGTCCCGGCCGTAACTTTATTACGGCCCGGCCTCGGAGACGAGCAGCCATAAATAATTCAACTGCGCAGTCTCTGGAAGCAGTGAGATTTAATTCTGCTCAATGGAAAGTGTGTGTGCGTGTGTGCTGCTCAGTTGCATGCACGGCCTGCAAGGTTTTGTTTGAGCCTGTGTGTATTTGTGAAATTAGACGACCCCCCCCTTCCTCACATACACACAAACACACACACCGCCTAATACCACCCTCCTCTTTCACTCCCATCGGCAGGCTGCCGGCTTTACTCTCCCATTACAGAACATTCCCCCCGCCAGGTAGCACCATGGCAACACACTCAGCCACATCTATCAGGCAGCCAGAGCCCGAGCCCTCCCAGCTACAAGCGCCTAGATGGGGGGCGGGGGAAACGCGTAATATGGAGGGAGACGAGGAGAAGTAATGGATGGAGATTGGTGGAGTAAGTAGGAAATGGTAGAATGGGAAAGTCACAGTAGTTTCACAGATTTGAAACATAGACCGTGTGTAAAAATGGACAAGAACTCAGTGTGAATGGAATTCTATGGAAAAATGAGTCTAATTCACACTTTATAACATCAGTAAAATGTCTCAATCGCTAGTTTCAGGTCTTCTGCATGATGCATAAACATGATGTCAAATCTGTAAATTGTATTTCCATTTAGAGGAAATAGATAATAAAGCGTGGCACATATGAGTCGACACCATTGGTTGCAGATTAGAGTTCATTTTGTAAATAACGACAACACTGCTTCCATTTTTATATATATATATCGTTTATTGGCCACTAAATACACCAGACTCCTATGTTAAAGGTGCATTATGTAATAAATCTAAAGCAACTGGTCATAAAATCCTCCTAATATGTCACAGAGACTGAGGAATAATGTTCATATAACAAACTGAACTCACCAACAACAACAGTACAGACAAAGTATTTGCATTAAAAAAAATATTTTGCAGACTGCAAATCATGTTTATGTTTTGAAAACATGTTTTGGCGTCGTGGCGCCACCTACCACCGTCTACCAATCATTACAGTCAGTAGAGTCTCAGCTGCCGAGCAACCACGGGTTGCCAGTTACGTCAGAAAACGAGAACTAAAAGACCTCGATATTTTGAGTTTGAATGTAGTAACCGTTTTTGGCCACATTCTTACATATGGCACATTTAAATATTTAGATTTTAGACATTTTCTGCTGGTAATTGTTGGAGATTAACCCACGTTTTTTAGGACTGTTAAGTCTTTTTAACCAATCTACAGTTCGGCATTGTTGGACTTGATTCTTGTGTCTGGCGACGTCACGCATCGTATCGCCTCAGCTCGCTTGGAAACTCACCAGAGCAGGTACTAAAACAAGTACCAGGTAACCTACTATGCTAGTGGAAGTGCAACTTTGCCGTGCCGTGCCATGCTGGTGGAAACACCCCATATGATTGAAAGAAATCTTCCAAATTTGGTGTCCCAGTGGCTACACGGGTTCAAGAGGCTGACAGTGTTCCTACAGGCAGTCAGTCGTAGCGATAATATTTAAATGCCAGAAAAACAATAACTAAAATCCCCTGTTCCCTTAAACTCCCTCC
Source organism: Microchirus variegatus (assembly GCF_963457635.1). NCBI lineage: Eukaryota > Metazoa > Chordata > Actinopteri > Pleuronectiformes > Soleidae > Microchirus > Microchirus variegatus. The sequence continues at coordinate 17,128,635 of NC_139824.1, forward strand.
ACTACCTGTTTCTCCTCGTGTCCGAGATGGACTCAGCGAGCAGACAGGCTGTTGCACGGGCCGATGCCTCAGGACAGATGGAAGCTGTCTGCTGCTCGTGAAACTGTCATCACTGTACCTGGACCATACATCTTCATTAACGCAGCGCAGATAGGCATCAAGGGAGAAACGCTGGAGTGTGGCACGTTAAGCTCGGCGTCTGACCAGAGTCTCAAGATCTCGAGATCTCAAGTTTCCAAAAAAAATATGAAAAAAGAAATATGAAAAAAAAAAATTATATACAAATGTTTTTTTTCCAAAAAAAAAAATATTATTTTGGAAACTCGAGATCTCGATTTTCCATATTTTTTTCAAATTTTTTTCAAATTTTTTTTTGGAAACTCGAGATGATGAAATTATTTTTTTTCCCAAAAATGTGTTTTTTGGAATGTTGAGATCTCGAGTTTCCAAAAAATTCTGACAATTTTTTTTTTCACATTTTTTTTTTTTTGGAAACTCAAAATCTTGAGTTTCAAAGTCGAGAGTTGAGTTTCCAAAAAAAAAAAAAAAATTGAAAAAAAAAATGTCCCAAAAATGTTTTTCTTAATTTTTTTTTTTTTTCTCATGTCACTTCGGAGGCTCCGTAGATATTTGCCCAAACAAGTTAAAATACAAGCGAAATCTTATATAAAACATACATATAAAAGCATTCGGAACCTTTTCAATCAGGTATCGTGATATTATCGGTAACGTATAGTGTATTGCATCATATTGTGATTCCCATCCCTATCACCATGTGTGTGTGGGGGGGGGGGGGTTGAAACCCAGGTGTAATTGAGTAGTGGAATGAGAAAAATGCTCACAGGAAAAGTGAAAATAGTCATAAAGGGGAGACGGATGAATGTAGCAGTGAGGATAACGCTCACCTGAATGTGTGTGTGTGTGAATCCTGAATGATGTAACACCGAGGCAATATCAGTGGCAATATTGGTGGTCTAAGACGAGTGTAGAGCGAGCGAGGAGACCGAGGGGAGTTTGATTCTCTCCGTGTGTAATAGAGCAACAGCTCTGTGACCACAAAATGCAATCAGTTCCACTAAGGAGACATTGGCAGCTGCCTCGCCTTGACTCCCCCTCTCCCCATCCTTACGCTCACCCTGTGGGTCGCTGCAGCGGCGTGAGCGATAAGGCCAATATTACTGGGGGATAAAAGCAAAATTAGTAACCTGCTCTGAGAAATGGGCACCGGCAGGAGCCGGGGCTTCTGTGTGACATGGTGCAAAGGGAAGGGAGGGAGGGTGTCGGTCTAATATTATTGGATGGCTGTGAGGAAAAAATGGCCTTTCACTGTTCCTTTAGCGCCCAGATGTTTACCCTATTTGCTGCACTCTAATCCAATTTCATCATCCCTTTTTGACTTCCCTTTCTATTGCTCTTTTATTATCTTAAATAATATTTCAAGGCATTTGAACAGCTGGTGCTTTTTTCCCCCCAAACTTTTTATACAAGGACCCACTTTTTAAAGATGACAAATTATCTGACCCAATTAAACAAAAAAAACCCACAAATTTGGACAAAACACCTCGAGATCTGGACGTTCCAAAAAATTATGCAAAATTTTTTTTTTTCATTTTTTGGGAGAAACTCGAGATCTCGCGATTCCAAAAAATTATGAAACTTTTTCATAATTTTTTTTTGGGGGAAACTCGAGATCTTGACTTTCCAAAAAATGATTAAAAACAAAATTTAAAACTGTTTTTTTTATTTTCATATTTTTTTTGGAAACTCTAGATCTCGACTTTGAAACTCAAGATTTCCCAAAAAAAATAATTTTCTTCATTTTTTTCCTCATGTCACTTCGGGGGCTCCTTAGATATTTGCCCAGACAAGTTAAAATAAGGTGAGCTGCCTGCATTGTGCGGCGCTCGGGGAGCAGTGAGGGGGTTAGGTGCCTTGCTCAGGGGCACTTCAGCCTCGGACTGGTCTGGGATCGAACCGGCTACCCTGCGGTCTCAAGCTCGAAGCCCTAACCACGTATTGTGATTCCCATCCCTATCGCCATGTGTTATTCTGTTATCCACTTTTAAAACCCATCCTAAATCCCATTTTTTACACCAGTATGAGACGTTGAGTTTTACCTTTTTTTATAGTTTTATTGTATGACCTGTTTGTTTGTGTTGTTTTTATATTTTCTACAGTATTTTTATTGTTTGTTCTTAGGTCTATTAGGTCATATTCGTTTTATTTATTTGTTTATATCTGATGTACAGCACTTTGTTGTCGTTTTTTAAAGTGCTTTATAAATAAAGTTGGATTCGATTGGATTGCTGAGACCTGAGAGCACGTGCGGTGAAACACGAGAGTGAAGCGATGATCAGAAACTGCTTGAAACTTTACTGCTCTTGTTAATTTCCCCCTCGTCTCACTTCTTATTACCTGGTACGGGTTAGCGTACAATCTCATTACTACCAACAGTGTTAGTTGTAAAAAGACAACAACAACAACAACAACAAAACAAAAAGTCCTTTAACTGGGACCATAATGATAAAAGCAAGTGAGGAGGAAACAGAAAAGAAAGTTGTAAAACAAGCCGGGCTGATTGGACTGAAAGACGACAGCCTGAGGGGGCCACAGTGTGAGACTCCCCCCCCCCCCCCCCCCCCCTATATTCATCAAACACATCGACATACAGACCTCATCTGTTTCCTTTTGCTCCGGCTTTCATTCAGGTGTAACCGCTCGTTTCCAAACGTGACCCGGTGCCTGAGGGTGTGTGCGTGATGTCGGCCCCATCATCGTACAGATGAGGGTAAATACAGTACAAATGAAAGGAGCTGAAATATTGATGAGGGGTCCGACACGAGCCCGCAGCTCACTAACCTGGCTGCTGTGTGGTGCTTTATCATTACGGGGTTAGTAATTGAGCAGTGGGAGGTAGAGGAAGCCCTAAGGGCAGCTCGCAAGAGCCGGCAGCAACCACTCCTGCGCTCTACCGAAAAAAAAAAAACCTCCCATGATGCCTCATCCACTGAAACAGAGACTTGTGGGAAATCTGCTTTTCACCCCCGTCTTGCATTAATTGGCCATCATTTATCCTCCAAATGCTGCTAAGTCCGTTTCTGCAGGGACAGATTGCGTGGCATTATGTGGTCAAGTTTAGCTGCTAAATGTGTGCAAAATGTTGATGTGTCCTTATGCAGCGAGACCAAAGGGATTCATTCACTTTCTGTGTAAAACTGCACTGCAAGTAGTTTGCCTTTGTGGGCTACGCTAAGTAACGCACGTTTCCATGACGACTGACCGGAAAAAAAGACGCGCGTGACGTCGTGTTTACGTGCCGCGACACCGGAGTCCAGGCACCGTTTACCAGTTAGCTGCGTTAGCTCCTTTAGCGCCGTTAGCGCGCCTGCAGTCGAACTGGAGCGTTCTGTTTGTGAAAGGAAAAGAGCAGCGCTAACAAATAACATTAGCGTTCCTGTGTACTGCGTATGTGTGCCTCTGTTTTTAAAGTTTAGCGTCACTTTAGCAGACTCGTTTTAACAATCCGGAGTCACTTAAACGTCGCGCGTCGTGGAAACGCATCGTGCGCTAACGTGCGTTAACGTTTACCGCCGTTAGCGTTGACGCGCTAATTGATGGATTTGATATTTATTCATGCTAATAGTGTGTACCTATTATTAATTAGTACACACTATTAGCATTAATAAACATTGAATTCATCATTTGTAACTCATGAATACTCATCAGTATGTAGTTTATAAACACAGTTATAAATGTTTTACTTTCGAGAGGTGAGTATTCATGTGTTATAAATAATGAATTCAATATTTATTAATGCTTAACAAATGCTAATGGTGTGTACTTATTATTAACAGTACACACTATTAGCATGAATAAACATTGAATCCATCATTTGTAACTCATGAATACTCATTAGTATGTAGTTATATATGAACACAGTTATAAATGTTTTACTTTCGAGAGGTGAGTATTCATGTGTTTTAAATAATTAATTCAATGTTTATTAATGCTTAACAAATGCTAATAGTGTGTACTTATTATTAATAGTACACATTATTAGCATGAATAAACATTGAATTCATCATTTGTAACGCATGAATACTCATCAGTATGTAGTTTATAAACACAGTTATAAATGTTTTACTTTAGAGAGGTGAGTATTCATGTGTTATAAATGATGAATTCAATATTTATTCATGGTTAACTAATGCTAATAATGTGCACTTATTATAAAGTGTTTCCCATTTAGCTGCTGAGTGAAACAGGGCAAATGTTGACGTCTACAAAAAGGGGATTCATTCACTTTCTGTAAAAACCAAAGGTGGTAAAGCAGCATAACTGTCTATGAAGCAAAAACAGTTACATTTCATGGAAATAAGTTTGCATTTGTGCCGTTGACTTTTTACTCTCTCCAAACTGTATTTTTCTCCCCTCTCTCCATAATCTGATTTTTGATTTACACAGAAACACAGAAACATCCCCCCTTTCTCCTCCTCTGAGCGTGACACTTTCAACACTTTGCTCTGATTTGCATATTTAGTGTAATCCCACCCTCTGGAGGTGCCCGCGATAATGACCGCGTTGTGAAATGTCAGCGCGAACAAGCGGGGGACGGGGGTTGGCGTTGCGGCTGAGCCGGGTTGGCAGGGGCCAAAGGGGGCTGCCGGGGTCAAGCACTGTAATCAGTCACTTGCACGGCCATGTTGTCGGGAGAGAGGGAGTGAGGGAGGGGGGGGGGGTGATTTAAAGGAAGGAGTGGAGGGTCAAGGAAAGTTAGGAGGTGAGAGGGAAGTTCAACAAGGAGGATATTTATGATCGGTGGGCGGCGTGGACGCTGCGCCCCGTGTCACTCTTGTTCAAATCAGTTAATTACTACAAGGCCACATGGAAGGAGATTGACGAGCGCGTTGCCGGGAGACGACGCTGATGCTAATTAAGACGAGCGCTGGGAGGGAGGGAGGGGGGCGGGGAATGACTGTGTGTGTGAGTGAGTGCGTGCGTGAATAACCTTTGGAATAAATCTGTTTATTTCTTGTATTTGCGTGTGTGTAAGTACACGCGAGTGTGTACGTGACACGAGGCCCCCTGCAGGGGGGAACCCGTATGAAACCATCGCGATCGGCGGACGGGGGGAAATCTGTTATTTTGGGGTGTAATTTACGTGATAATTGTGTGTCGCCGACTGTCGATGATTGCTTTGTTTATTGCAGGGAGAGGGACAAATGAAGTCCTGGTGGTTTAACTCACACCACTGTCATATATTTGTCATTTGTAGCTTGCGGCGGTCGTGTTTGTTAAGATTCAGCAGGATCCTAGGATATTAGTGCACGGGAAAATGGTGTGCTACTGGTCCTGATGTGTCATAATTATTTCTAAATGGAAGTTTGATTCAGTGCATCTTACTCTGTAAACAAACTAAGTCGGGTGGATTGCACACAACAGTTGCAGCCATGCTCCACATTGCAGTTTTTATTCTCATACGCAGTGTTGCCTAATCCACTGCTTTTATCATTCCAATAATTTAGATTCCTCGTTGTTGTTTTTTTTATCCCGAACCACAGTGTTATTATTTGTGGCACTTATTTTCCCCAACTAACGATTATTTTCATAATCGATTAATCTGTCGATTATTTTCTCCATTAATCGATGAATCGCTTGGTTCATAAAATGTTAAAAAAAAAACGTTGATCAGTGTTTGTCAAACCTGGAAATGACGATGTTCTCCAATGTCTTTTGTTTTTGTCCACAAACCAAAATGATTCAGTTTTAATGATTTCTTTGTTTATGTGGAGCAGAGAAACAAAGACAATATTCACATTTAGGAAGCTAAAACAATCAGAAATCTGGTTTCAATCATGAAAAAAGCTTCAAATCAGGTCAGGTCAGGTTTTTATGCTCATTTGATTTTTAAAAATCCGCTCTTCTGACTAAATTGATGACATTTTAGTGACATTATACCACATTTAATAGCAAAATAAGCACCGTAAGCACACTTTATGAAACTTGACTAGATTCCTGTTAGGAACAATGATGTAGCCGAATACGTCAGGATTATTTCTGCAAGATCTTCTAGTCGAAGTCATTTCACTGCTTGTAATATATAAAAAAAAACAATTAGTCATAAGTTGGCACATGCAAAATCTTCAGAATTTGATTATTGCAAGAAATATAAAGGAATTTTGCATCATATGACGTGAAAAAACCCGTACTTTGTTCAGAAAGTTGACCTGATTGAGCAAAACCAATGTAATTTTTGGATTCAGCACATCAACATGATCCTTAATCAGCTAAAAAACACTGACCAGTGTTATCAAAATAGTTGACAATTAACTTAGTAATCGATTAATAATCGATGAGTTGTTTCCGCTCTAGTCTCCATAGCCCAAGTAACTCTGAGGATCATGGAACACGTGGAATGTGTGTGATATTCCCGTCAGTGTCGGCCATGTTTCTCCAGCTCTCCTTTCAGAAGGATAACACCTTAAGCACTAAGGAGGCCATTGCCTGAATAAAAAGCTCAAAACTTAATTAACTGTGGGTTATTATTCACTTAGCACGCTGACCTTTTTTTTGTGTGTGTTATCTTCACTCGTCCTGTTGACACACTGAAGGGCGCTCTGCCTTTTCCCGTCTTTGGACGGCGTTCTGTTTGATCTCAAACGCACACACACTTGATTTAATTGCGCCGCAGTATTTGCATAGCGTTGTTTAATTGGCCGGCGCTCGTGAAAGTCGGACCTCGGTCAACTTCTACAGCGCAAACAAACGCGTTTGATAACGCGGCTCTCGCTCAGAGCGAACGAGCGGCCTTTCGCCGGGACACCTGAGGACCGGCACTTTTCTGTGAATGGTCTCTCCTGGGATTAAAGAGCCACAGAGAGGTGTCGGCGCTGCATTGTCTGATGAGTTATCGTGTGTACACGGAGCTCTCGTTACGGACTTGAGTATGATGACACATAATGGGGGCTGTTTCTTCCGCGTGCAGCATCTCCCGCTGAGACACGGGGTGAATTCCAATTCCTCTTCTTAATCCTCAATCTCAAAAATGCTCTCCCTCTAGTCCAAGTGCTGTCCCGATTCTTAGAAAAATTAAGTTGAGGGCCGAGTTTAAGGGCTGTATCGCCCTCAATGTTGAGATTTTCCGGGGCCACCCTTGGTAGCAAGGCAAATGCAACAAATGAAGTGTTTTCTTTGTTAATAGAGATATAAAAATGATGAAAAACCATTGTATTATCTTAGTTAGCCCGGAGGGTAGCCGGTTCGAACCCTGACCTGTCCGCAGCTGAAGTGCCCTTGAGCAAGTGTGTGCTGTGTGTGTTCACTAACTCACGGATGGGTTAAAATGCAGAATTTGGAAATTTCCCCACTGCGGGACTAATAAGGGAATCTTAATCTTAATATTATGGATTACTGACGTCATTGTTGCGTAACGTTTATTTTTATTTTACGATCTTTTGTCAATAAGTCGTGGTGTGTGGTAACTGTCAGCTGAATATGTGTATGAGTATCATCTTATAACTAACTGACAACCTAATAACTTGACTGACAAACGGATCGTAATAAATAATCCTGACGTAAATGCGTTTTTCTTCTTCTTCTTCTTTTTTGGAATTGACAGACTGGACGCAGCTTTTCGCGTTATTCTGCCCCCCACAGTCTGAAGACGTATCTGCATTTAAGGGGTATCCCATTTGACAAAATAACCCTTGACACTTGGTTTTTATGGCCAGTTAAGATTAAGGGTTGAGCTTCAGGGTTAAGATAGGAGTTGGAATTGGCCCTTATACTCTACGGAGCGGCGCTGTTTTCACTTCTGTGATTTGATTCTTTTTTCGCCGTCTTTCACACCAAAGATATGCTCAAAGAGAAAGTACCAAATGACCTTCAGCTGTCTCTCCTCTTTCTGTTGTCTTCTAAAAATAGACACCACTCCCCCCCCCAATCATCAGCGGAGTGCTGCCGCTGGCCCTGTGGGCACAGGCTTTGGCAAGAGGGTGCCAGAGATGAGCCTAATTAACTCGTTGAGAAGGAGAGACCAACGGGGGGTTTGAGAGCAGGGGGGGTATGGGTGTGTAGAGATAGAGGGACAGAGGCAGGGGGATGGTGAATAATGACAGAGCGATGGAGAGGGCGAAGAGATAGATTGGCGCAAAGAGGAAGATGAGGAGGAAGAGGGGTTGGTAATGAGAAGGAGGGGGTCAGAGACGGGCGAGGCGAGGTCTCTGGGGCGAAGGATATGGCGGTGGAGAAAGAGAGAGTGCAGAGTGATGGAGAAGAGCGCTAATTAGACGTACAGGACCAAAGCCTCCTCTCTCTTTACATGGTGGTTGGAGAGCAGAGGAAGTGAGAGGAGGCTCGGAGACGGATGGGCCGGGGCGGCTGCAGCGGCAAGATATGAAAAGGAAAAATATGTAATCTTCAATAAAGACGGAGCCCAACGAGTGACGGCAATCTCGCCCGACTCAATTAGACCACGTCTATAAAACAAACTGCTCTTAATCGCCCTCTGTCACACACTCGCAGGCAAATTAACTGGCTGCTTCCTGCAGGGATAACGGCAAAGATAGAAGAGAGAATCCCCTTCAACGCCGCCTCCACCTCTCATAGCACTTATCTGACCTACGTTCAAGGTGCTCGAAAACACCCTTTTTTTTAATCTAAATCTATTTTTATTTTTTGTTGCCGTTTCATTTTGTCGCATAGATTTTCCTTTCCTTTATTATCTCAAATTGTCTCCACTCCATCACCAACCCCCCCCCCCCCCGCCCTGTTTCTTTATTTGTTTGTTTACTTAGACACAAGCAATCTTTCATCGTCTACCACTTCATTCAGAGACGATCCCAGCTGACATGGGGGGGGGGGGGGGGTGCGAAAGCCGGGCTATAACCTGGACTGTAGAGACGAACAGCCATTCACACCTCACGTTCACTCACATTCACACCTTTACGGTCAAGCCGAGCGTCCATTTAACCTCACCTAATTGGTCTAAAACATTTTTTGAAAACAAATAATTAATTATCTGCAAATAATATAGATATAAATATTCAAGACACTTTGATAAGAACGACTAAATTGTTAATATAGGCCACAGAGTATCATTTTACTTTGGTGGTGTGCCTCGTGATATTTAAAAAAGTGAACCTTGGCACAAAAAAGGTTGTTTTAGACTGTGGGAGGAAACTGGAGGAAACACACACAGGGAGGACTTGCAAACTAGAGCTGCAACTAACCATTATTAAAATGACATAAAATGTCAGAAAATAATAAAAAACGTCGATCTGAGTTCGTAAAACCTGGAAATTACGATGTTCTCCAATGTCTTGTTTTTGTCCACAAACCAAAATGATTGTGTTACTGATTTCTTTATGTGGAGCAAAGAAAAAATATTCACATTTAAGAAGCTAAAACAATCAGAAATCTGGTTTTAATCATTAAAAAAATTCCATTCTTGACGTAAACGGTCACAGTGAATCACAATGTATGCCTTTATTATCTCTTTTATCTCAAATCCATCCATTCATTAATTGATTTGATGATTACATAACTTTCCACTTCTTATTCACTTCATTCACTCACTCCCTCCATTCATTTGACTGAATACGTTCCAGTATTGTCATTGTGTTTGTATGCTGTTTTTATTTGTATACAATTTCTGCTACAACTGTCACAACCACATAAACTGTCTGCTCCATCATTAATTAAGTATATAGTCTTCGCACAAACTATATTGCTCATTGGACGAGAAGAGAACAGAATTACACGAGTTTAATTTAAAGATTAAATCCCCCAGACTGGCCCTTGATCTTTAACCGTCCCAGTAGAGCTGCACAACTTCATGATGTGAGTGTGAACTGGGCATCTTTGACTAAATAAGTTGAATAAAAATCTAAGATCTTTTAAAAAAATGAAATAAATAATGTTTAGTCAAAGAAATAAAGCATGAAAAACATTCCAGTTTCAGCATCACGTCTCGTAACCTTGTGACTTTATGTAATGACGCTGCACTTTTTTTGCCGTAATAACGCACCTCAGTCTCACCCTCATGTCCCCAAACTAACCCCCCACCATCTTGTGTTCAGTGGCCCCTGATGATTGTCCTGGGCCAGCCTGGCTGTAATTACTGAGCAGGAGGTGCAAGTAGGCTAATTAACACGCTAACGAGCAGCAGCCAGACGACAAGGGCCCTACAGCGGTGCCCAGGACCGACCACGGCCTGACGGCTTCATCCTCCATCTGTCACCAAACGCGTATGTGGACGCGCACCTGTGTGTGTGTGTTCTTGTACTTGCGGCATACTGAGGACCAGTGAGGGTTTTTAACCAAGAGAGTGAGGACATTTTGGCTGGTCCTCACTTTGTTTTCAATGAATTCACTTCCTTAGGTTGCTATAACATGCTATACTCAATTTGTAAAAAAAAAAATTTGGACGACATAGTATAGTATGACTTTTTTGTCAAATTTTGGACCAAACATTTTTTTTCAATTTTTTTTTCAACTTTTGGACGACATAGTATAGTGTGACGTTTTTGTCAAATTTGGACCAACAATTTTTTGTCAAAGATTTTTTCAAAATTTGGAAGACATAATAGTTTGACATTTTTGTCAAATTTTGGACCAAAAATTTTGGGTCAAATTTTGGACGACATAGTATAGTATGAAGTTTTTTTCAAATTTTGGACCAAAACTTTTTTGTCAAAGATTTTTTCAAATTTTGGACCAAAACTTTTTTGTCAAAGATTTTTTCAAATTTTGGACCAAAACTTTTTTGTAAAAGATTTTTTCAAATTTTGGTCGACATAGTATAGTATGACTTTTGTCAAATTTTGGACCAAAAATTTTGGGTCAAATTTTGGACGACATAGTATAGTATGACGTTTTTTGTCAAATTTTGGACCAAACATTTTTTTTCAATTTTTTTTTCAACTTTTGGACGACATAGTATAGTGTGACGTTTTTGTCAAATTTGGACCAACAATTTTTTGTCAAAGATTTTTTCAAAATTTGGAAGACATAATAGTTTGACATTTTTGTCAAATTTTGGACCAAAAATTTTGGGTCAAATTTTGGACGACATAGTATAGTATGAAGTTTTTTTCAAATTTTGGACCAAAACTTTTTTGTCAAAGATTTTTTCAAATTTTGGACCAAAACTTTTTTGTCAAAGATTTTTTCAAATTTTGGACCAAAACTTTTTTGTCAAAGATTTTTTCAAATTTTGGTCGACATAGTATAGTATGACTTTTGTCAAATTTTGGACCAAAAATTTTGGGTCAAATTTTGGACGACATAGTATAGTATGACGTTTTTTTCAAATTTTGGACCAAAACTTTTTTGTCAAAGATTTTTTCAAATTTTGGACCAAAACTTTTTTGTCAAAGATTTTTTCAAATTTTGGACCAAAACTTTTTTGTCAAAGATTTTTTCAAATTTTGGACCAAAACTTTTTTGTCAAAGATTTTTTCAAATTTTGGACCAAAACTTTTTTGTCAAAGATTTTTTCAAATTTTGGTCAGCATAGTATAGTAAGACTTTTGTCAAATTTTGGACCAAAAATTTTGGGGCACATTTTTTTTGAAATTTTGGTCAACATAGTATAATATGACGTTTTTGTCAAATTTTGGACCAAAAAACAAACAAACAAACAAAAAAAGTTTTCCAGCCCTTTTTGCTCTGGGACTCCACCTGCAGATATTTTATGGTACTGCAACCAGTAGTTCTTTGTAGATGTCATTCACGAAGTAGATATTTGTAATTGTGTTGATTTATAAAGTGGAAATGCTGGTCCTCACTTTGTCAGCAACCCAGTCCTCAGTATGCAGCAAGTACAAGAATGTGTGTGTGTTATGGCACATGACAGGGCTTATCCCAGCTGCGGGGGGGGGGAGGATAGAGACGAGAGGTGAGGTTAAGTGCCTTTTGTTCACGACAGACTGTACCTTCACGCTGTGTGCCATACATCACAGTGTGTGCCAGGAGCAGCCATGCTAAGACGGGGCAGTCGCGGTAGTCTTACGTTAGCCAGGTCGCCGCTTATCCCTGAAAGTCACCACCGCAGACCCCTCGAGAAACCAACCAAACAAACAAACAAACAAACGACGATATTTGGGCTGCCAGGCGGTGCCAGCTGTGTCGTGACCACCGTCCACGACGGGTTAACCGCGAGCAGCCGATGTGGAACACGGACGCATTACTGTCGCCACCGCTGCTGTACCATGACAATGAGATGAATGCACCCCAGACGTGTTCAATTGGACACACACAGCAGTGGAACAGCATAAATCAGGCTGTTGCACAGAAAAGACTCAGAAAGAGGAAGTGTTCCACATCGGAACTCAATACATCTGCATCAGGATAAGGCACGTTAATGATGTTTCCTGTTAACAATCAAGAGTGATTTAAATGACGACGTGTCATTTCTCTGGACCTCACATACTGTTTGGGTTACCAGCAGAGGGCGCACATGAGCCAAAGCACTAGTGTAAAGCGGCAGCCGAAGAAGTCAAATTGTCTGGAAGGTCGACCAATACGGATTTTTTAGAATATCAGTATATTTAACAAATTATCCTTTCCCCCCCCATCTGATAAAATAAAAAAATGGTGGATGAGAACACGAAAGCCCCAAATTTGCCCACGGCACCCAGGTTTCCCTGTGTTGCTAATTTAAGCCAAGAAAAAGAGGTCTGTATCTATAATATATTAACGATTAACCAACTTTTGTTCATGTATTTGTTTTAACATTAATAATTATCAAAATTGACTGATATGAAACTCTTTGTTTGTGATGTTTTTGTTCCATATGTGATCGAGATAACGTGATGGAGAGCTTAAGGACAACTTTTTTCTGTGTATAGTCGTTTAGCATCTGTAGAAGAGGCAGCTGAGGCCAAATCGGCGTCGACGACTTAATGGGCCGCACAAACAGTCGTGAAAAGGGAATACAGCCGTGCTTCATGTCACGTCCTCGATCCACTTAAAGGAAATTATAGCCGACTATTTCACAAAGGCTGACGCTGTACGGCACGATTCATGGAATTGGACTAAACGCAGTCCACAGTTATGCCTTCTTCTTCTTCTTCTTCTTCCTCTGTCTCCAGCTACACTCGGATGCTGCAGCTCTTCTGTTGTCAAGACAACCGCGCGCACAGTGGCTCTGTGTGTGTGTGTGTCTGTGTGTGTCCACTTTTCTGTCTGCTTCAGCCTGTCTATTTTTGTTTGCATGCTATGTTACAGATTTCCCCAGTTCTCTGCAGCAGCAGCAGCAGCAGCGTGACTGATCGCCGACTGATAATCTGCTGTATTTCTGAGGCTTAAATGCTGACGTGAACGCAAAACACCAGACTCTTTCTTTTGCGCGAGTCTTTCTCGTTTTCTTCCGGCGACCCCGTTGTTGTCCAATCAGCATCTTATTGTGCTTGTGCCTGGCTTCTGCACTTATTATACAGTCTCAGCAAACGGCACGCTCTGCCCAGCAGCAGCAGCAGCAGCAGCGCGGCGGCTACACTTCATATCCGATTGGTTTGATTTCCTCTCTGAAGGAACACACCACACACCACACACACACCACCGCCGCTACCCCAGCCTTGTGAAGTGTGGCAGATAGTCTTTTCACGCAGTGTCGACCCAGCGCTCTTCTCATTCATCAGCTTGTGTATTTGCATTTTCAATTAATTGCCGGCGTCGTCGCACACGCGGCGACTCAGACGCAGCTTTGTGTGCGTGTGTGTGTGACCCTTAATTGCAATCATTACGCAATGCAAGTGTAACCCGCCTCAATTGGACACTGGGTTTAATTATGGGAACGGAGTTAAAAGCATTACTCAACAGTCTAATAGAGCAGATACTGGAGTCGTTTTTTTTCCCCCCTCTGAAACTGAACGAAGCGACGGTCCAACGCTGAGCTGATAATTGCTCATAGTTGTGATTTCTCATTTGCATAGCCGCGCGGTTTAAGAGAATGCGGCGAGCGGAATAGAAAACACGGACGCCACAAATGCGGCGTAATGGAATATTATTCCGACTGTTTGGCAGCTTAAAGGGATAGTTTGGAATTTTGGACATAAGACCTATTTTCCAACTCAGCCGGTGTGATGGAGACGTCTGGAGACGTTTTCAAGAAATTTAATTCAGTCCTTCTAGTTGCCGAGTTCGCTGGTGCTATGGCTAGCGCAAGTCAACGGTACAAGCTAGCATGGCATTAAAAACACTCATACCGACTCCACAGTGCACCCGAGGCAAATCGATTGTAACGGCAGACTATCGACGTACATATCTGTGTTGATAGAATGTTTGAAATAAAACCAACCTTGCAATTTGAAGGATTTATGTCTCAGCAGCAGCAGCAGCAGCGCATCATACTTCTGAGAAAGTATAGTGCTGAGAAAGTAGTCCCTCAAAAATCCATGCGATGTGACGTTAGTTTTGTTTCAAATATTATTCTATCAACACAGATATGTACATCGATAGTCTGCCGTTACAACCGATTTGCCTCGGGTGCACTGTGGAGTCGCTATGAGTGTTTTTAATGCCATGCTAACTTGTGTCATTGACTTGCGCTAGCCATAGCACCAGCGAACTCGGGCAACTAGAAGAACCGAATGAAATTTCTTGAAAACGTCTCCAGACGTCTCCATCACACCGGCTGAGTTGGAAAATAGGTCTTATGTCCAAAATTCCAAACTATCCCTTTAATATCAGTCCTCGCTGACGGTCCAGTGGATTTAAGATGGATTTATTATAGGAGAGATGTGTTATAACAACAGACAGCTGTGTCCCTATGTATTCTTTATGCTGAGCCATAGCTTCATAGACTTCCTGTTTTCACTCCAGCATCGAGCATTGAAGAACTGCATTGTGGGTTCGTTGTGTCGCGCAGCAGACGCCAGGCGCTGAGAACATTTTAAATTCGCAGCACAAGCGGTGACCAATAGGGATCCTAACCCATACCACTGAGGGGGGGGGGGGGACTTTCCGACTCATTTTGCATCATAAATACATGCATATATTGTTCAGTATCGAAACATACAACTTTATCTTGAAATTCTATGAAAATGTTGTAACGAAAGCCAATTTTTCAATATATTATGGAATGTTGTGATACCATTTTAAAGCTCATTTTGCCAACTCTGACTTACTCAAAAAGTTTGACATACTGTATATAGATAGTATATGTTGATATAGATAGTAGGACTTGAGATAGTGTATCCGGTCCATTGACGTATAATATGAACTGGATAGAGCACCGCCCCCCTCTGCCTTGAAGACAATTTTTACATGGTGGCCACTGTGGGTACTGCAACAGAAAACCCCATGGGGCCCAAAAGCAATTTTCCCATTGACCGCAATAGTAAAAGTGTCCACAGGACACCTCCAGACATGGACACGGGCTTTTACAGATCTTTATATGGTAGTGACACTACTGCTTTTCCCATTCCAGTCCACCAGATTTAGAGAGTTTCAACATATGTAATATAATATATAGAGATAATTGTCTCAGGAACGAATTAGAAACTCTGGGCTTTAATTCAAACAAATGCAATTTCTTCCTATATCCATGGAGACACACATACACACACACACACACACACAGTCACTGTCAGACAGGGCACACTCACTTATTCATATACACACACACACACACACACACACTGACAAATAGATTTCACTTTATGCATGAGGAACAAAGAGGAGGTGTGATGCATGATGGTGGGGGGTTGAAAAAAAATGGGAATAATTTTGTGGGAGGCTTTGTACCTGAGGTTAGAGCTACTGCCTCTGGAGTAAATAAGTCACTGTGTGAGTGTGTGAGTCTGTGTCACGTCTCACACACACACACACACACACACACATTCATACTCCCAGGAGCAGCGACAAGGGACAGAAATTCAATCTTGCATCTTGCCACAAATGCAGAAAACACACACACACACACACACACACACACACACACACATTCTTGTACTTGCTGCATACTGAGGACTGGGTTGCTGACAAAGTGAGGACCAGCATTTTCCACTTTATGAATCAACACAATCACAAATATCTACTTCATGAATGACATCTACAAAGAACTACTGGTTGCAGTACCATAAAATGTCTGCAGGTGGAGCCCCAGAGCAAAAAGGGCTGGAAAACTTTTTCGTTTTCTTTTAAATTTTTGGTCCAAAATTTCATACTTGTTTAATACTGTCGACCAAAATAAAATAAAAAAATTGACAGAAAAGTTTTGATCCAAAATTTGACAAAAACATCATACTTATACTATGTCGACCAAAATGAAAAAAAAATTTGACCAAACATTTTTGGTCAAAAATTTGACATACTATACTATGTCGTCCAAAATTTGAAAAAATCTTTGACAGAAAAATGTTGGTCCAAAATGTTGACCTCACTTTGTTGGTTAAAAACCCTCACTGGTCCTCAGTATGCCGCAAGTACAAGAACACACACACACACACACACACACACACACACACACACACACACACACACACACACACACACACACACACACACACACACACACACACACACACATACACACACACAGATAGCCCCTGTGCTCCCGTAATGAAGCTCCGTGTCTTGCGTTCACGCTCGTCCACTGAGCCAATAACACAACGCTCTCCTCCACCTCCTCCCTTATTCTTTCTTTTTTATTTATTTCTAATATCTTCAATTCTTGCTCCCTCCTTCCACAGCGCTCCCTGATAAGAAATGGTTCTGCCAGTGCTGTGAAAGAAAAGAAACCAGGACAATTTTACCTGAGACAGAGTGAAGCAGAGAGGACAGGAGGGGAAAGATGGAATGAGACGAGGAGGAGAAGAGGGAGCAATAATTGTGTACTTGTCGGCGCACGACTCCGGTCTCTGATATAAATCTTAATATCCTATTTAAGGCTTTTCTTCATCACGGGGCCCTGATTTATTAGCGGGGCTTCCCTCCTCCATTTATCAACATAAACTCACGAGCTCACAGCCACAGCCACCGCGGGTGAATTAAAACAAACAGAAGAACCTGATTGTGAGGAGGTGGAGGAGGAGGAGGAGAGGGACGTTTACTCTGTCCTTTCTTTACCTGTCTTCAATGTGTCTGTGACGACAGGTGAAAGCAGTTAGTGGAACAAGGTGAAATCCCCATGAGTTTGTATGGAAACACAGAGAGAGAGTGTGTGTGTGTGTGTGTGTGGAACAATCACTGATCTGTGTAGTTTGTTTTCTCTCTTTATTTATTACTTACTTGGTACAAACTGTCAAATAATCTCCAAACACAAGAGAGAGAGAGCTGGGAATATGTTTTCCTTTTTTCACCACTCTGGGAGGCGTTTTTTTTAAAAAAGGATGTAGAATTTGAAAGTCACAATGCAAGTTTTTGCATTTCTTATCCTGTTTTTTGGGCATTTTCTGGTATAAACAGATGGTGTGTGTGTGTGTGTGTGTGTGACATTTTGGCCGGTCCTCACTTTGTTTTCATTGAAATCACTTCCTTAGGTTGCTATAATATGCTATACTCAATTTGTCAACCAACATTTTTTTTGGACAAGATAGTATAGTATGACTTTTTTGTCAAATTTTGGACCAAAATTTTTGGACCAAAAATGTTGGGTCAAATTTTTTTTTCCAATTTTGGACGACATAGTATAGTATGACGTTTTTGTCAAAGTTTGGACCAAAAATTTTGGGTCACATTTTTTTTCAAATTTTGGTCGACATAGTATAGTATGACGTTTTTGTCAAAGTTTGGACCAAAAATTTAAAAAAATAAAAAAACATCGAAAAAGTTTTCCAGCACTTTTTGCTCTGGGGCTCCACCTGCAGACATTTTATGGTACTGCAACCAGTAGTTCTTTATAGATAGTCATTCATGAAGTAGATATTTGTAATTGTGTTGATTTATAAAGTGGAAATGCTGGTCCTCACTTTGTCAGCAACCCAGTCCTCAGTATGCAGCAAGTACAAGAGTGTGTGTGTGTGTGTGTGTGTCGCACACAGTCGGTCATTATGGCGATTAATAAGCAGAAGAAAACAGTTGAGCTTGATGGATGAGCTGGAAAAATAAAAACACTTTCAAACACTGAAAAATAAAATAAAAAATGGATGCAAGGATGAGGGCACTGTTTGTCATATTTCACCTTCAGTTTTGAAGTCTTTCTTTTTTTTTGCACAAACCTTCTCTGAGATAGTCGTCGTAGCATATAATCATCTGTGATTTTCCTCCTCGCGGGACGGTTGTGTTTTCATCAGCCTTGATTTCCCTGCGGGTGGGGGTGGGGGTGTGGGGGGGGGGGGGGGGTTGATGGCGAGACGCAGAATTGACTTTACACAGCGGTCAATCAGCCGTGAGGGTAACCGATCACCACCCGATAGTGGGAAAGCCAGATGAGGTCGCCAACCTCGTCACCCGTGACCTCGCTCCCGTGCTCCGTGGGTCTCGTCTGAGGGGAGGGTTCAGGCGTAAAGGGGGACGCCGCCTTTAATCAATATCAGGGGCAAAAGAAAATACAAGGGCTCCCAGGGGGAGGATCCCCAAAGCAGAACGTCAGTGTCCTGAGCAGCCAGGGTGACTGTCAGTCACACACAGCACTGCTGTTCGTACAAGCTGCTCTGTTTTTATACGCAGCGACACAAGAATGATTCGTCTAGCAGAGAGAAGAGAACAAATAGTACGTGAGTGAATCCACTCAGAGGTGGGGTTTGCCCTCCTGCGTCCACACGAGAGCTGGTTTGCACCGATAAATCGCTTGGAAACTCAGGCTACGTTTACACTAGCTGGATATTTTTGATAAACGGATATTTTCTTCCCTCCGTTATCCAAAATAAATCATCATCGTTTTCCAAAAAAGTTTCCGTTTATATTAACCCGCATAAATATGCCGTATGACGTTTTGGTCACATTTTAGACTAAAAAAATTTTCCGATTTTGGACCACATGGTATAGTATGACATTTTGGTGAAATTTTGGACCAAAAAATTTTCCGAAAATGTTTTTCCGATTTTGGACCACACAGTATAGTATGACATTTTGGTGAAATTTTGGACCAAAATTTTTTTCCGAAAAAAATTGTCATATTTTGGACCACAAAGTATAGTATGACGTTTTGGTCAGGTTTTGGACAACATTTATTTTTTTTTTATTATTTTTTTTTTTTCGATTTTGGAAGACATAGTATAGTATGACGTTTTTGTCAGATTTTGGACCCAAATTTTTTTTCAAAAAAATGGTCAGATTTTGGACGAAATAGTCTAGTATGACATTGAGGTCGACGACATGGTATAGTACTGTACTGTACTGTTGTTGTTGGTGAGTTCAGTTTGTTATATGAACATTATTCCTGAGTCTCTGTGACATATTAGGAGGATTTTATGATTTATTACATAATGCACCTTTAAGTGATGCTGACACAGTGACTGTACGCACATTACAACGCACCAATTTTGCCTGGACTCATGTATCTCGTCCTGCTCTTTTCCTCTTCGGATCAAACCCTGGAGCCCAACCCTTCCATCCCATCCTCTCTCTTCTGCGACCACCATCTCTCCATTCGTATTCCTTGTATCCCCCCCGTCTGGTCGAGGACCCCAGTGGGAGCGCCGAGACACATGCCTGTCACATATACTGTCTGCCTTTCTAATGAGCCTGAAACACAGGAGGGGGGGGGGGGTGGTCGGCCTATTATGGAGATGTGGAGGATCCAGGAAGGCCAAGAGGTGATGGACCTCTCTAATAGGAACCCACTTTGTTTCCTCCACCTTCTTCCTCTCCTCCGTCCAAGTCCACCATCCTGTCCTGCGAGGACTAATGAAGAGGTTTATATGCTCGACTGCAGCCGAGGCTCATCCTTCTTCCCCTCCCGTCCCTTTATCTTTACGTCCAGCAGGTTATTTGAAGTTGGTTCTTCTTGAGCGCAGTATAGGGTTGGTGGGGGTTCAATGATTTTTCATTCATTCAGCCCAGGGTTACTTACCTCTGTTTGTCTGCTCAGCTTCAATGCAGCTCTTTGTAGGCAGAATCTCTGTGTGGGGTCTGCTGCTGTATGTGTGTGCGTGTGCGTGTGTGCTGTATTCAGCCTCAAATGTAATGTAAATGTAAACCCTCGGTCGGGTTTGCTTCGACGTGCGGCCAGAATTCAGCGACACGGGGAGGACAGAAGGTGCATTTTGTAGTATTTCTGGGGCTATATTAGCAGAAAAATGGACTTTACTGTCCATGAAAGGGACACCTGTGTTGTATAATCGCTGTGCGGAGTTTGTCTGTTTGTTTTCAAACTAGAGCTGAAACGATTAATCGATTATCAATCGATTGCTAAATTAATCGTCAACTATTTTGATCGTCGATAATCTGTTTGAAGCTTTTTTCGTGATTAAAATCAGATTTCTGATTGTTTTAGCTTCTTAAATGTGAATATTTTCTTGGTTTCTTTGCTCCACATAAACAAAGAAATCATTTAAACTGAAAGACTTTCAAGAACGTCATCATTTCCAGGTTTGACAAACATTGATTAACGTTTTTTGACATTTTCTGACATTTTCTGAACGAAACGATTCATCGATTACCAAAATAATCGTTAGTCGCAGCTCTATTTCGATCGAATTTGGCTGAAATGTCCACAATGGGACCAGGAACAATTTTGGGG
This sequence comes from Microchirus variegatus, assembly GCF_963457635.1. Taxonomy (NCBI): domain Eukaryota; kingdom Metazoa; phylum Chordata; class Actinopteri; order Pleuronectiformes; family Soleidae; genus Microchirus; species Microchirus variegatus. The sequence goes on from NC_139824.1 coordinate 17,149,264, forward strand.
CGTGATCCGTAGACGCTATCACTATTTTTAGCGATATTTTGTGGGGGGGCTGAGCTGCCTCGGCGGAGGTCTGGGCTCTCCGAGTGCTTTTCTAGTTATGCTGGTATGATTTCCGTGGCTCCGACAACATCATCCACGATCGACGGGCGCCGTGTTTCTACGGGAGCCTACAGCGAACAAAAAGCCAAGTGATGTAGAGCTGCAACTAACGATTATTTTCGTAATCGATTGATCTGTCGATTATTTTCTCGATGAATCGTTTGGTCCGTAAAATGTCAGAAAATGTTAAAAAAACGTTGATCGGTGTTTGTCAAACCTGGAAATAACGATGTTCTCGAACGTCTTGTTTTGTCCAAAAACCCAAATTATTCAGTTTTTAATGATTTCTTTGTTTGAAAAAAGCTTCAAACCGATAAACCGATTAATCGATTATCAAAATAGTTGGCGATTAATTTAGTAATCGATTAATAATCAGTTCAGCCGTAAAGTGATGTCACGTGACCGAGGAGGAAGTTGTAGTGGAGATGATGGCAGGCGTTAAATACGGCACTTTTTTTAGTATTTGAAGCCAGTCTCCATATCTTTTTATTCATTTATTTCACAGTGCAATCTAGTTAATTCCTCATGGGGGGGGGGCAAATATGGTAAATTAAACCCAGGTAAATAACGAATGTGTGACTGTTGAGTCGTAGCCTTGGCGGCGTGAGGCGGCGGGGTCGCCCTCGTCGAGCCGCGCTTCATTAAAAAGTAAGGAAGTAGGAACCTGCCTCGTTAGCACTTCCTTCCACGTTTGATCTTTCGGAGTTCCTGAGGATATATTCTTTCTTTCTTTTTTTTGCCAGTCAAAAGCTCCGCCGGGTGCTTTCGGTTGCTAGGTCAAATGGAATGATTAAACGGGGGAAAGCGACTCATTGGTCAGATCGGGCGGGTGATATGCAGATTAGAGCTGCCGTGCTGTGCCAACGCGCTGGCAAAGAAAAAAGAAAAAAAAAAACAGCTCCACAGACGCCACATGCAGTGAATATTCTGGGATGGTTGTTGCTGGGGGGAAAATGTGAGGCTTTTGGTGAACCATGAGCACCTAGCATCACTTCATATATCAAAATTTTGGTAGCTTTTTCCCACTGATGATGGTATTAGAGAATATTAATAATTAATAGCTGAAAAAAGCCGCGACGTAAGCACTTCTGAGGCCGTTCGAGTGTCAAATCCAATCACGCGTACCTCAGCTACTTCAAATATTTGAGACGATTTATTGAAATCTTATTAATAAAAATGCTTCCGGGCTCCTGTAATTATCTGTGAGGTCCTGGCGTCTGAGGGGATATTTAGTGTCATGCAGCCCAACTTATTGTGAGAGGCGGTATCGACGATTAGCCCCCCGTTAGCGGCAGGTCTCGTCCGCCGCCGTCCCGTGTTATCTCTTAGCGTTAGGCCCTAATGGGCCAGGAAACAGCAGATAATGATTCTCAGCGCAGATTAGCATGTGAGCGTGCACACACACACACACACACACACGCAGACACAGTCTGTGCATGAGACCAGTGTTTCCCGACCCTGGTCCTCAGGGAACAGGGAACGCGGCCATGCCACGTTTTAGATGTTGCCCTGCTCCAAAAACACCTGATTCATCATCAAGCTCAACTTTAATCTAAAAGTTTAAAAAAATATTATTTTATTTCAATATTTGTCAATTTTTCCCCAAAAATTTTGTATTTCAACTTTTGAAAAAAAAAAAAAAATCATGTTTCAACTTTTTTCAACAAAATTTTTTTCAAAAAATTTGATATTTAAACTTTTGTAAAAAAAATTCAAAAAATTTGATATTTAAACTTTTGTAAATTTTTTCCCAAAAGTGTAATGTTTTAACTTTACTAAAAAAAAAAAAAAAAAAAAAATCATGTTTCATCTGAATCAGGTGTTTTTCGGAGCAGGGCCACATCTAAAACATGGCATGGCCCTGTTCCCCGCGGACCAGGGTTGGGAAAGACTGCATTAGACTGTACAAATGGAGGCTGCAGAGCAAAATGACGTGGTTTAGCAGCGTCAAAAGCAGCGCGGAGATGAACGAAAAACACAGATCGCGTCGACTTTTCCATCCAAATGCACGTCCTTGTTCATCGTCGCTGCTTTTTAAAAACTAACTGCCTTCGTCTGATTTGTATTTAAAACGATATAAAAGCAATAATAGAGAGTCTGAAGTGTTAAATATTAAACACGCTCACGCTGAGCTTCCTCTAAACTGATGACGCTCGGCAAAACTATTGACTGTGACTGTGAGTCTGCACCAGCAGAAAACTAAAACTGTGGTGTGTGTGCATGTGTGTTGTTGTGTGTGCTTCGAGCAGGCCCAAGGCTTCGTCTGTGAAGTGTGTGTTTGTTTCAAATGCAAATCAACGTGTGTGTGAAGGAGGCGGATTTTAAACATTTCCCAGACCGCATGTGTGCATAAAGGCCACATTATACTTCTCCGACTGCGTATGCGTTATCCGTCTGCGTCACCACGTAGACGCCTCGAGCATTTATACTTTTGCGTCGTGGTGATGGACACTCGCTGCAATTTCCCGCCCGATCAGTAGGGGTCGCTGCGCAAGGTTGTTGTGCTTCTGGCTACAGTGAGCAATGGCGTCCGAGAAAGAAAGAGAGAGAAAGACTGTTGTTGTTGAAACAGTGGCCGTTTCTCACTTTACTGTGTGACGGAACGCAGTTATAAGATAATTTGAGGCGAGAAATTGTCCATTTAGAGTCTAAACATGTGCTGTGTGTGTATAGATATGACGTATTTATAGTTCGGCAGCGGCGTTATCGGCGGGGATCAGCTCCGCCTCTGTCAGGACGCCCGGAGCGCACTGAGAGCCGGCACAGAGCAGCTTAGCTCAGCCTGTCCTGAGGACCAATCGCAGCTCTTGCCGTCTCCGTTGTCCCTTGACGGAGTGACGGACACTTAAAAAATATTCCGTGCACCCGGAGACGACGCAGAGGCTCTTCGACAGTCTCTGCGTCGACGCAGAGTCTCTACGTAGCCTACGCAGAGCACTTTACGCAGAAGTATAAATTGGGCTTAAGTGTTTAGAGCAGTGTGTGTGTGTGTTTGTGTGTGTCCCTCCTGCAGGGCAGTGGAGTGTGTTTTCTGTGCTGTCTGAAGTCTGGTTGTGTGTATAAAGATGCCGCCTCTTCTTCTTCTTCATGCTGGCGATCGTCACTCATGCTGCAGCCGACAATCCAGTTTGACATCAGTGATTATCAAGTGCTCCAAAAACACGACAAAATCACAATTTTTATTAGTCACGGGGCAGTGAAATGACGTCCTGTGAAGGTGTGTGTGTGTGTGTGAGTATGTCTGCGTTATATTTTTGTATGTTATTTATTGAAAAAGGGCAGATTACAGTTAAAATATAAATGAGATTGTACCAGATTATACCTTAACCCTTTAACACCGAGCGTATCGCAGACGACGCGTTTGCGTAATCTGCGTTACCGTAATTACGCGACGGTTTGTGCCATCTGTAAAATTCTGAAAGCTGAGAAGTTGCCCGTCGAAGCCAACGTGCGGTTATTACGGTTAATTTCACTTCGCGCTGTCGAAAGGAAGAATCGGGCGAATCGGCTTCTTTGTCACCAGAGAAGAAAAAGTGCACGTTTTCCCATTTTTAGCCTGTTTTTGGACAAAAAGTCAAGCAAATTTTATTTTAAAATATGTTTTATACGGTATTTAACATGCAAAATCTGGTGTTCACGTACAAGTTCGGTGTTTTTTTCTTCAGTTGATGCACTACCTTAACACGCAGTTGTAAATAACTGCCAGTTATTGTGGAAAAAATGGCAAAATGATCTATTTTCTGGCCCTTTTATAGTTAAAATAAACAAAAAGACAGACAGTTTGAGGCTTAGGTGTTAAAGGGTTAAAGCTCATTTGCAATAACATTTACACACTGTAGAAAACAATAATAATGGATTCTCGTCATCTGTAACATCAATTGTTAAAGTCAATGTGTTTATGTGGCGTTACAAAAAAATTATAGTGTTATTTGGAGTAAATAGAATACATGTAAAGCAAATATCTCATGTCAGTAAGACTTCCAGATAACGCGATCGTGTTTTTTACTGCCACAGACTCAATGAATGTGCAGCCTTTTCTTCTTTTGAAGTGATTTTTGCTCCAATCTGGTTTGAATAAATGTTGATAATTCTGTGGCAAGAAAGCGGCTTCACCAGCGAAGCATTTTGGCAAAGAGCGATTTCTCTCTGTTTCACTTCCCGGACTGAACACAAAGTCCTCTTGTTTGCTCCATTCCTTTCCGTCTCTGTCTCTGACCACAAATGTTAATTCTTTAACCCTAAAGGTATTTGTTCTTACGTGACCGTTTTCTGCAGCAGATCCTTGCACATAACGTGTTGTGATCGAGACACATGGACATAGTGAGTCTGATTGTGAGAATCCTGTATCTTCTGTCTTTTTTTCTCACCGGTTCTTTCAGGGAATCATGGTGCGCCTTTAATAAGGCTTTACATACCAGCATGTAACCAGTTACAGCATGAGATTTCACACATGAACCACTAGTTCAAACACCCGCAGCCCAGACCTGTGTGACTCAATCTGTGTGTGTGTGAGAGACGCTCAGCTGGGGGCATCTTTGTCCATTTGGGGACAAAAGCTGTAATTTTGGGTTCGGTGGTTCAACACAGTTTCCACTAAGTTGATTTAAGTCGATGTAAAGTCCCTAAAAGTCACGTATGACGGTGTCTATGATAACACTGGTCAACACCAGATGCATTGTTTCAGTTTTTTTTTAGCTGATTTAGGATCATGTTGATGTGCTGAAGTGAGGACATTTTTACGGAGTGAGGACATTTTGGCCGGTCCACACTTTGTTTTCATTTAAATCACTTCCTTAGGTTGCTATAACATGCTTTACTCAATTTGTCAAAAAAAAAAAAAATTCAAATTTTGGACGACATAGTATATAGTGTGACTTCTTTTTGGACCAAAAATTTTTCGTCAAATTTTTGTTCAAATTTTGGACCAAACATTTTGGGTCCAATTTTTTTTTCAAATTTTGGACCAAAAATGTTGCCTCATATTTTTTTTCAAATTTTTGACCAAACATTTTGGGTCCAATTTTTTTTTTCAAATTTTGGACCAAAAATTTTGCGTCAATTTTTTATTCAATTTTTTTACCAAACATTTTGGGACCAATTATTTTTTTCAAATTTTGGACCAAAAATTTTACATTCATTTTTTTTTCAAATTTTTGACAAAAATTATGGGTCCAATTTTTTTTTCTTCAAATTTTGGATGACAGTATAGTATAACGTTTTTGTCAAATTTTGGGTCAAATTTTTTCTTCAAATTTTGGACCAAATATTTTGGGTCAAATTTGAGTAGATGTCATTCATGAAGTAGATATTTGTAATTGTGTTGATTTATAAAGTGGAAATGCTGGTCCTCGCTTTGTCAGCAACCCAGTCCTCAGTATGCAGCAAGTACAAGAATGTGTGTGTGTGTGTGTGTGTGTGTGGCCAGTAAAGCGCAGTAGTATCTTAAATATTCTTAACTTTAAAGCTGCACTAATCATGACTCTGCTGTGATTTTTACACAGGTTAATTTGGCAAATCTATTTTAAATGAGATTTTAACAGCATCGTTTAATAGCAGACATCCTCTGTCCTCGGAGAAAAGGGAAAACAAATGACTATATTTAGTCAATAATGAGTCGTGTCAATCTTAAAAAAGGAAAAATAGGAATAATAAAGAAAGAAAAGAGTCAGGTGGTCCAGATTAGGCTCCATCATCATCATCGTATCCCCTCGATGTCAGACTTGTCAAATCTGATTTTCCTCTTTGAGATTCTGATTACAGCAAACCAGCAAAAAAAAAAAAAAAAATATCCATGCACGCCACATTATTCTCCTCCAAGCACCAAAAATATGTGCCGCCACAAAGCCGACGTGATCGCTAATGAAAAGACTTCGTGTTATTTCAGCAGAAGGAAAGATTGCTTTTAAAATACCACCCTTCCACTTTCTCCATTAACGTAAAGGCTCTGTCTGCACTTCACCTATTTCATATTTTCAAGATTTTGCCTGAAAAGGAAAATGCCAAGAAGACAGAAAAGTCAAAGCGGCGATACTGTACGCTCAAGCAGCCGGTGATAATGATGCTGCGTTGAGTCGCTAATGGGTTTTTTAAATGGCTCTTGTCTGGCAAAGACACAGTTTGACCCCTCTTTGGTTGTGCTTTTTTTAATCATCCGCTGCAGGAAATACATGCTTTCCATATTTCCCTGACTTATCTGTGTCACTGGGCTGAATGTGCTGAGGATTCTCTGACACTTTACTGTAAGTGGAAACTGTGACACCAGGACTTAAATAAACACATTTCTGATGATTTTCTTACACCTTGGTTGACGTTAAATTCAATTTCAATGACTTCCCAGGACCAAATCTCTCAATTTCAAGGACTGAATGTGCTGACACGGCTAATGATGGGAGGGCGACTTTGCCTGTGGCGTCAAACTTTAATTGTCCTTGGGATCTTGGCTCAAGTCAGTCTTTGGCCACAGATCTTGGAATTTGCGTTTTCCCAGACGTCACATCATTTGCTCTCTTGCTTAACTTTACTCGCTCATTGTTCTGCACGAAAATCAACTTAAAGGGACACTGTGTAGTATTTATGGGTTTATATAACCCAAAATCCACTGTTTTATACATATTATGTGCTCCTGCATTGTCTAGTCGCTGTATAATAGTTTTTGTTTCATTTTCGTAGTGTTTCAAAAAGTCATGTAAAATAACATGGTCGCGGGGCCGTGGTTGCATAGCCACTGTTAGCAGAGAGACGCCATGTTTCTACCGGAGCCTGTAAGGACAAACTCGAGAGAACAAATCAAGCGTCTCTTTACTTGTAGCGGAAGTCCCGCCTCCACTCTCTCCGCTTCGTCTGCTACGGCCGCGGTAGCTCCGCCCTCTCCCTCGCCTCACGAACCTCATCTGCTGACACGGAGAAAGACGACGAGGACGACATTTGACCGGCTGAGGACACCGTAGCGCTCAGGGAAGGGAGGGGGTGAGCAGAGGAGCAGTTCTTTGTTGTAAATTTCAGCCTCTCCTCTAGATGGCACTATAAACTACTTACTTCACCTTTAAATATCAACTTAAAGGTGCCATATGTAAGAACGTGGCCAAAAACGGTTACTGCATTCAAATTCAAAACATCGAGGTCTTTTAGGTTTGGTTTTCTGACGTAACTGGCAACCCGCGGTTGCTCGGCAGCTGAGACTCTACTGACTGCAATGATGACGCCAAAACATGATTTCAAAACATAAACATGATTTGCAGTCTGCAAAATATTTTTTTTTTTAATGCAAATATTTTGTCTGTACTGTTGTTGTTGGTGAGTTCAGTTTGTTATATGAACATTATTCCTGAGTCTCTGTGACACATTAGGAGGATTTTATGGCCAGTTATGCGGAATAAAAAGTGGGGAACGCAACGACCACTTTTGCGGTATGTGTTCAGATCGTTGTCGCGTAAAGCTAGCCCTAAATGATGCGTTCGTGGCCGTGGGTTTTTACACCTTCACACAATACGACGTGCTATAACATACCACTCGAACGCGACGAGGGAGAAAAAACAAAAATGCTTGATCAATACAATACACACATATTATTGCAAACATTTCTCACAGATGTGACTCAACACATCGAGCGCTGGCGTCATAATTAATGAGACGAGAAACGTATGCGTATGCTATTTAATGTCAGGCGGTCGGCTGTTCCCCCGTCCCCCGTGGATGATTCCTGTCTCCTTTAATTAAGGCCCAGGTTGTAATTGGTGTCACAAGTGTTGCAAACACACACACTGTGTTTATGAGCGTAATCAGTGGGCACAGTTTAATACCGCCACTGCAGGATTTGAGTAAATCAGACTGCAGAGATCGCAAATGCACGCGGGAGCCGTTTATTGTTTTCCGCTAATAAAGCTACAGCCTCTTAAAAGTGATTACCGCGGAAGGAGCAACGCGTCTTCTGCGTGTATCGCTGCGTAAATCCAAATATAGCTTTTCCGTGTTTTCAAAATAGAGACGCAAAGTTGATGTTTGTGAGATTTTAATGCGTTTGTAGCTATTTATTTGTCCACTTTGTCGACGTTTTCTCGCAGCAGCAGACGTTTTTCAAGTTTATTTGTATAGAGCCATTCTTACACGAGACAATTCATACATTTGAAATGAAAACACAATCAATTATAGAAATAAAGACAATTTAAAATCAAGCAGATATTGATAAAACATTGGAACACAATTTAAAATTAAAGTTAAAGTGGTTAAAATTGTCAATATCAGAAAGCTGCAGTAAACAATAATGTTTTCAACCCTGATTCAAACAAGCTGACACCCAACATGGCGCTGTCCATGGTCCTGGAGGCTTTGAAAGGGAAGTTCAGATTGTTGTGGTTCAGATTCAGAGTTCAGACGCCATGTGCGTGTCAGTCAATGTCTTGTTTGTGGAAGAATATGATTGTTTTCGGCCACTAAACTCTTCTGCTGTCTCTTATGTGTGACCTCATCGTCACACTACCGTTTAAAAGTCTGGGGTCACATATAAATGTCCTTATTTTTGAAGGAAAGCACTTTTTTTCAATGAATATAACATGAGCGTCTGGTTTTTAATGTATAGAGGCCCATTTCCAGTGTTGTTATGGTACATTGTGTTTGCTAATGGCGTTAGAAGACTATTGGATGATTAGAAAACCCTTGAAAACCCTTGTTCAATGATGTTAGCATAGCTGAAAACAGTTTTGCTGGTTTTTTAATGATTATTTCTAATCTTGTCAATGTCTTGACTATATTTGACTATGTTTTGCATTTGTTTTTTGTGATTTGCGTTTGTTTTGTGTTTTTTGTGATTTTGTGTTTGTCTTTTGTGTTTGTTTTACGTTTTTGTTTTTTGTTGTTTTGATTTGTGTTTGTGATTTGCGTTTTTTGTTTTGCGTTTGTGTTTTTTGTTTGGCGTTTGTGAATTGTGTTTTGCGTTTGTGTTTTTTGTGATTTTGTGTTTGTTTTACTTTTGTGTTTTTTGTTGTTTTGTTTGGTTGTTGTGATTTGTGTTTTTTGATTTGCGTTTTTTGTTTTGCGTTTGTGATTTGCGTTTGTGTTCTTTGACAATTATTTCTAATCTTGTCAATGTCTTGACTATATTTTCTATTCATTTTGCAACTCTTTTGATGAATAAAAGTGTGACTTTTAATGGAAAACACAACAAAAATTGCACAGGTGACCCGTAAACTGTTGAACGGTAGTGTACACACACAAAAGCAGACGCACAGCGACTTTTGCCGTTTCTATCGTCTCTGTGATCTCACACCACTAACCAGGCCATCATCATCATCATCATCACAGTGATAAAAAGACACCGGGCACAGGAAGGGAGTCTCCCTGATGCGCTCTCCCCACAGTGGGGATGCATCGTCTTCTCACAAACCTCCCTTACCTGCTCCAGCGCTCCCTCCTCTTCCCCCCTCAGGCCTGGCTAGATACATCCAGCCTAATTGGATTAGCTGTGACAGTAATGCACTACTGGCTCTCGGCAGCACAAACACACACACACTAATAAATTGTGTGGGGAGAGAATTAGCGCTTTCGCTATCATTTATGAGATTAGAAGAGATTATGAGTGGCAGAATTAAGTAAGTGTGAGAGTCTCTTGACGAGAGGAGGAGGTTCCTGACCTTGGAGTTGTGGGCCGGCACCATGCCTGGACACTCAGACGCACTAATTAGCCTGCAGACTGTGTAGCACGCCGGCAGACAGGCTAATAATAGTGTCATTGCTATTAATAACAAGAGTGATAACGGTGCTCGTAATTATGACACTCATAATCATCATGATGTAAATCATGTTCCAAGTTAGCGCTTCAATCGTTGTGTAAGGAATAACACGAAGGTGATAGATTAATACGAGGCCGTGTTTGTGATTTCATGTCATTAGAAGCCCTGTGTTGATCCAGCGGATGATCATTTATGAAACACGGCTTTGTTGTGTGAGTTATCGTTATCTGTCTTTAAGGCGTCGCCTTTTTACGGCGGACCTGAAGTGCAAAACACACACAAAACACACACATCACAAAACACAAAGCACAAAATACCTATTGATGTATTATTGCGTTTGTGTGATTTGTGTTTGTGTGTTTTGTGATTTGCGTTTGTGTTTTTTGTGATCTTGTTTGTTTTTTGTTTGTGATTTGTGTTTTTTGTGATTTGTGTTTGTGTTTTTTGTGTTTTGCATTTGTGTTTTTTGTTGCATTTGTGATTTGCGTTTGTGTTTTTTGTGTTGGTCTTTTTTGTTTTGCGTTTTTTGTGTTTGTATTGCGTTTTGTGATTTGCGTTTGTGTTTTTTTGTGATTTTGTGTTTGTTTTTTGTTTGATTTGTGATTTGTGTTTGTGTTTTTTGTTTTGCGTTTGTGTTTTTTTGTTTGTCTTTTTTTTGCGTTTGTGTTTTGAGTTTGTTTTTGCGTTTGTGATTTTGTGTTTTTTGTGTTGGTCTTTTTTGTTTTGCGTTTTTTGTGTTTGTTTTGCGTTTGTGTTCTTTGTGATTTTATGTTTTTGTTTTGCATTTGTGATTTGCGTTTGTGTTTTGCTTTTGTGATTTTGTGTTTGTTTTGTGTTTTGCGTTTTTTGTGTTTGTTTTGCGTTTGTGATTTGCGTTTGTGTTGTTTGTTTTGCGTGTGTGTTCTTTGTGATTTTGTGTTTTTGTTTTGCGTTTGTGGTCTTTGTGTTTTTTGTGTTTTTTGTTTTACGTTTGTGTTTTTTTCTTTCGCGTTTGTGCTTTTTGTTTTGCACTGCAGGGCCACCGTACCTTTCACTGTATACTGCTCACCGTTTCTCATAGTTAGTCTAAATCTCGGTCTCTTTTCCGCTGCGTTTTTCAGGTAGAGCTCATTGTTTTCTTCTGAACACATTCATTCACACGTGGAAACCACAGGACGGCGTCACACTTTTATTGCTCCCCCCCCTCAGCTCTCATTCTATTCATCCAGGCATCAATGAGTGTCCCCAGTTCTTGGAGAACACGCTGTTCCCAAACTCCTACTACATTATTTTCTTCACATCCAGCCAATTTTTTACGGCTGCCGGCCGACCTTTTCCCGATGCCTCTCCTCCTTTCTGCTTCCCCTTGACCTTTTGCTGGATGCTATGTCTGCTTTGCCCCCCCCCCCCCCCAACCCCCCTCCTCTCCCCTGAGGTAATATCTCACATTTGGGTTGGGTGATTTATTTCCTGCCTTCCTTCGCACACTGGGCACAAGCGTGTGAAAACACACATGCACAGAGCTACGCACACGCACACTGCAGCAAAATAGTGTTCCGTGTGAATCAAGTCACAGAAACGTATTGTCTCACTGATTCAGACTGACAGCATATTCTCTCTCACATTACCACTTACACTGAATTAGTGGAAATTCTTCTATGAGGTGCTATAATCCTGCAGGATAATGCACATTAGGTGAAGGGGAATTTTACAACTGTTAGGGTTTAATGCGGAACGACCTGCTAAATAAGGGACTCTTCCAATTTCACCTTCTTCAACTCCATTTCCCCCCCGTCTTAATCTGGCGACTCTCGCCTCTGTTTTGACTGTCACTCAGACTAAGTAGCATATGATTGAGGTTTATTGCAGCAAATTTGGGGAACCTCTGTTCGTGTTATGGCCAGAGGCTCTTTCCCTCTCGTTTCTCTCTGTGCTGAATTCATTATGAGGCGTAGGCTTTGGTGGTGTTCCTGCTGTAGGTGGCAGCATCTCGCTCACGCCATGGCTACGATATTCTGCCAAAAGTTGAAGTTTGCCTCCGGGGCACGATTCAGTGTGTGAGACTCTCTCTCTCTGTGTGTGTGTGTGTATGTGCTTTGATTTCTGAGAGCAGATTTGCTCTGCTGTTGACCTGGACTGACTGCACTCGCTATCTAAGATGTATGTAGCACCTTTGACATCCATTATTGATCAGTTTCATTCATCGGGAGACGGCGAAAAAAGTCGTTTAAATACTTTAGTGAATTTCAGCTGCAGATACAGTGTGTAGAAATTAGGAGAAATTATCTTAATTTGGCAGAAATGATTGTTTTTGGTAACACTTTATTGTAAGTACACACTATTAGCATTAGTTAAGCATGAATACTTCGGATGTGAATCTTTGGGTGGCTCATGATTCCATTTGATTCCATTTCTTAGGGTCACGATTCTATTCAAAATCGATTCTCGATTCATACGATTCTTGATTCAAAAATTGATACGATGCAAAGTGTGTTAAGGCAAATTATGGCATCAAAACAATACAGTTTGTATAAGATAATGTGCTAATGTGATCACACAAAGGTTAACATTTATTCATTCAAAACAAATAAAAACTTACTTACTGTACAACAAAAATAACTTGCGTAAATAAAAACTTAGGCTAGCTGCCCTTTTCTCCCAGAAGTTACATAAAATAAACTGTGCACAAATAACACAAACTTAAAGGCGCCATATGTAAGAATGTGGCCAAAAACGGTTACTACATTCAAATTCAAAACACCGAGGTCTTTTTAGGTCTGGTTTTCTGACGTAACTGGCAACCCGCGGTTGCTCGGCAGCTGAGACTCTACTGACTGCAATGATTGGTAGACGGCGGTAGGTGGCGCCACATGACGCCAAAACATGATTTCAAAACACAAACATGATTTGCAGTCTGCAAAATATTTTTTTTTAATGCAAATATTTTGTCTGTACTGTTGTTGTTGGTGAGTTCAGTTTGTTATATGAACATTATTCCTGAGTCTCTGTGACATATTAGGAGGATTTTATGGCCAGTTGCTTTAGATTTATTACATAATGCACCTTTAAAAAAAATATTGTAGTATAAGTTAATGAATCGATTCATAATCATAGATGATTAGAATGGCGATTCCTATGTGAATCGATTTTTTCCCCTTATGAATACATATATTAAATTAATCATTTATAACACATGAATACTCATTACTACGTCGTTTATGAACACACTTGTTTCATCCCATCGGCTAATTTTGATTTTATTATTTCCATAGAGCGTCACGTGACTTGGTCCCTAAACCGCCACGTCGGCATCGAAGATCTAAAAATGCTGGATTCAACCTGTCGGACTTCACTGTGCACTTTAAATCCACGGAGATCGACCCGAGGGTGAGTAAGCTCCATCTTCTTCTTATTATTATTCTGCGCCGTCTCTCTGTGGATCTGTGGGGATAAAACAGGGTATCCGCGGGGACTTATAAGGTCTTAAAAGTCTTAAATCCAATCATTTGAATTTAAGGCCTTAAAATGTCTTAAATTCTCCTAAAATCTCATAAAAGGTCTTAAAATCTCGCTTTGAAATGTTTCTGTTTTTGAGGATGCGATAACACGGAACTAAAGTAGGCCACCTGTGTTCCCCGGTGAGAATAGCGCATATCACACTAGCTAGCACCACTACTTAACGAAAGCCCACGGCTAAGCCCAATTTCAAAGATTTGTGGCTCCAATTCTCCTTCATGTCTTTTGTACTTTTTTTGCCAGTATGGATTTCAAATGGGTCTTAAATTGTATTCATTATGGTCTTAAAAAAGTCTTAAATTTGACTTTATAATACAATATTTAAATCTAATTCAATGTAACTTTGTTTCTAGGGGTCTGAGCAACTTGAATTCACTTAATTCTGCGACAGGTTTTGTTCAGATAATCGTCTCAGTCGGGCTGCATGACCGCGCAAAAACGTCTGCATTATCTATACTACAATACCCATAAGCCCCAGGGTTTTGGACCGACAGCCGACCAATTAACTCCAAACGCTCCCGTCGGCCAATTATGCCGAAATAACGACACGATGGAATCCCCGAAAAAAACCACGCGCACGCGAACGTCACTCGCGCACACACACACATCACTCCATCAGCATGTCGATGACTTCCTGTGTGTGTTAGTGTGCGTGTGTGTGTGTGTGAGATGATGATAAAATAGCCATCTGCCACAGTCGTGCGAGTGTGAATCCCAAATGAAGACGAGTGTCTGGCTTCAAACAGCAGCAGCAGCAGCAGCAGCAGCCTGTAAATTGTAAATGAACAGAGAGCGTTTTTTACGCCTGCAGGCGACGGACGCAACCTTTACCTACCCCCGCACCTCAGACTCCACCAGATGAAGAAACACTAGTCAATTTACTCCCCTTTTCTCCCCCCCCCCGCTCCCATTGCTCCTTCCTTTCTATTAGATTTCCCTCCTCGTCGTCGTCGTCCCTTTGAAGACGATACCATCAAAAGTGGGTCAACAGAGAGCGGCGTCAGCTGTTTGCTGATATTTGTAGAGTGTGAGTCTGTGAAAGAGAGAGATTTACATTGCGTTTGATGTAAGTCTGTGCGTGTGTGTGTGTGTGCATTAAGGTCTGCAGTCGTGATCAAATGATTCGACGATAACGGTTCTAATAGTTAATTTAAGCTCTTGGCGTCGATCAGTAGAAACGGATTCAAACATTTCTTTGATTTGAGGCGAATTGTTCCCCCGTAAAGACACTTCACCTGATTTCCTTTCCAGTTCCGCCCTCTTACAACAATAGATAAATCAGCATGAAGGTGAATTTTTTTTTGGGAGATTTTTTTTTTTTTGTTGTTGTAATTGCTGCAATTTGAGTCCATTTAGCCTAATGTTGCTGATGCGATCTGCTCAGATGTGATGAACAATGAACACCAGAGGCTTCTTTCTCTAAATGATTGCATAGGAGGCTTTCTGGAGGGGGGGGAGGTGGGGGGGGGAGATTTGAATATTTTATTTTTGTCTCCTTCAAACTTGGTCGTAACACGTACAAGATGCATTTTTTGTCGTTTGCATATTTGTGAGATTTACGCGTTGGGCGAGACCACACGTATTTAAAGGCGCCATATGTAAGAATGTGGCCAAAAACGGTTACTACATTGAAATTCAAAATACCGAGGTCCGGCAGCTGAGACTCTACCGACTGCAATGACTGGTAGACGGCGGTAGGTGGCGCCACATGACGCCAAAACATGATTTAATGCAAATATTTTGTCTGTACTGTTGTTGTTGGTGAGTTCAGTTTGTTATATGAACATTATTCCTGAGTCTCTGTGACATATTAGGAGGATTTTATGATTTATTACATAATGCACCTTTAAAAGGGTGTATGACAGAGCTTATCACATCATAACTGTTCTATCTATCCTTTTATACATATGTATGTGCAGACGTGTACAGTAGTAGATGCTATTGCTATAGGAGCGTTTTCATATACGTTCCCTGCATGTGTGTGTGTGTGTGTGTGTGTGTGTGTGTGTAGAAGAGCGCCACATGGGACTCCTCAGACACAAAGAGGCTAATATATGTATAGAAGGGCCTCTGTGTCCCAGTCTTATGGAAATACAGTCTCGCTCACTGTCTCAGTGCTCTCTGGTTAATGCTCTGCTGCTAAACCCCCAAATGGACCATTATGTGTTTGCAGAGTGGGGAGGGGTCAAGAGACCTCCGATGGAAATAGGAATGTGGTGGTGGTGGGGGGGGGGGGGGGGGGTTACATTAATTCAACTTAGGGTCGTCTTCGTGAATGGCGTGAGACACACACACACATCCTGAAGATGCATATATACGAGCACCTATAAAGGCCGCGTTATACTTCTCCGACTGCATAATGCGCTATCCGACTGCGACGGATACGTGCTGCAATTTCCCGCCCGATCAGTAGGGGTCGCTGCGCAAGGTTGTTGTGCTTTTGGCTACAGTGAGCAATGGTGTCCAAGAGAGAGAGACTGTTGTTGTTGTTGAAACAGTGGCCATTTCTCACTTTTCTGCGTCCCGGAACGCAGTTTTAAGATAATTTGAGGCGAGAAATTGTCCATTTAGAGTCTAAACATGTGGCGTTTGTGTATTAAAGGGACACTGTGTATATATAACCCAAAATCCACTTTTTTATACATATTATGTGCTCCTGCATTGTCTAGTCGCTGTATAATATTCTTTGTTTCATTTTCGTAGTGTTTCAAAAAATCATGTAAAATAACACGGTCGCGGGGCCGCGGTTGCATAGCCACTGTTAGCAGAGAGACGCCATGTTTCTACCGGAGCCTGTAAGGACAAACGTGAGAGAACAAATCGAGCGTCTCTTTACTTGTAGCAGGAAGTCCTGCCTCCACTCTCTCCGCGGAGACACGGAGAAAGACGACGAGGACGACATTTGACCGGCTGAGGATACCGTAGCGCTCAGGGAAGGGAGGGGGTGAGCAGAGGAGCAGTTTATCTGTTGTGAATTTCAGCCTCTCCTCTAGATGGCACTATAAACTACTTACTTCACCTTTAAGATGTGACGTATTTATAGTGTGGCAGCGACGTTGTCGGCGGTGATCAGAGGCTCCGCCTCTGTGAGCCGGCACAGAGCGGCGTTTATCTCGGCCTGTTCCTGAGGACCGATCGCAGCTCTCGCCGTCTCCGTTGTCCCGTTGACGGAGTGACGGACACTTTCCTGCAGTCGGAGACGACACTTTACGCAGGAGTATAAATTGAGCTTTAGGGACAAATATGCAAACGTAGAGTGGATACACACACTTATCTTTAACGTCAGTGTCCATGATGGACGTCATTTCGTCCACGCTGGGCCACATGCCTCAGCAGATCAGGGCTGTGATTGCAGCGGCTGTGTCTAACACACACACACACACACACACATACGTCCCATGCAGCCTTATCTCCCAGGCTTAATCAAATTGCCAGTTAGAGGCAAGAGAGCGGGCGCTGAAGGGTGTGGATGGAATGAGAGAGAGAGAGAGAGAGAGAGGGAGATAATGAACAGAACCGTGCAGTTCCTCTCTGCTTCAGAGAGGAAAATAATGGACGTGGACAGATGTCCTCTGTCAGCAAACGGCGCTCGATTCAGCCTCCCGTCATCTCCCGCATCAACACCCTCCCACCGTTCTCCCCCCAATAACCTCCTCGCTACCTCCGTCCATCCACCTCTCCCTCCATCTTGTCGCCTGTTTCCTCTCGCTTCCTGTTTTGTTTTCTCGCCCTCCATCCCCTCTCTCGCTCTTTCTCTCTGCAGCAGCAGCAGATCTACATATCTTCAGCTGTAATTGACATTTTCTATTTGCCAGCCTCTTTTTCCTATCTGCTGCCGGCCAGCGTCACCACGGCAACAGCAATAGGCCCCTGTGCTTGCAAGGCAAGAGAGACATGGATGGATGGAGGGGGGTGGAGGGGGTGGGGGGGGGTATATTAGGTCTGCCTCTGCACAGGCTTCTCCTCTTCCTCCTCTTCCCTCACACACACACACACACACACACACACACACACACACACACACACACACACACACGTGCACACACACACACCAGCTCGCCTCCTGACCTGACAGGACTCTCCACAGTCCACTCAGGGAATAGTTAATAAGTGAAAAAATGATAATGAAACGCCGTTTAATATGAGCGTTTAAGCTAATTTGAGGAATTAATGAGCATTTTACGACGCCCGCGGGGCGTAAAGGGTCGGGCGACGATGGTCATGTGCTCTATGTACACACACACACACACACACACGTGTAATCCTTCAATATGTTGTGTCCATATGTATGAAGACGTGGACGGCTATTAACTGTAATAGGCGTTTAAGTCTTTGTCGGGAAACCAAAGAGAAGTGTAGCTGGTTCTGCTGTTCTCAAATAGAACATTTGCTAATGTGATTTTAATACCTTCGGAATGACCGAGAGGCAACTTTGTCCTCGTCGTCGTGATTGTAATCGTGTTGTGACGTTGATGAACGTGAGTCGACAGACGGTGGAAAATGCCCAATGTTGTGTGTTTGTCAGGTGAATTTTGCTGCATTAAAATTGAAACTAAAAGGAATAAAGAAGTAAGTAAAGAAACTTCATACGGCGAGCGGCACAGATTCCAGCCGTGATTAGAGAGCGGACGTACGCGCTCGGCCTCGTCAATGAACCGACACACACACATGCATACATACATACACACAGTCCCGTCTTTATCACATCTGCCCAAAACCACTCTGTCTTGTCATAAAATCTGAATGTTGGTTATCGTGTGTAAAGCGATCTCATAAACCTGGGAAGATTTGAGACTCCGCCCCTGTTCTTGGTTAACAGCTATAGGACAGTGTCACCTTACACCAGACTGTCGGAAAAAAAGGCTTTCAGGCATATTGCTTCATTATGATCGTCAAGTGTTTATACACACACTCGTACACACACTTAATCATCTCCTGCCTCTGTCTCTGCGGCGGCGTCGCTCTCCCATAAGGAGCAGCTAAATTATTTCAATTAAAGCGTCACCTGTCAGTCAGACAGCTCCAGGTGATGTTTGATAAACGCCGCGCCGACATCGCACGACGTCCCTGAACCAAACTGCCGGCAGAACTCATTTCATCCAATCATCCAATAGTCTTCTAACGCCATTAGCAAACACAATGTACCATTAGAACACTGGAAATAGGCCTCTATACGCCTATGTACATATTCAATAAAAAAACTGACATTTGCAGCTAGAATAGTCGTTTACCACATTAACAATGTATAGAGTGTATTTATGATTCATTTAATGTTGGATTCATTGGGGGAAAAAAGTGCTTTTCCTTCAAAAATAAGGACACAAATTGTATTTTTTTCCCGCAAAATTTGAATTTTTTGTCTAAAATGTTTTTGTTTTTCTAAAAAAAAAAAAGTCCCTAAAATTTTTTCTCAAAATTCTAATTTCTTTCTCAAAATGTGTTATATTCATTGAAAAAATTGTTTTTCCTTCAAAAATAAGGACATTTTAAAAATGTTGTTTTTTCTCAAAAAAAAATATTTTCTCCAAATTTAAATTTTTATTCCTCAAATTCTTTTTTTCTCCAAATTTTTATTTTTTTCAAAAAAAAAATTTAAATTTTTTTTTTTTTTCAAAATGTAAAAAAAAATTTTCAAAATTTTTATTTTTTTCAAAAAAATGTTTTTCTTCTCATTTTTTCCCCTCAAATGTTTAATTTCTTTCTCCAATTTTTTATTTCTTTCTCCAAATTTTTTTTCTCAAAATTTGATTTTTTTCTCAAAATTTGATTTTTTTCTCAAAATTGTTATTTTTTCTCAAAATGTGTTATGTTCATTGAAAAAAAAGTGCTTTTCCTTCAAAAATAAGGACATTTCTAAGTGAAAATTGCTTCATTATGATCGTCAAGTGTTACACACTTAATTATCTCCTGCCTCTGTCTCTTTTAAAAGGCGTCGTCGTCGTCGTCGATCTCCCATAAGGAGCAGCTAAATTATTTCAATTAAAGCGTCACCTGTCAGTCAGACAGCTCCAGGTGATGTTTGATAAACGCCGTGCCGACATCAACCAACGCCGTCCCTGAACCAGAAACTGCCGGCAGAACTCATTTCAATCATCTGAGCCGTGGATGGTTGAACTCGGGGACTGAGACAATCCCTCAGCCTCCTCAGAGTCTACTCACTCCGCCCCCCCCCTCCCCCTACCACCACCACCACCACCCTGCTTCCCCTCATTCCCGCATGCCTCCTCACTTTAATTAGCTGCGGATTAAATTAAAAGCTATATGTTGCCGCTAATTGATTTATCTTGAGACAGGGTTTATAATTACAGGTTTTCAATAGAGAGACGAATGACACTCGAGGCTTCCCTCGCTTCATTGTCTGCTTCTGTGTGTGTGTGTGTGCGTGTACCTCTTGCTTGTTTTGGCGTACGCGCGGCGAGCATTGTTTGAGCCAGTCAGAGGTTAGCGAGCAGGCGCCCGCTCGGCGAGCAAAGAGAATAAAAAAGATGATGCAAATAGACGCCGTCGCCGCGTAATGAAACACAATTACAGCTTTATTAGACGATGTAATTGCTTTGTTACAGCATCTCAATTTGTCCTTGTTGTGCGCCGTTTACTCCTGCCATTGTGCCACACACACACACACACATGCTTATGCACACTTGACCTGCGATGTAATATGTGACACCGCTCTGTTCTGTTATTGTTCTGCAAGCTCGGCAAGGAGAGTTGGCTTTATTGTCTTTGTGGAGAGATGTGGGCCATCACTGGTGAATGGTATTTTGTGGCATAGCATTGCAAAACCACAGTAGTGGACTCTCTAGAGCTGACGATATGTTTTTGTCGTGACACCTCGGCGCTGATTCGACAAGATTTGATAATGTTGATAAAGTCGCGATAAAGTTCTTTTCCACCTCGAACCAAACTTGAAGGATATGTTTGTGTTCCCATGAGTCATATTTTCAAAATCAATGTACACTAGTGTTCAAAAGTTTGGGCTCACCTATACAATTTGTTGTGTTTTCCATTAAAGTCAGACTTTTATTCATCAAAAGAGTTGCAAAATGAATAGAAAATATAGTCAAGACATTGACAAGATTAGAAATAATGATTTTTATTCAAAATATAACTGTTTTCAGCTGTGCTAACATCATTGCACAAGGGTTTTCTAATCATTCAATAGTCTTCTAACGCTATTAGCAAACACAATGTACCATTAGAACACTGGAAATGGGCCTCTATACACCTATGTACATATTCCATTAAAAACAGACGTTTTTACCACAATAAAAATGTATAGAATGTATTTATGATTCATTTAATGTTATATTCATTGAAAAAGTGTTTTTCCTTCAAATATTAAGAAATTTGTAAAAATGTTATTTTTTTCTCACAATGTAAATTTGTTGGTCGAAAAAGTTTTTGGTTTTCTAAAAATGTATTTTTTCCTAATAAATTCTCATTTTTCTTTCTCAAAATTTGTTATATTCAAAAATGTGTTTTTCCCTTTAAAAATACATTTTAAAATGTATTTTTTCTCCAAATTTTATTTTTTGCTCAAATGTTTTTTTTCCTCAAAACTCAAAATTATTTTCTCAAAATTTTAATTAAAAAAAAAAAAAAAAATGTTTTATGTTCATTGAAAAAAGAGTGATTTTCCTTCAAAAATAAAGACATTTTTAAGTGACCCACACTTTTGAACGGTAGTGTACATGGCATCCTTCTTCCACTCTGCTTCCTAATCAGGGCCAGCAGAGTGTCTGTCTCTCTGTCTGTCTCCTTGTCTGTCAGCTGTTAACACCACAGGTCTGCAGACAGGGCTGGGATCAGGACTGGAGGTGTGAAATGATCCCACTGAGGACCATAGTCTGGCTGCAGCACAAGTCAAACAGCTCTGGACCATCATGAGAGAGTCAGGGAGGAGACAGAGTCAGGGAGAGGAGGCAGAGTGAGTGCAGCGAGGTGGAGGTGAAAGAAAGTAATGGATGATATAAAAGATTGTGAGCGAGGGGAGAAAGAACAAAGGGACACGGGAGAAAGAGAGCGATAGAGGGCAACTCATCTATAAAGACAGAGGGAGGGATGTGGATAAAGAGGATGAGGGATGGAGAGACATGGCTCATCTGCTTCTGCTTTCCGGCTGCTGCGAGATTGCTGGATTTCCTAGATCAGCCAACTGTGGAAGTGAATTTTTCCCCCTGCTTGTCTGCTCTCATGTCCTCTCTTCCTCTGCCTGGCACTTTCTTCCTTCCCTCATCCCTCATCCCTCCTTCCTTCCCCTGTCACTGAGTAGTGGATTAAATTCTTATTTCCTTCTCTGATGCTGTTGTGATATCAGCTCGCGCTCTTATCTGCTGTTTGTCTGGCTTCTCCTGCTCAAATCAAAACATCCTTTAAGAGACGGAGATGCATTAAGGGCTGATTTATATCTGCTTGTGTTCTACAGCTGTGGCCCGTCTATTCATCAACGGCCTCTAGTGTATGATAATAAATAGATTATGTTTTTGGGAAGGTTGTCAGATCCCTAATTTATGAATTTTGTTGTGACATAAAGTTGTTTCTTCCTTATAACGGCATCGATTTTTTTGCATTACACGTGTATGCATTGAAAATATGGATTTTCTATTTGTGCGGGACAGGGGTTTTCACAGCAGTGGGTCGTTTCTTGCATCCTTATCAGGGCCGTTTCTAGCTGTTTGGGGGCCCTATGTGAGATACTATTTGGGGGCCCCTATTTTTTCAAACTCGAGGTAGAGGTTCCTAACTTTTTCATATATTCTGTGATGATGCAGCAGGTAACAAGGTAGCATAACAAGGTAGCATAACAAAGTAGCATAACAAGGTGGCATAATAAGGTAGCATAACAAGGTGGCATAACAAAGTAGCATAACAAGGTAGCATAACAAAGTAGCATAACAAGGTAGTTTAACAAGGTGGCATAACAAAGTAGCATAACAAAGTAGCATAACAAGGTAGCATAACAAAGTAGCATACCAAAGTAGCATAACAAGGTAGCATAACTAAGTAGCATAACAAGGTGGCATAACAAAGTAGCATAACAAGGTAGCATAACAAAGTAGCATAACAAAGTAGCATAACAAGGTGGCATAACAAGGTAGCATAACAAGGTAGCATAACAAGGTAGCATAACAAAGTAGCATAACAAAGTGGCATAACAAGGTGGCATAACAAAGTAGCATAACAAGGTAGCATAACAAGGTGGCATAACATAAAACAGTTTTAACCCACGATTCAAAAACAGTAAAAAATAAATAACTAAACTTACTTCTAAATAAATATAATGGATTATAATGGGATTTTTACCTGATTAACCCAACGAACACTTACATGCGTTGCAAATATATGCATAATGAATGCGTGCAATACATGCAAATAAAGACTAGGTACTTTTAATTCTCAAAAAAATAATATAATATGAGTCTGAGCAAGAAACGGCTCTGATCCTTATAGAACTCATTCTGCAAGTCCATTACGAGCCTGGATGTCTCTATAAAACCCTCTACCTTTTTCTTTTCTTTTCGGTCAAAAACTTAGCTAAAATTGCTCGCCCACTTCCATCAATCTCTCTTTCTCTGGACACCTGCAATAGCAGATTAGGCTCTACACTGCAGTACGTTATACCCCGTCTTGCACTAAGTGACCTATGATTAATTGCACATTATTAACTTAACTAAGATTGTTCTCCGGGATACGCAGGCGTCGATAATGTTTGATTCTTCTTTAATAGGCCGCTTCTGACAGTATTCATAATGCACCGTTTGCCCTGATCCGTCCCTAATGCATCCCCCCCCCCCCCCCCCCCCCCGCTTTGTGAGAATTCCACTAATTTCGGCGTGATGGTGGGGGAATGATGATTTAGGAATGAGATGATTCTGCTGTCTGTTCGTTAGCCCACAGGCACAAGCCCTTGTGCCCTTTGGGGAGGCGAAAAGCAACGTCTGTTCATGTGTGAAATCCCCGTTCCCTGTTAGTTTTTTATCGAATAAGATCGAGTTCAGTTCCTCTTGATTTACATGAAGAAACACTTCCTCGCGTGAAAATTACAAAGTCCTGCTGGTATTCAATTTCCCCCGTTGAGCGTTGTTTATTTTCCTGAGTTTTTTTTTTTTTTTTTTTTTTTTGCTGTTAATGACACAGGGCGATGTTCACACATGCAGTGACGCAGAACAGTCGGGAAGCAGGAAAATGAAATATTTTGCTTAATTAAAGTCGCAAATGACTCGATAGATTTTGCTCTCTTTTGGTGTCGTGCGTGCAAATCGTAGGCGTTGATGGATAGCGGTGGTTGCTAGCTTAAGGCTCACATAGCGTGGTCCTGTTGCACATATATGTTAGTTATGTAGATCTACTTACATAGATTGACTTGTTTTTATGCTTAAAAACCTCCTAGTTGCTGTAAACGAGCCGATAGAAATCTCTCTTTTCTGACGCTGTTCCTCAGCCGCGATATTTCAGACATAAATCTCACCCCCAGAAGACAGAGTGTGTTGAGGTTGGCCAGCCAGCGTAGAGGCTTCCCAACTGTCTTGTGATTGGCCAGTACCCGGAAGTGACATATTCAGCGCACCCACTCTCTGAAGCGCAGCAGCTCCCCCCTCTGGAACGGTGGATGCACTGCGACTCATTATCAAAACATTGTTTTAACAGTGTTTAAAAAATAGCTTCGTCACGACTCCCCGCCGCAGTCCCTTTGACGACCTTTGACCCGGAGTCAGAAGACGCTGTCGCTAACGGACGTTATCCTTCTTCTGCGGTTCAATGTACGCAACCGGACGTGCCCGGACAAGTGTCCGGAGCAGGACGATCTGCTGTTCAGGAGAACCGCTGTTTACCGAAACCGGACCGGGTTTTTTCAGAGATCTCGCTGAGCCCCGAGATTACAATAAAACACAGCGTTCTCAGCAGTGGCTGAACTGTTTGTTTAGAACCTTCAGGGCTTCGTAAACGAGGTAATGACGCAGATACACGCTAAAAAAAACAGCGTTAATTGGAACTTCCGGTCTCAATTCTCCTACTTTTTGATCTATAAACTATTAGCACTCTGACGTTACCGCTGCAAACGCTGAGGTAGAGTCTCGGAAATGTTACGTAAACCCACAACCTAACAGTCCAGACATGCACATGTCGACTAACACCTCTCTAAATCCCACCCGTCGTTCTCTGTCGCTTTGTATGATCTTTTTTTTGGTCATTTGTGTTGTGAAAGAAACAATTTATCTTCTATTTCTGCTGCAAACAAAGGCAGCAGCGTCCGTGTGGCCTCAGTCTGTCCAGCAGCAGGACGGTAAACACTGTTCCCGCTACAAAGTGGAGAACTGTCACTGCCACACTGATTTTTTACCAATTAACGCTCTGTGAAACTCCATGCTTTGGTGTTTACCGGCAGAGACAGACCGTCAGGGACAGAGACGGCGAGGAACATATTGCTTAATCGTATATAGCAACTGTGGCACAATATGCCCGAGCTGATGTTTTATGACTGTTTAGATTAGCCGTGACCACAGCAGGTGGCGGCGGCGGCGGTAATAATGCCGTGTTGACATTATCCCAGGTGGGAATATGTCAGCGTTGCATCGCCGCCGCCTAATTGCCGCTCCTATTGTCGCGTAATTATTGCTTAATTAGGAAGCTTGCTTCAATCAGCGGCGAGGTCGTTAAGAGAGGTGTAAACAAATGTTACCTTTATCGATGCAAATTGCGCTGCTGGTGTTTTGTTTTTTTTCTTTCCCCGTGCCCTCTTTTTGTCCTTGTGCCACCGTGAATAAAGAGTGAGCAAAACTGAGGCATCCATCTTACGGCTGGACGTGGGTGTTGGAACGACCGAAAGAGGGAAAAAATGGTTCTTTCCCTGCTGCAGAAACATTGTTTTGTCTCTTTGTCCCTCGTTTTTTCCCTCCTAAGGCAGCTGCAATGTGGTTTTATTATGTTCTCTGGATTGTTATTTAGAGATGGACCAACCCACCCCCCCACCCCCACTCCCATGCCACCATACTGTCATAGTCTAACCTATGAAGGGGGGATGGGAGGGGAGGGATGGATGGAGTTGGGGGTACAGTCACTGAAGAAAGCCTGTGTGTGTGTGTGTCCAGGTATTACTAATGTTGTGGGGACCTGAATCTGTTTACACAGTACACATTATAGGGACTGTTATAGGGAATAATAATAATGTGCCAATTTACTGTTTTATTTATATCTGTATCTTTAGCTTAACATAAATTACTACATTTTAAGGTGAATATATGTTTTTCAGGTTAGTTTAGGGTTAGAATTAAGAGTAGTAATTATGGTTAAAGTTAGAATAAGTCTCCAGGAGTAATGTAAACCGAACATGTGTGTGTGTGTGTGTCCAGGTATTACTGATGTTGCGGGGACCTGAATCTGTTTACACGGTCACATTATAGGGACTTCTCTTCCTTAATATTGTATATATTTGATTTTATTGCCTATTTTACTGTTTTATCTCTAAATATACATAACATAAATTACTACATTTTAAGGTTTAAGGTTAGTTTTGGGTTAGGATTAGGATTAGGCCAGTAGTAATTATGGTTAAGGTTGGAATAAGTCCCACATGGGTGTGGGTGTGTGTGTCCAGGTATTACAGATGTTGTGGGGACCTGAATCTGTTTACACAGTCACATTATAGGGACTTTTCTTCCTTTATTATTGTATATATTTGATTTTATTGCTTATTTTACTGTTTCATCTGCAAATATATAACGTAAATGTACATAAATTACTACATTTTAAGGTGCAGATTTGTTTTAAGGTTAGTTTTGGGTTAGGGTTAGGATTAGGCCAGTATTAGTTATGGTTAAGGTTAGAATAAGTCTCCAGGAAATTAATGCAAGTCAATGCAATGTCCCTTGAAGTCATGTAAACAGAACGTGTGCGTGTGTGTGTGTCCAGGTATTACTTATGTTGTGGGGACCTGAATCTGTTTACACAGTCACATTATAGGGACTTCTCTTCCTTTATTATTGTATATATTTGATTTTATTGCCTATTTTACTGTTTTATCTGTAAATATATAACATAAATTACTACATTTTTAAGGTGAAGATATGTTTTTAAGGTTAGTTTATGGTTAGGATTAGGATTAGGCCAGTAGTTATTATGGTTAAGGTTAGAATAAGTCTCCAGGAAATTAATGTAAGTCAATGCAATGTCCCTTGAAGTCATGTAAACCGTGTGTGTGTGTGTGTGTGTGTGTGTGTGTGTGTGTGTGTGTTTATGGGTAAGGGGGGTAAAGCATGGTTGGGGGGAGGTGAGGTACAGAAGAGAGAAGAGGCAGCGAGGAGCAGAGGCGTGAAATTGGCAACCGCACCGTCCACCACCCACAGCTCCTCCTCGATCTTAACCTAGCATCCGTTCTCCTGCCCCTCTCCACCCTCGTCCACCACCAGAGTCGGCCACTGACTACTATGTGTAGTAGTTGTGTTTGTTTGCTTTCCCTCTCTCTCACACACACACATACATGTATGTATATACTGTGTATAAGCACAGTTCTCACCAGCACACCCTCTCGCGGAGCGGTCGTAACTCAACTTAATTGCGTTTGGTGGGCGGTGCTCAGACCTGGACCTGACACCATGACGGAGAGCAGTAACGGGAGCAAGGGCGAGGGCGAGGTAGTGGTGAAAGGGAGGGGAAATGATCGACCTATTGGCCCCTGAAAACACACACATTATGCGTTTAAGTTGGACACTTGTGTGCACACTTGCCCCAGGGCGAGCACATACAGTACCGTACGCGGAGCACCTGGCCGTTTTGCATACGCGTTTTTGCAGCCGTTCGTGAATGCGTAAAGGAGTTGCTGCACAATGGATATTGTACATTTGAGCTCGTACACATGCTTTTATTTTGAAGGGCCAATTCCACCTACTATCTTAACCCTCAAGCTCAACCCTTAATATTAACTGGCCCTCAAAACCAAGTGTTGAGGGTTATTTTATGTCACTTAGAAATGGGACGCCCCTTAAATGCTAGATACGTCTTCAGACTGTAGGGGGCAGAATAACGCGAAAGCTGCGTCCAGTCTGTCAACTCCAAAAAAGAAGAAGAAGAAGAAGAACACATTTACGTCAGGATTATTTATTACGATGCGTTTGTCAGTCAAGTTATTAGGTTGTCAGTTAGTTATAACTAACTATTAGTTATAATATTGACAAAAGATGGTAAAATACAAATAAATGACGTCAGTAATCCATAATATGGGCCTAAACTAAGATAATACAATGGTTTTTTATCATTTTTATATCTCTATTAACAAAGAAAATACTTCATTTGTAGCGTACTCGTTTGGCTGCTTTCAACGCCATCTTTGTTATGTCAAAACACGCAATGCATTCTGGGTAGCCCTCGCTAACTAAGGGTGGTTTCGGAAAATCTCAATATCAAGGGCGATACAGTCCTTAAACTTGGCCTCAACTTAATTTTTCTGAGAATCGAGACAGCACTTGGACTAGAGGGAGAGCATTTTTGAGATTGAGGGTTAAGATAGGAATTGGAATTCAGCCCAAGTTTAGGGCCCAGAAAAGGACTGAGGTTTGGGTTAGAGTGGATATTCACTCGTATATATCCACTAAGAGTATATATTTTTCTTGTCACTAACTGCTTAGCACCGGCTCGATGCTCACAGCGACGTTTCTGAGCGTCTAAACGTGCCACCCGGTGTGTCTGCAGTACCCTGTGTGTGCCTGTAAAGGCCACATTATACTTCTCCGACTGCGTAATGCGTTATAGGCGCTGCAATTTCCCGCCCAATCAGTAGGGGTCGCTGCGCAAGGTTGTTCTACATTTGGCTACAGTGAGCAATGGTCTCCGAGGGAGAAAGACTGTTGTTGTTGACACAGCGGCCGTTTCTCACTTTTCTGTGTCCCGGAACGCAGTTTTAAGATAATTTGAGGCGAGAAATTGGCCATTTAGAGTCTTAACATGTGCTGTGTGTGTTAAGATATGACGTATTTATAGTTCGGCAGCGACAAAGTCGGCGGTGATCAGCTCCGCCTCCGTGGACGCTCGGTGCTCACTGTGAGCCGGCACAGAGCAGCGTTATCTCGGCCTGTCCTGAGGACCAATCGCAGCTCTTGCCGTCTCCGTTGTCCCTTGACGGAGTGACGGACACTTAAAAAATATTCTGTGCAGCCGGAGACGACGCAGAGGCTCTTCGACAGGTTCTGCGTCGACGCAGAGGACTCTGCGTAGCCTACGCAGAGCACTTTACGCAGGAGTATTAATTGGGCTTAAGGCGACGCCGAGGGAGGCGACAGAGCAGCGGTACATTTGACGCCCCTCGGAATGGAATCGGGGAACTAAATAAGCTCATGTGTAGTGTCTGTTTTTGGGTAATTATAGCAACTGCCACAACTGTCCTGTCCTGTCCTGTCCTGTCCCGTGTGTCCTTTCATCGTCGCTCTATTAGCAACTAACCTAGAGTACGTCCAAGTTGACACACGTTAAAGATATCCAGTGTGGCTCTAATCAACTGTGCCGGGAGTCTATTTGAAGAACAGCCGTGTGTGTGTGTGTGTGTGTATTTGTACATTTGAACAAGGCAGAACGATTATAAAGGACGGTATTAATTATTTAAAGATTGTTAAACCGCTGTATGCTACAGTTAACTGTAGAATATCAACGACAAAGTGAAATGGATGGGAGAGGCGCAGCTTGAGAACAGGCAGGGCGGGCAACTGCTTGGGGCCCCGAGCCGATAGGGGCCCCCCCGCGACACTCGGAGCCTGAGGGCTGTGTTTTTACTGAAATGTGCAGTGAGCAGCCTCCTCCCCGTCCCCCTTAAACAACAATGACATCTCAGTAGGAAACCCCCCCTAAAGGGGCCCCACCTCACTTTAACCTGTGTGAAG
Source organism: Microchirus variegatus (assembly GCF_963457635.1). Classification (NCBI taxonomy): domain Eukaryota; kingdom Metazoa; phylum Chordata; class Actinopteri; order Pleuronectiformes; family Soleidae; genus Microchirus; species Microchirus variegatus. The sequence continues at coordinate 17,178,449 of NC_139824.1, forward strand.
TTATCGTTCTGCAAGTTGGAAAATGAAGAGGATTATTTACAGTGTAATGCATATCTTTTTTTACTCAGTTTATGTTTTTTTACAGTTATTTACAGTATTTTATTGTTCTATATATTTATATTGTTTTATAATGTGGGTTCTTTACAGTGTAATAAGTTTATATAGTTTTTTAAAAGCTATTTACAGTATTTCATTGTTCTTTACATTTATATTTTCCACATACTTTTTAATTACAAGGTTTTTCTGGTGTTATTTCATTCATTTCGAAAAAAAAAAAAAATTTAACTCATAAATTTTTCATTGGTTTAGATCATTGGTTCTCAAAGTGCGGCCCGGGGGCCAATGGCGGCCCGCAGAAACGTTTCTGGCGGCCCCGCAATGAATTACAGTTGATAGTTTTAATCCAGGAGCGACTAAGCTTGTTAAATGTTTATTGGACATTACTGGATACAGACCAATAAGTGTAAACAAAAATACTGGGTATTTACCTGGTTTCTATATGGTGAATTTTAGTGTATTATTGTGTTATAAGCTGGTAATAAGCAGGTAGCTACAGCCCCCAATTACTAGCTATTTACCCAGTAAATATATGGTAACAGAAATGTGTTACTTGGTATTAACCTGTAATTAGAAGGTAAGAACAATGGCCAAAATACTGGGTAATTACCCAGTAAATTATAAAGCGTTATTATATTAAAGCTAAACTGGTTTTTTTTTCGGTTTTTTTCCCTTTGGCGGCCCTCAGTCCAATGTTGGGTTCCTAAATTGGCCCTCAGGTATCAAAACTTTGAGAACCCCTGGTTTAGATTATTTATAACAGAACACTGGTTGGAAGGAAGGGCCCCCTGGGAATTTTTGCTTAGGGCCCCTGCAGACTCTAGAATCGCCTCTTGGTCACTCGTGGTGATAAACCTCACATGAACTTGCAGCTTACCTTATTTTTATGTACGGCCGTTAAGTCTCAGTCGGTTTTTTTAGCTCACTCTGAGCTGTAATGTGCACTAATGCATATAGTCCTGTCGCCCTTACTGTGGACTTTTTAAGGGTATATAATGTAGACTGACACTTGGATTATTGTGCTTCCAACCATGGCTACTGATAAAGAAGAAGAAGAAGAAGAAACTTCTGTGTTATCTCTTGCTCTTCCTATCCCCGATGGTCAAAGAAGAAAGATAATTCCAGCCAGGTCCTACTTTATACCTTCAATTTGTCTTTTGCTGCACCCATCTCTGCCCTCCCTCCTCCTCCTCTTCCTCCTCCTCCTCCCTCTCTCCTCATCCATCTTTCTGTTCCTCTCAGTCACTCAGCCTCCCTCTCTCTCTCTGTCCTGATACAAGGTGATGGAGGCGTGTGTGTGTGTGTGTGTGTGGGTCTCGGAGAGCACGCCTCAGGGATTATGCAGCCCGCTCGCATGAAAGATTCATGATGCTCCTCGCGAGTGTGTCGCTCACGCTCAGGCGCCGACTGGAAAAAAGGGAAACAGGCAGAGACGGAGAAGAAAAAGGAAAAGAGGGGGATGGAGGGTACAGAGTGTGAAACAAATTGATGGTGCGCAGCAAGGCTAACTCTCCAGGTTGCTATTATACTACTGGCTTTTTTCCCCCCTGCACACTCTCCCAGACTCCATCTTGCTTTTCAAAAAAGATCAGTGACATCATTTGGAACAGAAACGTGCACATCAGCATTTTTTGTGTGTGGATTTTGATAATTTGGAGGGAAAAAAAAGGAAAACTTTCCCAAAGGAACCAGATCCAGGTAGAGCAGTACAGAGAAAAATCAACCTAAAATCAACAAAAAGCATCAATGCAATAATGTGTTGATTTAAAGGCGCCATATGTAAGAATGTGGCCAAAAAACGGTTACTGCACTCAAATTAAAAAATACTGGACGCTTTTTTTTTTAGGTTCTCCGCCCATTGTAGCTCAGCTGTAACTGGCAACCCGTGGTTGCTCTGCAGCTGAGACTCTACTGACTGCAATGGCTGGTAGACGGCGGTAGGTGGCGCCACATGACGCCAAAACAATGATTTCAAAACATAAACACGATTTGCAGTCTGCAAAAGATTGTTTTTAATGCAAATATTTTGTCTGTACTGTTGTTGGTGAGTTCAGTTTGTTATATGAACATTATTCCTGAGTCTCTGTGACATATTAGGAGGATTTTATGATTTATTACATAACGCACCTTTAAGCGTCTCCATGTATCAGAGAGTTGGTCACCTGTGCTGCCCGGTGAGAATTTATCGAGCACCACTAGCTAGTGTGCTGTGCGCGCGCCGCGGTGTGTTTCAGCTTCGCGTATCTTAGCGTAACGATTTGTGGTTCCAATTTTTTCATGTCTTTTGTACTTTTTTGCCAGTATGGATTTGAAACGGGTCTTAAATTGTGTTCATTATGGTCTTTAAAAAAGACCTTAAAAAGTCTTAAATTTGACTTGTTGAAACCTGCAAAAACCCTGTTTATGCCGTCGCCGTCTAAACGAAAGGCACATCTGATAAAATACTTTGTCGGTTTCACCCGGGAGCGTTGTCGTGTAAAGCCAGCCCAAATTTAGGCCGTGATCCTTAACACTATCACTATTTTTATTGCTTTTTTTGCGGAGGCTGAGCTGCCTTTGGCGTTGGTTTGCGCTCTCCGAGTGCTTTTCTGGTTATTTATGTCTTCTTCATAAAAGTATTTATTGAAATAATTTACTATTCTGAAGCAAACTGAGCAGAACTTTTGTCCTCTCACCAATTTAGCGAATCAAAACATTGTCAAATACGTTACACGATACACGCATTTACACGCTATATGTAGATTTAATTAATGAAAAAAATATGCAATAAATCTCTGATTTGGTTTCTTAGCCCTCGCTGGCCCTCGCTTCCCACATCCAACACAACGCAAGTCAGCTGACCTGTGCGAAGCCGACCTTGAGCTTCTTTTCATAGGCCGTCGTGGGCGTTCCGACCAAATATAGCTGTTGTGATAGAACTCAAACTGCAGTGGCGTGGGCGCTCTGCTAGAGGCTCTGCTGAGACGAAACGGCGTCCAGAGGTTTGACACTTTCACGACAACAATGCAGAGCACTCGAGAATACTCACGAGAAGACGTACGTGCAGCAGCAGCAGCAGCTCTCCTGTTCACTGACATAGAAGTGGAAGCAACGTTCATTTTTTACGTCTGGATAGACATTAAATTAACATATATAGATATTTGGTTATTCTCCTGCAAAGGAGCTGGTTTCTGTAGCAAGAAGTGACTTGTAGAGTGTTTCTGCTCGTCTTCATCTCGGCTGCAGGTATTATTTTTATTTTATTTTTTCTCCACATCTTTGGTGTTGACGCAGCCAGGGTTTGAATCACCGACCTCCCACTGCAGAGGCAGGCGACCGTTACAAAACAAACACATATATGTGTATATATATATATATATATATATATAAATGTGCATATTCTGGTTTCTTTTCATTTTATTGTCAATAAACGAACGGCTTGCTTTGGAAAGATGCGTTTAGTTGTGGGTGATGTGCAAACGGTGGGTTGTTGAGTATACGTATATATATACTGTATATGACGCAGTGCCCCCCCCCCCCAAAAAAAGAGGTTTTAAGTGTATTTATTGATGACTAACACACAAAACCTGTATTTTTTCTCTCTCACTTCTCGTCTTCGTGGCGAATAAAAACAGCTGGTACACTGTAGGGCTGAACAATTCATCGAAATCGCAGTACGACCTATTTTTAAAGGCCAAAGAGTGTGTCAATATATCGTTTTTAGATTCATTATTGTCTTGATTCTGAAGCGAACAGGTTTGTTTCTTACAGATCTGCAAATATCGTTACCCTGTTAAAGGTGACATAGAGTGGTCCTGTTGCACATATGTGTTAGTTATGGAGGTCTACTTACATACATTAACTTGTTTTTATGCTCAAAAACCTCCTAGTTGCTGTAAACGAGCCGATAGAAATCCTCTTTTCTGACTGTGTTTTTCTGCTGCGAGATTTCAGAGTGAACTTTCACCCCCAGAAGACAGAGTCTTGTGATTGGCCAGTACTATCCAGCACATCCGCTCTCAGAAGCACAGCGCCCCCCTCTGGAACGGTGGATGCACTGCTCCTCATTATCAAAACATTGTTTTAACAGTGTTTAAAAATAGCTTCTTCACGACTCCCCGCCGCAGTCCCTTTGACGACCTTTGACCCGGAGTCAGACCCAGAGTCAGAAGACACTGTCGCTCGTGAAACACCTCCACAACGGACGTTATTCTTCTTCTGCGGTTCAATGTACGCAAACAGGACGTGCCCGGACTAGTGCCCGGAGCAGGAGGATCTGCTGTTCAGGAGAACCGATGTTTGCGTAACTATTACGGGATTTTCAGTGATCTCGCTGAGCCCCGAGATTACAATAAAACACAACGTTTTCAGCAGTGGCTGAACTGTTTGTTTAGAACCTTCAGGGCTTCGTTAACAAGGTAATGACTCAGATACACACCAAAAAACAGCGTTAATAGGAACTTCCGGTCTAGTTCCGCTTTAAAATAATTGCCTAACTAAGTTTTTCAGGAAACACAAAAAAACTTCACCGCTTAAGTCACACACTTGACATAGGCCATTATTTTATATATCAGGGGGAAAATCACATGATCTGATCAACTGAGGATGTAGGCGATTTCACCATAGGTGGCCGACGTCGTGAGGAGATGATTTAAGTAAAAAAAAAACACTTAGGCGATATTATTTTTTTCCAATGAAAACGAGTAAAAAATATCACCTTTCCCTCGGATATCGTGAATCATATCGCAATCGCAAAAAATCCTGTCGAAATAATCGCGATGACAAAGTAGTATTAGCGACGGGTTTCACAGTCAGAGAAGTGTCATTGCTGAACGTCTAATGGCGTAGGACACTTCTGTTCATGTCCCTTCACCTTGCCAGTGTATGTGTGTGTGTGTGTGAGAGAATGGTGGTGTGTGTGTGTGTTTGTGAGTGTACGTGTGTGTATATCTAAACCTCATTGGATGCTCTAATAGCCCCTCGCAGGCCCCGTTCCCTCTTCCTCTCTTCCGCGGCTTCAAACGCATTCCATTATTGCCGCTTTTGATTGCATTTCAGATTAGAGACCACTGGTGGAGAGAGAGCAGAAGAGTCGCATGGACGGGGTGTAGGAGGAGGGTGGAGAGGGGGGGGGGAAAGGGAGTACGAGAAACGGTGGTAGTGAAGGAAAATAAAAGATGGATGAGGATTGCGCGAGATAGAGAACGCGTAGAAAGAGAAGAGGGGAAGGGCAGGTGAAGGGGAGAGACGAGCAGACGGACGAGGATTTAAACCAGATAGATACGAGGAAACAGAGAGGGAGGAAAAAACCTCAGAGGGAGCGTATTATATTATACGCCTGTTATCCCCCCCCCTCTAGTGCAGCAGCGAATGGGAGGAGCCGAGCACCCACTTTTCCAGTGACCTTGGAGGTCAGTTCGGAGGAAAGCAGCATTAATCAAACTGACGCCGAGGCTGAGGCGGAAGATAGCGAGCAGCAGCGCCCACAACAACAACAACAACAACAACGACGACACCCCCACATTCACATCCACCAACAGTCCTTACACACAGTTTATTTCCATTCTTCTATTCTTGTTGCTTTTTGCATATCACCCTCTCTCTCATTTACCCCCCATCATCCATCTCTCTCCATCACACCCCTCCTTCCAAACCCCTTCTCTGGATCTCCAGCTCCAAACAGTGAATTAACCCCAGCTCCGCCCTGTATTAATGGACTTCTAAATATCAGCCCTTGCCTGTGGATAAGCCACCAACATTTACATTAGTTGCGGGATTGAGCGAGTTGCCTTCTGGCCACTCGCAGACGTTAAGATATCGATTTTGCTCTCGTTTTTTTTCACTTTCCAGCGCTCGCTCGCTCGCTCGTGCAAAAATATGCACGAGCGAGGAAATGGCTTGTGGGCAATGTCAGAATATGGATATTTTGTTTGATGGAATAATATATGTGCAGAGGTATGTGGAGCCCAGATGCTGGCGTGTATTCATGTGGCCTTTATTGTGGCCTTTTTTTTTTTCCTTAATGGCAAACATATGTAAATACAGAAACAATCAGGATTTGTATGCATGGTATTCCAGCGCCAGTGGAGTTACACGCAGCAGACACCTCGTACAGCAGGACTTCCCTGACACAGATTCAACTGTTTAAACCAGGGGTCTGCAACCTTTAGAATGAACATTTGAGCCATTTTTGTCCCCTCTCCCCCCAAATAAAATTATTCTGGAGCCGCAAAAACTTTATTTGATCCTTAAAATGAAGGTAAAATCACATGTAAAGTTGTTGTTTTACACATATATACTATATTTAAAGAATTACAGTTTGTCCCACGTTGATACCAAACCTCTAAAGTGTAGAAAAACAACTTTGAGATGAAATGTTATGTACAATTTTATGTAGTAAATCTGCCTGGCCTAAGTATATGGATCTAAGGATGGACAGGACTCCAAATGTGAACTTCTTCATGTACGCATTACTTTAATGGCTTTCCGGGGAGGTTTTTACAATTGGATGTGACGGACAAAATATCAAAAACACTTATAGTTACGCCTTTGATTTGACAAAAAAAAAGTGTGAATAACATGAAAAGTTGTTTTCTTCAAAGCTACAAGGAGCCACTACAGAGGGGCTGAAGAGCCACATGAGGCTCGAGAGCCGCAGGTTGCAGACCCCTGGTTTAAACCCTCGTGTACGCTTGTGGTGGTCGAGTGTGTCGTTCAGTGTGTGTGTGTTAGGGCTGTGACGATACGCGTATCGAAATAATCGAAAATCGCGACACTCGGAGCCACGAACCTGTCCTCGTGGCGTGAGGAAACAGAATCGCGAAACGCCCTTTTCTAACTCTCAGTTATTTATCCAGTCAGCCCCATGATATGAGCTGTTAGTGCTACCAAACTTTTCAAATTACTATTGTTTTTATTAGGGTGTGTGTTTTTTAATCGCGTTAATCTCTTCTTTACCGGAGGCAGCGTCAGACGCGGCGACAAAAGCGTCATAAAACCACGTCTAACTTTAACAAACACAGACGTGCTGCATACCCACAGAAAGGTCAGAAACTCAGCTAAAAGCTCATATAAACCATTCTCATGTTCACCAAACACAGTTAAAACACCGACGGATCAAACCCACATGAGCGGAAACAAAAAAACGTTCCAGCACACACGTTTAAAAGCGGCACCGGAGCGTCAGCGGAATTCACAGATTCTAACGGTACCATTTTTAACACTAACAGCCCCAAAATAAGAGCAAAAACAACAACTGACTTTCAAGAAATACAAGCGGAAATGTCGTCTTACCTTTGCTGTTTATCAAAACAAGTTATTTCTCGTGAAGAAACTACACTTCCCAGCATGCTTTGGGGACAAATCGCAGTCCGATTGATCATTTACAAAAGAGAGAAATCTGGTTATTTATTTATTTATTTATGTTCAAATCTGATCACAGTGTTCCAAAATATTTGTTATTAAATGTTACATTAAAGGTGAAGTAAGTAGTTTATAGTGCCATCTAGAGGAGAGGCTGAAATTTACAACAAAGAACTGCTCCTCCGCTCACCCCCCTCCCTTCCCCGAGCGCTACAGTATCCTCAGAGGGTCAAATGTCGTCCTCTTCGTCTTTCTCCGTGTCGGCAGATGAGGTTCGTGAGGCGAGGGAGAGGGCGGAGCTACCGCGGCCGTAGCAGACGAAGTGGAGAGAGAGGAGGCGGGACTTCCTGCTACAAGTAAAGAGACGCTTGATTTGTTATCTCGCGTTTGTCCTTACAGGCTCCGGTAGAAACATGGCGTCTCGCTGCTAACAGTGGCTATGCAACCGCGGCCCGCGACCATGTTATTTTACATGACTTTTTTGAAACACTACGAAAATGAAACAAAAACTATTATACAGCGACTAGACAATGCAGGAGCACATAATATGTATAAAAAAGTGGATTTTGGGTCATATAAACCCATAAATACGACACAGTGTCCCTTTAATTTGTAGCGTATACTCGTTTCACTGCTTTCGGCGCCATCTTTTTGTTATGCCAAAACACGCAATGCATTCTGGGTAGCCCTTGCTTCGAAGGGTGGTCTCGTAAAAAATCTCAATATTGAGGGCGATGCAGCCCTTAAACTTGGCCCCTCAACTTAATTTTTCTGAGAATCGGGACAGCACTTGGACTAGAGGGAGAGCACATTTTTGAGATTGAGTGTGTCGTTTAATGTGTGTGTGTGTGTGTTTGGTGAAAGAGGCCGACTTAATCTGTGACTCTTCGTCTTTCAGCGATGATAGTATTGATCCGGTGAAGATCATGTGAAGGTCAGGTTGTGTTTGTGTACGTTTGCGCCGTGTTTGATCTTAATACACTGTCCTCCTCTGTGACCTGCAGAGCTGCTCTATAACGGCTAAACACTTCTTCACTTCTAATAGCAGCGTCAAATATCACAGAAAGAGAGAGAGCGACTCCGTAAAAGAGCAAAGCTGCAGTCGGCGAAATATAAACCCGCCCTTCCGTTGGTGTTTTGAGTGACAGGCAGGTGGAATTATGCACACACGGCACAACTGTAATCAGGTTTGACTACAAAAGGGCCAAAAAAGCGTTTGTTTCTCGATTGACACACGAGTGCAACCATCGTCTCTCCGCGGGTCATTATCATCATCTCAGAACGCTGGAACAGACACTCGGCTTGTTAGCGCTTAATTATTCATTTGAATCCATAAAGGCAATCAATTAAGCTTAAGTGTGCGATAAATCTGATTAACCAGTCAGTTCCCAAAACACCATCAAATCCACGCAGGTCTTATACCCTGGTAATGAGTTTGTGAGAAGGGAGGGGGGGGGGGGCTAATAAGAGAGGGCGCTCACTCATAAACACACACACAAACACAAATTACGGTATACAAACCAATAATGTGGCTGACGTGGGGTTTTTTTTTTTTTTTCAGGTGATAATTTGATGTATTAGCTATTGTGGACGGCAGATAAGCAGGGCTTAATGTATGCTAATATTAAGGTCTGCCGCCGCCGCCGCCGCCGGTAAGTGAATAAAAGCAAGGTCATCAGGAAAAAGGCGGAGTTGTAATTAATAGACGAATTCATTAAAAAAAACGAAAACAACGAGTCGGTTCAAAAACACTCGTTAACAAGATAAGACGTTTGAAGTGGAGACAGAAGCGTTAATGTGTTGACAGTCGGTGCGAGCGGCTGTGTTTGAGCGTTGGATGTTGTTAATGCAGTGCTGGCCTCTCCTCTGCCACCGCTGTATCATTTCCCATTATTCTCTGACACAATTGCTCCCTCCCTCCATCCCTCCATCCCTCCCTCCTTCTATCCATTCCTGCCTCCCTCTTTCTCGCTGGCCTTTACCTGCTTGCTCGTCTCGGGGGAAATTACCACAGCTCGGAAACACACTGTCCTACTGCACTGCAACATTCAGCTCTGCTCCGTCTCTCCACCACCACCACCTTCCATATACGGCACACACTTATGGACGCATGCAAATGCACATATACATTCCACATGCCCCCTCACACACAACAACCTTGCACACACACACACACAAACACACACAGTGTGCATAAACCTCTTCCCCACCCATTGCATTCACTCTCTTCTTGCTATTGTGCTTCCCTCACAATACGTTATCGTCCATACAGACACAGGATTTGGAGGATAATCTTAGTCTAAGGAAATAGACTAATGTTGTGTGCTTTTGTGAACTGCGTCGGTGACAATAACTGTACATGTGTTCATATATGTACATTTTTGGTCCAAAACTTGACAAAAACGTCATACTATACTATGTAGTAAGTCATACTATACTATGTCTCCGAAATGTGATCATTTTTGGAGAAAAAAAATTTGGTCCAAAATTTGACAAAAACGACATACTATACTATGTCGTCCAAAACCTGACCGTTTTTTTGAAAAAAAAATTTGGTCCAGAACTTGAAAAAAAACGTCATACTATACTATGTCTCCAAAATGTGACAATTTTTGGAGAAAAAAAATTTGGTCCAAAATTTGACAAAAACGACATACTATACTATGTCGTCTAAAAACTGACCAATTTTTTGAAAAACGTTTTTTTGGTCCAAAACTTGACAAAAACGACATACTATACTATGTCGTCAAAATCTGACCATTTTTTTGAAAAACATTTTTTTGGTCCAAAACTTGACAAAAATGTCATCCTATACTATGTAGTACGTCATACTATACTATGTCCAAAATGTGACCATTTTTGGAGAAAAAAAATTTGGTCCAAAATTTGACAAAAACGACATACTATACTATGTCTCCAAAATGTGACCATTTTTGGAGAAAAAAATTGTGTCCAAAACTTGACAAAAACGTCATACTATACTATGTAGCACGTCATACTATACTATGTCTCCAAAATGTGACCATTTTTGGAGAAAAAAAATTTGGCCCAAAATTTGACAAAAACGACATACTATATACTATGTCGTCCAAAATCTGACCGTTTTTTTGAAAAACATTTTTTTGGTCCAAAACTTGACAAAAACGTCATACTATACGATGTAGTACGTTATACTATACTATGTCTCTAAAATGTGACAATTTTTGGAGAAAAAAAATTTGGCACCAAATTTGACAAAAACGACATACTATACTATGTCGTCCAAAATCTGACCGTTTTTTTGAAAAACGTTTTTTTGGTCCAAAACTTGACAAAAACGTCATACTATACTATGTAGTACGTCACACTATACTATGTCTCCAAAATGTGACAATTTTTTGAAAAAAAAATTTGGTCCAAAATTTGACAAAAACGACATACTATACTATGTCGTCCAAAATCTGACCATTTTTTTGAAAAGCGTTTTTTTGTCGTTGGAGTAGATGTAGTAGACGATGCATTAACACATATTTTTTTATGTGTTGGGATTTGGGGGAGCCTCTGCTCAGGGTAATTCATTCCTTATTCTTAATGAAAGCTAATGGAAAGTTAATGATAGTCCTCTCTTTATGGACTACCGTGCCCACGATTCCTTATCTTTTCGTTGCAGCGTTTGCAGACCGCGGCACAATGGACGAGCGGCGTGGCTTTTACCACCCTGCGCTGTTATTGAACGGTTAATCAGAGTGAAAATATCTCTCGCGATGGACGTTTCAGCAGCAGCTGGATCGGGTCGCCTCTCTGTGTGCGGCGTTCTTCTTTTATGTGCAGTTGGGAGATGGTTTCATTTTCCTTTACCGCTGACAGAATTATCACCACGATGGTCCTTTTTTTTTTTTTTTGCATATGTCAAGTCATGCCTTTGGAAATATCACTTTGAGTGAAGCAGCAGCAGCAGCAGCAGCGTCCTGTCTGCATTTTGATTACTCGCATGCATTTAAAGTCAAGACCGTGGAGGAGAATTGTGTATTCGTAATCAATACCACAACAGTGACCCCCCCCCCCCCCCCCCAAACTCATTAGTCATTCTGCATCACACAGAAACACCGTAAATGTCTCTTCCTCTTTAATGCAGTGTCCAGAGAGTGAAGATCTGCTTTTGGATTATTTTTGCTTTCATTAAATCATGTTTTTTTTTGGTTAATTCCATGAAATCATAGGTTGATGCATTTGGAATGGGCTTTATATTTTTGGAAAATGACTACATTACTGTCATAAGTTATGTTTATATATTTTGACCTGCAAAGATTTAGCCATTTGGGATTATTTTTTTGTAATATGTCTCATAAAACATGCCAGAGGTGGGTAGAGTAGCCAAAAAATGTTCTCAAGAAAAAGGGCTGCATTTGATGTGCTGCAAGGGCTGCATTTGGTGTGCAAGACATAGTCAACGTTATGTTTGTATTGGTTAAAATAGCCGCGTTATTGAAATGTTGCCTGAAGACGTCACTCAGGAGAGAGAAATAGATTGCATGTCATAAAAAAAGGAATAAGTGACCGTCACTTCGTAAACGGAACAGCGTAAAAGTACCGTTCCTTCTTCAAATATATAAAAGTAAAAATATGTTGCAATAAAACTACTCCCAAAATTACAATTTATCCAAAAAGTTACTCAAGTATTTGTAACGGAGTAAATGTAGTGCGTTACTACCCACCTCTGTAACGGGCACATTACACTGAAGTGTGTGCAAAAGGTTAACTCACGACGCGTTTCCGTGACGACTGACTGGAAAAAGACGCGCATGACGTCATGTTTGCGTGCCGCAAACACTGGAGTCCAGGCACCGTTTACCAGTTAGCTCTGTTAGCTGCATTAGCTCCTTTATAGCGCCGTTAGCGCGCCTACAGTTGAACCGGAGCGGTCTGTTTATGAAACGAAAAGAGCCCTTTTTGAAGTTTAGCGTTACTTTAGAGACTCATTTTAACAATTGGGGAGTCACGCAAACATGACGTCACGCGCGTCTTTTTCCGGTCAGTCGTCATGGAAACGCGGCGTGCGTTAACGAGCGTTAGCGTTGGCGCCGTTAGACGCCAATGACGCGTTAGCGTTTGAAAGCACTAGTGTCTAACTGGAACGGTCTGTTTATGAAGCGAAAAGAGCAGTTTTTAGAGTTTAGCGTTACTTTACAGACTCATTTTAACAATCGCGGAGTCACGTAAACATGACGTCACACGTGTCTTTTTCCGGTCAGTCGTCATGGAAACTCGCCGTGAGTTAGCGTTGGCGCCATTAAACGCCATTGACGCGTTAGCGTTTGAAAGCACTAGTGTCTAACTGGAACGGTCTGTTTATGAAGCGAAAAGAGCAGTTTTTAGAGTTTAGCGTTACTTTACAGACTCATTTTAACAATCTGGGAGTCGTGTAAACATGTAGTCATGCGCGTCTTTTTCCGGTCAGTCGTTGTGCGTTAGCGTTGGCGCCATTAAATGACCATTGACACGTTAGCGTTAGATAACACAAGTGTCTAACTGGAACGGTCTCTTTATGAAACGAAAAGTGTTGAGAGTTGAGCGTTACTTCACAGACTAATTTTAACGATCCGGAGTCACGTAAACATGACGTCATGCGCGTCTTTTTCCGGTCAGTCATTGTGCGTTAGCGTTGGCGCCATTAAACGCCATTGACGCGTTAGCGTTTGAAAGCACTAGTGTCTAACTGGAAAGGTCTGTTTATGAAACGAAAAGAGCAGTTTTTAGAGTTTAGCGTTACTTTACAGACTCATTTTAACGATCCGGAGTCACGCAAACATGACGTCACGCGCGTCTTTTTCCGGTCAGTCGTTGTGCGTTAGCGTTGGCGCCGCTAAACGCCGCTGACGCGTTACCATTTGAAAGCACTCGTGTGCATTAATTGAATGTGTGTGTTTGGTATGTGTGAAAGAATCTGTGGTTTGGTGAATCCCCATGTATTCTCGTATGAATTTGTGCATGCGTGCATTTGTGTGTGTAAATCTGGCAGACTCGGTGGCAGGCTTGAAATTAAAACCTTATGCGGAAACGTACTGTATCTGGTGATCGGACTTTGAATTAAAGCAAAAGGCAGAGGAGCATGATGAAGAGGTGGAGGATGAGGAGAAGAGATAGGTGAGTGCAGCAGCAGCAGGAGTAGAGTAGAGTAGAGTATTGTCTGAGAGGGGAAGGAATGAGCGATTACCTCCGCTGCTGCAGTCCTACAGCTCGCGTCTGAGCTGCTGCTTATCAGAATGTCAGGCAAACATTTCCCATTGGCTTTGCTATACTGTTAGAAATGTGAAAGCAATTAGAAGGATGTGCCCGTGTTCATACAGTACACATAACATGACGCACGCAAAAAAGAGTAATTCTCACCTTTGACGGCTAATACGTCAAACCGCGATAGTTGTTATTTCTAAATTTCACTTGTCCTTTCACGATTTCCATCGTAATGTGGGTACTTCACTGAATCACTGATAAATAACTGAACGGATGCGTCTCCTGAGCACATTTGACTTGATATTTAGGTGTGAATGAATGAACGAGCAGCAAATTCCTACATATTACGTAAGTATTTTAGCGTGTAATCACACGACGTGTTCTTTTAAGGATTTTCTGAAGGCGTTCCCCCTCCGCTCTCACCTCTCTTAACCTCGAGTACGGAACATCTGCTTTTTTCATTCAGATGGAGCTGGCTGTTTTAATAGCTCTGGGCATCTTGCCTTGAAAAAGAGGGAGGGGGAAAAAAAAAACAATTTTGGCCGGGGGCCCCCCTGGCTTTCTCATTAGCAGTCTCTCCGAGTAACGTATAGAAGCCGAGAGCTTTCCCTGAAAGAGTTCTTACTGGTCAGTATTACCCCTTTGTGGACTGCAGCCTTGACCTGTTCCCACTGCACTGCACAGTGTGTGAGTGTGTGTGTGCGTGTGTGTGTGTGCACGGAGCGTTCATTTCCATGAGAAAGCAGTGAAGAGAATGGACCGGGGCCACGTTTTCCTCTCTCTCTGAGGCGGCTGCAGACGCGGTTCAGGGCAACGAGGGTGACCTCATCCATCATGTCGTGAATACCCTGGAAGTATTAACCCCCCCCCCCCTCCCCTGTGTTTCTGGACATCGTGCGATCAAGAGAATCTCGACAAAGGTCATCCGGGGGTAGAGACACTCGGGGGCGAGCCCTTTAAGAGACGTTCGGGTCCGCTAAATAAAGTCCGTAATGCAATTTTAGGTCCAAATTGCTTGCAGACGTTCACGTGTGTCTCTATTTCTGTACTCTATTCACATTATGAGCCACATGACGTATGGTGTTATATTTCTTGACTGTATTATGTCATATCATACCATGTCACTCACCCGGTAGTAAAAAAAAAGTAGGCTACTCAAGTTCATTTATACAATTAGGAGTGTTTTAAAAACAACCGTAGCATTTATTTTGGAGTCCTCAAAATAGCCGACTCCAGACATAAATAGGATTATTCCCTGTAGAGAGAGACTCGTTTTGTTTTGTCTGCTGAATGAAGACGCAGCTTATAACGCTGGGGGAAAGGGAGGAGTAACCAAAACGTGAATTTGCTTATTTTCAAGAGAACACGACAAGATTCTTGAGCAATATGCTACCACGTATTAGACTTTGTAGAGTTGCTAATGTTGCATAAGTGATTGTCTGCCGTTGTTATGTGCACTCTAAGCAGTCTGAGCTTAAAAATGTGAATTTAATTGCTTCCACCTGGGCTGGAATATTTGAGTTACATGCTTGGAATGACACGTGCTTGTGCTGCTTCTGCAGCCGATCCATGCAAAGTTAACGCCGCCCCATTGAAAGAGTGTGAGAAGTATTTTCCCACACTTTTTGTGTGCATTTGTTTTGCACAACATACTAGGTCCAATTCCAATTCCTATCTTAACCCTCGAGCTCAACCCTCAATCTTAACTGCCCCTCGAAACAAAGTGTTGAGGGTTATTTTATGTCACTTAGAAATGGGACACCCCTTAAATGCACATACGTCTTCAGACTGTAGGGGGCAGAATAACGCGAACGCTGCATCCAGTCTGTCAAAAAAAAAGAAGTAGAAGAACACATTTACGTCAGGATTATTTATTACCATCCGTTTGTCAGTCAAGTTATTAGGTTGTCAGTTAGTTATTAGATGATACTCATACAAATACCACAACCACGGACATATTCAACAATAGCAAACCATCGCGCGTGCGCGCCAGGCCGACTATTGACAAAAGATCGTAAAATGAAAATAAATGTTTACGCAACAATGACGTCAGTTATCCATAATATGGGCCTAAACTAAGATAATACATCATTTTTATATCTCTATTAACAAAGAAAACACTTCATTTGTATCGCGCTCGCTTCGCTGCTTTCGACGCCATCTTTGTTACGTGAAAACACGCAATGCATTCTGGGTAGCCCTTGCTCCCAAGTGTGGTCTCGTAAAAAAATCTCAATATTGAGGGCGATACAGCCCTTAAACTTGGCCCTCAACTTAATTTTTCTGAGAATCGGGACAGCACATTTTTGAGATTGAGGGTTAAGATTGAGGATTAAGCAAAGGAATTGGAATTCATCCTCACGTTTGTGTTATTGCTCGCCTCTGAAACATTTAAATTATGCGATTAATATGTAATATATTAATATTATATCATATTATAAACCTCCCAGTACAGTGTTTTTGCTGCATGCTTCAGCAGTTCCTGTGGAAATGTGAGCTGCCACACTGTCACATCCACCCTCCGTGTCCATGGAGAGGATTGGAGAGAACAGCAATGGGGCGGGGCCGCGGAGCCGGTGGGCGGAGTCGGCGTCTGGCGTTGCGGTTGGTCGGGAGTGACGTACGTCGAGCCACTTCCGGGTGTGTCCGCTCTCTGGGAGGAGGAGGCAGGAGGAGGAGGAGGAGAGGGAGAGAGAGAGAGAGACTGCAGTGTTGTTAGTTTGAACAAAATGGCTGCGAGAGCACTGTCAACGGGAGCCCACTGAACCGCCTGCCATGACCGTCCGCTCCGCCGTCTGGATCCGCGCAGAATGTATTTCCCCGGAGTCGTTTCTCACGTTGCGTTCGCGATAGCCAGCGCTTGGTTTTTTTGCGTGCAGCTGGCGACCTAAACAAAAACAAAACGTTTTCCTTTTCTTTTTTTTTGCACTTTAAGACAAGTTGACTGACTGACTGACTGACTGACGGCGACCGTGGGCTTGCGAGAAGTCATCGGCAAATTTTTTCCACGAAAGCTGCCTGAATGATTTTTCAGCTACTACTACTACTAGCTAACATTAGCTTACAATTTAAAGTCGTTTTTATTCGCGATTTTATTGTGTTATTGTTGTTAGTGGTGCTCCGGTTCCTCCCCCGCCCCCTTATATCGTGACGTTTTTAACAAACATTGTAATTTCTCGGTGATATTTCTTCTTTTATTATTTTAAATCTTGTTTTTAATGCATACGTTGCCGTGTGTACCCGCTGTGTGCAACGTCATATCGGGCTCGGGTAGCCCCCTGTTTACCTCGGTATCTTCTCCAGCAGCAGACGGCTCATCTGTGAAGTCTGCTCCATCTCCTTACGGGTAACTTTTTTTTTTGTGAGAGAGAGACACCGGAGAATGATTTTCTTGCATCCTTTTTTCTGCCATGCACCTGCTCTCGACTGAAAGCTGTGGTTAAAAGCGAGGTAAGTTTCAAAATCAATGGCTTTTCTTATCATGTTGGGAGGGATGAGCAAGCGGAGTGGTCCCCTGAATGGAGATCATATGGTGCACAGACGTGACATCTATGTGATGCAATGTAAATAAAACAAGAAAAAATATATATAATAATTAATGTATGGTGTGCAACTCACTCATAGTCTACCAATGATTAATATTGTTGCAAATCAAACCAAATTATAAAATAAAACTGTGTTTAATATCACATTGAAAAGCCTTTAACAGTGCTATTTAAGGGTTTAAGAGTATTTTGGGGATATATGTGATGTTGGATGGATGTTGGTGGGGATTCTCCTTCCTGCGTATGCATGATGTTCGATGTGAAAAATGTTGGGAACTTGTGTGTTATATCATCGCTCTTTCCCGATTGGCTGAGTGGACCAGAACACTCTGTGTGCACATGTGGATGGATTTTATTTGCACTGTCTGCCCAGCACTAAGTCTCTGTAGTCACAGAAATTGTGAGATTGTGCTCATGTATTGCAAAGGAATCGTTCGCCCGATTGCACAGTTGCTGACAAAGTATAATTTTGCATTGTCTTGCATATTGTAGTCGCAGTGGTTTTTCTTTTTGCGACTATCTGATAACATCTACCAAAAAACGATAGTCTATCACATCATGTATCTTTGCACGCTACCGTGCATTTCGCTACGCCGAGTCCTAGTACCTTATTTAAAATTGCTGTCCTGTCTCTTTTCCACCCTCCGGCTCAGTGAGAAACCCAGGGATTCTGATTTAACTGTCACCTTCCATCGCATACCCCCCCCCCCCGCCTCCCGTCCTTCCTCGGTCCTGTCCCCAGGCACTGGGGTATAGCTTTTAATATCTCCTCCGCACGTCTTAATTGAAGTACATAATTTCCTGTTCAATTTCGAACCTCTTTTCCTTCCCACCCCCCACCTCCTCTCTGACATCTCTGTCATCACTGTCTAATCTCTATCGTCACACACCAGTGAGGTGGTGAAATGAAAATCAGTGACACACACATACACACATTATTTATGTGCATTTTTGCATGTCTGCTTTTGCCGTGTCTTGGAATGGAAGCGTGTTGTTGTCTACGTGCTTGTGTGGCTAACACAACATGTAAATGCCTGTTGATTTGCGCCACGGGAGATTGTGTCACTGTTTTGTGTCGAGTTCACAGCTCGGGCGCTCAGCGTTAATGTCCTGCGATTGTTAATCAGGTTGTGAACTGCCCCCCCCCCTGCACGCCCAAGACACCCAGCTGGCTTACAGACACACACGCACAAACAGCCTTGTTCCATATTCCCTTTCCCAAAGGCTGACAAGTAAGCAATAAGAGGGTGTCTGTGAACATATCTTGCATGGTACCTTTGGTGTGTGCAAAACTTATGAATAGGCGAAGGAAAAATAAGACATGGAATTCTGCCATACCAAATAGTTGCCCCCCGATTAGAACGGTGTAGCCACAACAGGTAGCTCATCTTTGGGGCACTCGGGTAAATATGCGGTTAGGAGCAAATACTATAAAACTAATAATCTTGGAAGAACGTGGACATGAAGTCTATCAATCTATACCAACACCATCGACTTCACGGCGTCCACATCTAAAAGTGTAATATTGATTCTTTCCCATCACAAGGTGAGAAATTCAGTCTCACACTGGCGGCCTGGGCTCAATGAATAATAATAATAATACATCTTTTTCAGCATGCATTTTGGCAGCGTGCTAGCAGGAAACCCTTCACCCATGTTGGCTGTGGATGCAACCAGGCTCTGGGGCTGTTGGCATCCAGACACTGTTTTGATTAGAGTGTAATGCAACAAAGCCACGAGCACAAACCCTGGCAGTAACTTTGTCTGTAGCCTCTTATCAATGAGCAGGATCGTACGTTTTTAAAAAGCTTACTTCCTCTTGTCTAACCCTGTAGAGACAGAACATCAACAATAGCTCAATCCTCAGATTGCTTCCATTACTCCGGTCTTTGTATCTTGGATGTTCCTTCTTCTTCTGCCACTCTTACCCTATATTATGATTTTTGTACAGTGGTTTGCAACTTGTTCGGCGTCATTGTTGTGTTGACCCTGACACATGCTGCTTAGTCGCTCGTGTTGTCGGTGCCTTTTCCCCTGTCGTTGACCTCAACCCAAGCCTGACCACAGTAGCTACTGAGCCTGTGATTATGAGGCATTTCAAACAACTGGCACAGCCGTGATAGATAATACGCTTAACCCCACCACAGGGTGCTGTTTCCCATAAGGGGGGTGTGGGGGTGTGGGGGGTTCAGACAGTGGAATCGGCTTGATTCAGTGTAATGCCACTAAAAGCCATTACCCTTTTGCTCTGCTCTATGGATGCTGTTTTGGAGAAAAAGGGGAGAAGGATAAAGACTTGCCAGGCTGTTGGGTTCGACTTTGTTTAGATCAGCGATGGTTGCTACTGCACTTTTTTTGTCGACTCTTTAGCTCTGACACTGATCTGCTTTGGTAAGAGATGACCGAGATCATGTTGTGATACTGAAAATCTTATCGTCTTGTACGGTCGGCCACAAACTCGCTTCTGCCTGGTTGGATGTGTGCAAGCTAATGAAATTGTCAAATGCATATGTTATAAGTGGAGAATATAAAGTATAGTTTCAGTCTTTCAGTGTGAGGGGCAGTGACCAGATAATTGTTTTTGACCTGTAGAACATTGGTTAAACTCATGTTCACATCTCGTATCGTTATGTCATACAGAGCTTTTGTGTTAAAGGGGTTTTAGATATTTCATTCAGGTTTGCTGCTGCTTGTGGGGGGGGGGGGGTTTAGGGGCCACACCAGGGGTAAGCCAGGTCGTGATGGAAGCGGGGGGGGGGGGGGGGGGGTTGGGGATGGGGCAGGCAAAGCTGGAATCGGTGAGGTCCTGCCTGTGAGTCTTGGCAGGGGTCCAGAGGAATGCTCAATGTGCCGAGGTCTGGCGGGGGCCTCCCTCCCTCGCCTCTCCCTCTCAGCTCCATGTCGGCTAATTGGAGAGACCTGGTAGAAAAGGAGCGAGGCATCACATGGTGGCTGACAGAAAATCTGCGGGACATCCGACGTCCAATGTTCCCCTTTTCCTGCTCCGAACCATCACTAGACCTTACCCATTATGTAACAGGACTTCCAAATATCACAGTAAAGGCTGCGTGACTTGCACTAGCATGTGCTTTCTGTCCTTACATTGGACCTAATATCTTTACCTTTACTGTATTTGACTGTTACAGCACGTTCTTTAGAGCTTTCTGTGATTCATCATAACTATCAGAACTAGAATTAGGTCAATGAAACATTTCTTGTGACGTAAGAGTTTGGTGTAGCCCAATTTAAATTAAATAAGACGTTAATTATAGAAGACAATAACAATTTGGCCTAATAAGCAAAAACTATCAGTGTTATCTTTTCTTTGCTAATGTTTAATTATAAAACTGTCGAATTTTGTATAATTTTAAATGCTACTTTTACTGATTTATGTTTTACAATCTTAAATATGTCTGCATTAGAAAGTAAGTTATTTATAGCAAGAATTGCGGATAACAAGTCTCAGTTGTCTATAGTCCAGTATGGGCTGAGCAATGATTTTGCAATTTTCATTTATTTATCTACTTATTTTTAACTTCAAAAATCGGACATTTGATATTACACTGCAAAAAAAATATGCAGTGCACGCACAACCTCACATTCACACCAACTACAAAGCAATCATGAGGCAAAGCACACGTACACACCAGTACACGACAGCTTCCCCTTGAATTCAATAAGCTCTAGCTTTGGTGCTGGCAGAGAGAAGGCCTGTTTGGTCTCGTGCATTGTGCTGTTTTCCCCCGTTTAATGAGCTGCCACTGTTGAAGTTTCTCATATCGACTTGGCGGAGGAAGCAGCCAAAGACGCTGAGAGCTAATTTTCTGGAGGCAAACCTCAAAGCTTTTATTTATTTATAGCACAGCCTCGACTTTCTCTCGCTATCTGACGCTTTAACTTTCTTACTCCATCATGCCTCCCCCCCACCACCTCCACCTCCACCTCCACCTCCACACATCCTTTCTCTCTCTCAGCCACGACACCCCGACCAAGATTATTATTATTATTATTTCACCGCAGTCTAGAAGCACCAAAGTGTCTCGTGTGTTTTCACCACTTCTCTCCACCTGCTGAAAGTGAAGCCGCTATGAACGGAATGCTTTACAAACCACGCAGCGAGACTGTTTGTGCGATGGAGGGATGGAAACACACACCACCACCGACGACGACACCGCTCTGTTATTACTGCTTCTCAACTGTGTGGAATTTACAAGGCTTGTTTTTCCCCCACCAAAGCTCTTCAGGTTAAATAAACACACATTTACGGGGGCAGTAGTTTGCGGTCTCTAGCAGGTATTGAAGAATAATTCCCCCAGGGCTGTCCATGATAATGTTCCATGTAATAAGGCTCAGCAGAGTCCCCGTGGCTTCTCCTAATGCCACAGGAATGGGCTGGCTGGCTGAAAGGTAATAGAGGTTGGGAGTGGATTCGCCACACTCTGCGGCTACGACCTATTACTTCTGTTTCTTCCTAGAGAGGAAGGTCCCTCTTCTTCCGTTTTTCTTCCTCGTCCTTTGTGATTTGCTCTCGCCTGCGGTTGTTTCTGATAGGCTTTCAGAACACATGGAGTTACACGTTTTTCCTCTTGCAGCCCTTGAAGTTCTCTCTCTTCTTAACACAAGTGAAGCAGCACTTTCTTTCACTTGTGCATGTTTTTTTTCCTTCATATTTCTGCACGCGTCTCTGGGTACAAATAATCAGGCTGCGCGGATATTTCGGTGTCACGCCCCACCCCCCGAAAATCCCCCCACCAGCTCTCTGCACCGATATAGCTTTGTTCAGTTTTTCCTCTCACTTTCACTGAGGGTTCCTTCTCTCTTTCTCCTTTGCTCTCCGTCTGGTTCTCTGACGGCGGCTGTCGTTCTTAATTGGTGTTGCTCTGCATCTGCTTTCTACCCCCACCCTCATCTCGCCTTATCCTCTTCCCACCTCCCCTCTCCTCCGCAATGCCTGGCAGGAAAAAAGACAGGCTTCTGACAGACTACCTCCCGCCTGTGTACATCAAAACCCCCCCCCCCACGTGTGTGTCTGTGTGTTTTTATACGAGGCGATGTGTGTGTGAGTGAGCAAGTGAGCTTCTTCATTCCTGTACAGAGTGTTCCTGTTGTCAAGCCTCCTTCTCTATTGCTTAGCAGCTCTACGGTCCAAGGACACGGGGCTGTCTTTTGCAGCAGAGGATGAGAGGATCCTGCCTCCGCTGCCATGCAAATTATTCACATTTTCCCTTGCGGCCCCAGAGACTCTGCATTCATTCAGTACAAGGGGAGCTGAATCACATGCTTGTTTCTGCTCGTACAATAGCTAGTGGACATTTCCAATAACCCAAAGCTGTGTTTTTTTTTTATATATATATATAGATATAAAACGTTAAAGACAACTCTTGGATGCGTCAGTAAACTGCTCGCCAGCTAGCAGGAACATAAATAAGCAAATCTCTTTTAATATATCGTATTTATCTTCTCTTAATGCCGACGTTAAAACAAGACGGACTCCAAAACATGACAGATTTTTCCTAACCGCAGTGTCGTACTGTCAACGAGAGTAAATCTGATGCTTGGAGACACCCCAGGGTCAGTGGTGGAGAAGGTGCTGGTGTCAGCACTGCATACAGACAGACAGGATAGAACAGAGGCAGGTAAAGACGTATGTGGGGGCAACGGAGGACATAAGGGAATCTAACTTTAGCAATGTCTGCGTCAGCTCTGTCGGCCATCTCCTCTTTCACACAGCAACCGTTTTCTTCATAGAGTAAATCAATGCAGTACAAAGCACTCCTTTTATAATTGATGCAGAGGGATATTCAGTCCCTATTATTTTGCAGGTGTGGCGTACGTTGTGTTTGTGTGTACCTCTTGACCCAATTTCCCCAACCCTCATTTCCTGTGTGTGTGTGTGTGTGACAGTAGAAGTAGTAACCAGATGGGGCACAACCACAGTCAGCTGCAATATCTGTCGTTAAAGCAACTGATGGGGAAAGAAAACTGTTCTCGACTCATTTTAGTGGCACAATTTCCTCTTTGGTAAAGCATCTGTCTTCTCGTTGTTGGAATATTTGATGGCACGCTCGGAGTTGTTGACGGTACCTGAGGGCTTTCTGCCCCCGGGGCTGCAGTGTGGAAAAAAAAATAGGATTGTTTGTGTGACTATTAGAGGCATATGGAGAGGAAGATAAAAAGGCAACGCAAAAGAAAACGGTAATCGAGGAATATCACCTTTTCAGTCTTTCCCAGGCTTTTGCTCGATACTCGTCCATTGTCTCTTCCGTATCTCCGTCCGTCCCTGTTTACGTACGTCCAGCCCTCGTCTGCCGAATCTCTTTCTTCCTCTCGCTCGCTGCCCCACCATCATGCAGTCTGTTTGAGGCCTCTCCTGTCACTTTGATTGACAGCCACCTCCTCCTGTTTAGTGGGCAGTGGCAGTTGGAGCAAAGCCTTCCGTTAAACCTCTTGCCTGAGAATTATGATTCATTCATGCATTTAAGTTCGGATTCATATGTATGTATAGAACAAAAGGTTATTTCTGTTATTATTTGATCTCTCTCAATTTTCTATTTTCATACGAGTCTTAAATTAGCTCTTAAAACTAAGACTGTCCATGTCCTACAGTCTTAGAAATACGCTACTCACAAAGAGCTGGGGATATTCGACAATATCTGTATGAAAAGTTCATGCTACAGTGATATTCTACCACTGAACAATTGGACATGTGCATTCAAAGGTTTAGAGAAGGTTAACCTAAGTTCACCTGTAATGGTTATAGTGCATTCTGTAATTGAATCCAAAAGCCACAAACATCCCTAACTTTTTGTGAGTAGTGTATAACAGTGTCCTTATAGTTCATAAGGCTAAAGCACAATGGCTTATTGTACATGGTATGTTCTCATCAGAAAAGGCCACTTTTTTCAACTGATATGGAGATGATGATTTAAGACATGTTGTATTATTGATTCGTCGTGGAGTTGTGTCGTATTATATATTAGCATCCGTTGCACTTAGTAGGGACTAAACACACATTCAGTCCCTTTGCTTGTTTCTAGGAGATATCGCCAAGGCTGAGCCAAAGGAAACACTGAGTTACTCTGGCCCTCTCCATTTCCTCAGGCTAGATATTTGGTTTGACCCACTGAAAACAAGTCCTTGGAAAAAGAAAATGCCTTGTACCTTATTTTGTCAGTCTTTTAGCCTTCAGTGTATTATTGTTTAATCCCTCGCTATTTTCTTTTCTTCACATTCTCTATCTTTGAACCAGCCTTCAGTTTTTCGGTCGTTTCTAAGATGAGGGGAAAATGCTCCTCAGAAGTGATGATTGTGAACGAAAAGGTTTTTTCCACATTCGTTTCACTTGCGAGTCACAGGGAAGACGTTCGGAAATGTGCGTTTACCGACTTTATGCACGTTCGTCCGCGAGTTTAATCTGTCGTTGCCCTTTTCCTTCACGTCTCACTCATTACGCTCTCCCCTTTTTTTTTTGCTCGACAGCTGAGAGAAGCTAGCGACGGACGAAAGAGAACCATTTGATGGAAGAAAAGAAAAAGAAAAAACAAGAAGAAAAGACCAAGAAAGACATTGCTCAGAAAAAGGTAAATCGTCTTTCCTAATCATGACATTTTTATTTGATATAATAAATATCTGTGGCTGATCTGGAACCTAGCATGCACGTTTTTAGTAAACAAATACTCATTAACACTCACTGTTTCTGACAAGATTGAATAAGTGTACTTGATGGCGCCATGAAGCTCTTTTCATCTATTTACTGATTTAAACCATGTTAGTTCAACGTCGTCCTTTCTGTTATCAGTGCTAACACACGTTTCTCTCTTTCCCTCCCCGTGTAGGCTGCCGATCAGAAACCCAAAGGTGAGTCATGTTCAAAATCCCTGCAACCTTTTCATCTACCTCCTCTTCTAAAAAAAACGGATTCACATTAATCAGCTCCGATTAACACAAACGCACATTTTATTCATGCGTTTATACACGCGCACAACATTTTTTGCATTCTTGTACACAGATGGACGGACGCACACGTACAGTTTGCACATGCATGCACGATTATGTCGGGCAAAATGTCCAAGACACACACACACACACACACACACAGCAATGCAAATCCAGAGTGTGATAATGATGTGGAGTGACGCCCAGTACGCCTGCAGCACCAGGCAGTGAAGCATGAGGGCAGCCAGACAGCACCTCGAGTGTGTGGTGGTAGCAGGGGGATGGGAGGATGGGAGGATGGGAGGATGGGGGGAGAATAAATGGAATAAAAGAGGGGCGTGGAGTCCATCTGAACTCCAGAGAATGGGGCCGAAACAAAAAAAAAAACGTGTCCTCGCGTGCCCTTGGTTGCTCTTTTTTAGAAGCAGAAATTGATTTTCTGTGCACATTGCGAGGGGAAAAAAAAAATCGGTTTGCTTTTCATTGTGAGAAATTAACATCTGCTGGTCTCAGCTGTCCGATTGTCCGACCCTGTGCTTTAATTTGAGCTTCAGCGAGTAAGATACAGACATACGATCAGGGCTGAGAAGGTGTGTGTTCGTCATGGGACTGGGACTTTCTTCCTCTGATAGCCCTGCTACCGCGTTTCCTATTTAATAACAGCTACCTGCTGATTGGCTGTCGCAAAATCCTCTTGCCCATCCACATCAGCCTGCAGTGAACTACCCTCCCTGTGTTTCACTGCCACATCCCTGAGCTTGAACTATCTCTATTGCAGTTTCTGATGGGCGATGGAAATACCTTCAAACTCATCCATTCTTCAATTGAATTAGGTTGAAGAAACAGATTTTATGGTGTGCAGCAGTGGTATTATTTACATATCTATGAGTTCTCTATCTCTTTCTGTATGTGTTGCTGTATTTTTTACATAATATATTTGAGAATTCACCTGCAACTATGGTGCAGCCACAGTATTTGGACTGTGACATATTGTTCTTGTTTTGGCTCTGTCCATCTTTAATTTAGGCTCTTTGGATGTGGATAACCCTGTAAAGCAGGGGTTCTCAAAGTTTTGATACCTGAGGGCCAATTTAGGAACCCAACATTGGACTGAGGGCCGCCAAAGGAAAAAAAAAAACAGAAATAAATCCCATTTGTAATCATTTTAATGACCAGATTGCAGTTCTACAGTTTAGCGTTAAGTAATATAATGTAATTTAAGCATTAATATGATAACGCTTTATAATTTACTGGGTAATTACCCAGTATTTTGTCCATTGTTCTTACCTTCTAATTACAGGTTAATACCAAGTAACACATTTCTGTTACCATATATTTACTGGGCAAATGGCTAGTAATTGGGGGCTGTAGCTACCTGCTTATTACCAGCTTATAACACAATAATACATTAAAATTCACCATATAGAAACCAGGTAAATACCCAGTATTTTTGTTTACACTTATTGGTCTGTATCCAGTAATGTCCAATAAACATTTAACAAGCTTAGTAGCTCCTGGATTAAAACTATCAACTGTAATTCATTGTAGGGCCGCCAGAAATGTTTCTACGGGCCGACGTTGGCCCCCGGGCCGCACTTTGAGAACCAATGCTTTAAAGACACCACCACATCTTTGCTGTAATGCTGTGACAAAGCTTTTTTAGAGAGAGAGTTTTTTTGGATCGAGGTCATGTGACTGACTTGGCTCAGTGTAGAGCGTTCCTCCGCTTGCCTTTCTCGTTGCTGTGATATGTCATTTTTATAGTGTTGTATTGAATTCACGATCGTTTAATATGAAATCAACGTGCAGGATTAAAGCCAAACCCTAAGTAAGTATAAGGAGTAGCAAAGTGCAGAGGAACCTGGGAAACGTGAGGCCAGATAGAATAGCTAGAATAACAGAAGGAAAGAAAGTAATGAAGCAATGAACACTTAAGTGCCAAAAATGACCATTGGCAGTTGATGACGGTGCTTGCACAGACGAGGTCTAATGACAGGGACGTTTATTTTACGCCATGTTTAATGGAAGATAAAGAGAAAAGGGGCGCACGGAACGAGAAACTTATTGTGTGTATGTAGCGAGAACTCGTACGGCCAGAATGATAAAGACAGTGGAAGACGAGCGAGTCCCATTTGAGGACTAATCGCTCTGCGAGTCATCAGGTCCTCTGTTTGCTCACGACGTCCCATCTGCGATATCTTTGAAAAGGAACGTGGCGTGAACTGGAAGGAGTGGAGTTTTCATGCGTGACACTCACTCAATAATGGAGCTGTGTGTGTGTGTGTGTGTGTGTGTGTGTGTGTGCAGGGAGTGGAGGAAATCAGTATGCAGTAGTGATTTTGTGTCTCTCCATCCATATCAGTGAATTCTACCTTCCTCGTACACTCTCAGAAATTCATAGACATATGCGTGCACACACCACCTCCCCCCACACTCACTCACTCACTCAACACCGTCTTCTGCTTCTCTCTCTCTCTCTCTCTCTGTGGGCCTCCTTGGTCCCAGGCATTTCAATTTGTTTGTGGTAATTGATCTGGGCCTGGCGCATTCATATGTATGAAAATGAGATAAAGCTTTGGTGCAGTGGAATTAACTCCTCTGCCCCCCCATTAGGCGTATGGAGCGCCACCAAAAGTAGGGTGTCCCACTGCCCTAACCCATCACACACACACACATACAGACTGGACTTGTGATACAGAAGCCTCCCTCCTAGTCCCTATTACCTCAGAGGGATGCTGATTATTCACTGCCAGCACACACGCCGCTTCATCACAATCACTGCAATCGTAATCAGTGGGCTTGACTGCTACACATCCCTACCAGCTAGCGTTAGAATAAAAAAAATAACAGGAGTGCATAAAAAGTACTGTTCCTAAATGACACGATCGTATTAAAATATATGCACACTCCAGTTACCTTTCAGTCTATTCTCGGTGAATCAAGTGCTTTCACTGAGGTGATGCTAAACGACCGAGGCTGTGATACACTCTGTGTGTCTGTAAGCATATGCCAGTGTAAACACACACTGACGTGTACGTGTATTTTTAGAGTTATGAGAGGTGGCTACACACAGGATACACTAACACCGCGCATCATTCTCACACCACGATAATCCGAAAAAAATACGCAGCCTCCGTTTTTTTTGCCGCCTACGCAACTTTTCACTGCTGGAAAATTGGAAACGATAATCCCCGTCGCTACCTTGTCCCTCCGCACCTGCGCTGTTTCTTCTGCTTTGTTTTTATTCGACTCTCAATATGTTTTGAAATACACTACGTTTACACACGGCTTTATATTTAACCCAGAGTGGCGGGAGACGCGCTCAGACGCGAGCGTGTTTCGATTCGTTCGAAAAATGTTCACGTTATTAATTGCGTCGACGCTCTTAAAAGGGAATTGCGTTGAATCGCGGCGTAATTAGAAGCTAATTTACTCGAGCATTAGTGCCGCTTTTCACTGACGTTAACCACATTTACAAACACTCGGCGAAATAATAGTGAATAGCTCGTGAGTTATGTCCTGTGGATTTATGACTGCGAAGCATAATTGTTTTTTTTTTTCTTCCCTGTGTGCTCAGCCTGCAAGCATGTTAAGAGAGGGAGGAGAGAGAGAGAGAAAGGAAACTTAAACAATGCCTTTCTCTGTGTGTTGTGTGATCGCTCATACGCTGCTGACAAGAGAGCGTTTGGTGCCTCTTTGCCCCTCCCCCCCCCCCCCATCTCATCTCCCAGCAGTGAGCTGCCGTGTGTCAAATATCAGGCCGATTAACAGGATGTAGCTCCAGTGATATGAATGACAGGTTCAGCCTGTGATCCGAGGGGCCAGCACGGTCTCATATGCAGCATGTGTTCGTAGTTTCATAATCCGTATGACTGCGATACGTGTCCATTTTTCCAGTTACCATGGAAAGGTGTTCAGTTGCCACAAAGAAGAGATAATTCCGTGTGCTGTTTTTGTTTTACGAACAGATTTTAATGCAACGTTTGTGTGTCATAAGTTAGAAATGTTAGACGTAAATCTGGGAAATCCACATTAGGACCACAAATGAGAAGATTTGCTTATTTGGCGTCCTATATTTTAATGATCCTCAGTCAGGTTTATTAAAGTGTTAAGCCCAATTTATACCCCTGCGTAAAGTCCTCTACGTCGGTAACGTAGAGCCCTCTACGTCGGTAATGTAGAGCCCTCTACGTAACGTAGAGCCCTCTACGTAACGTAGAGCCCTCTACGTCGGTTACGGAGAGCCCTCTACGTCGGTTACGGAGAGCCCTCTACGTCGTTTACGGAGAGCCCTGTACGTCGGTTACGGAGAGCCCTCTACGTCGGTTACGGAGAGCCCTCTACGTCGGTTACGTAGAGCCCTCTACGTCGGTTACGGAGAGCCCTCTACGTCGGTTACGGAGAGCCCTCTACGTCGGTTTACGGAGAGCCCTCGACGTCGGTTACGTAGAGCCCTCGACGTCGGTTACGGAGAGCCCTCGACGTCGGTTACGTAGAGCCCTCTACGTCGTTACGGAGAGTCCTCTACGTCGGTTACGGAGAGCCCTCTACGTCGGTTACGTAGAGCCCTCTACGGAGAGCCATATACGTTGGTTACGGAGAGCCCTATACGTCGGTTACGGAGTGCCCTCTACGTCGGCTATGGAGAGCCCTCTCCGTCGTCTCCGACTGCATGAAATATTTTTGAAGTGTCCGTCAAGGGACAACGGAGACGTCAAGGGCTGTGATTGGTCCTCGGCCAGTCTCTGGGTGGCATCAACGGACATGCGGTGGGAGCACACGGCGTAGATGTTCATCAAATATGCCAGCCGACATTCGGAAGTACCTGAAGTGGGTTTCTTCTTCCATGTCCCTCGTCGGTCCAATGGCCATCAGTCACGGTACATTTAGCGGACGTACAGACCACCTCCGGACTCGTCTCCTCAGTCTTTCGCGTCTCCATTTTGGTATCAAAAGTATCTGTGTTTCAATGTTATTCAGCTGCGACAACAATGACAGTCATTTCTCTCTCGGACGCCATTGCTCACTGTAGCCAGAACACAACAACCTTGTGTAGTGACCCCTACTGATCGGGCGGGAAATTGCAGCGCGTATCCGGCACCGCGACGGCGAACGATGAGGGCTCGAGGGGTCTCCGTGGTTACGCAGTTGTAGAAGTATAATGTGGCCTTTAGGTCAGTATTTCTCATCTGGTCGTAATCCTCCAAAACTTAGATAAACCTTTTGCGATGCTAATTTCAAAAGGTGCATTTCTACAGACGGATGTCCTTCCTCAGGCTCTGACCTCGCATCACGGTTGTATGTATTTAAAGTGCTTTATTCAGACTGAATTAGCCACATTATAGCTAAAAAAAAAAGCCAAATGGGATTTTCAGGACACTTCTGTCATAATCCAAGCAGGCCGGTATGGCACAGCAAAGATAAGCAACTGAGAGTGAAAAAGAGAAAAGGGGGAGAAACTGGCATGGAGAGGGGGCGTGAGAGCAGTAAATTAGAGAAGGTTTAAGAGAAGGGGTTTGGGAGGAGGTCACAAACGGAGGTGTGTTAAGCAACTGCCATTCTCTATAGAAACATTCCCTTATAGGAAAGGGTGAGGGGTAACAAATCTCGCCTTTCATGTTGTGTGTGAGTGTGCGAGGGAGGTTTCTGCTTCTCCGTGAATACTGACAGATGGGACCTCACGGAGACACGCCCACTTGACCCTCCCTTTTGTGTATAAACACATGCATGTTGGTCGCCTCTCGGTTACCATGCCAAAAACAGCCAGGCAACTTGTTTATCAGTAATGTCTGCATGTTATTTTTCTGTAAAATTACGCATAAAGTTGTTGCAAACGGATATAGATTCGCTTTAAATCATGCACTATATTTCAGAACTGAAGAAGCCCCCCACGCTCTTAGCTTTAAAAACCACTGCACCATTCAGTGTTTTGTCTATAGGCCTCTGTGTCGTGGCCTTGGCTCCTGTTGCCGTAAACATGGCTGCGTGATAAAGTGACACTGCACACAATGGACAGAAGAGATGATGGAACCCTGGCACTAGGCTCAGAGAACCAGTCGCATTTGCTCTTCACAATGACACGAAAAGACCTCGCCTCTCACCCGTGTTCGTGGGCTTTAAACTCTGTATATCTGATTCCTTTATGCAGCTCTCCCTGCTTTTTCCTTTTTTTTTTTGTTCCCCCTACTTCATCAGTACTCGCTTGTTCTCTATTCTTAAGCTCTTGCTCTTTCTTTGGCTCGCGCACATTGTGTGTAATTAACCATTTAGTGCGAGGAAGGGCTGTAATTAAAAGTTTGCAAGGTTGCAGAGTGTGTGCCTCAGCTGGAGGGTTTAATCAAATTTACAGTGCACACTCGGTATAAATGCCTCTGTAATTGGCTTGTCCTTTTCAACTGCAGTGAGAGGCACCAAGGTCGCGCCCACGTAAAAAAAAGTCCTGCTACGCGACTGTCACTTGAACTGCTTTGACTTTTAAATGCGAAGATGTTTAACGCTGCCAAGGTAGCAGAGAGATCATTGTCAGTATTCTGTTAAATTTTTTGCAATATCCGTCTTTTTCTACAGAGTTTGAAGTTGAACACCGTCAAGGATTTAAGGAAGAAATATGACAGTACTTGTCAAAATGAACTAGACCAGCAATAAAGAATTCAAAATTAATAACTTGCAACTTATTGCTGTGGATTTCTTCACCAGGAAACGGCACGCAATTTTCAAAAAGAGCAATAAACAAGGCATCAAAAAGGCAATTTAATTGTTTTATTTTTGAATTTTGAAAAGAAAATGCAATACATAAATGTTAGGAGCGAGTCATACCATTAAGTTTTAGTGGAGTCGTAGTTAGTATTTTTGATGGTATCTCATTTCTCCCTGTTACTGTAAAGAACTTCATTTATAAATGGTATATATTGCAATATATATTGATATTTTGCCCATTATTCAATCCTACTTTACCACCACCGTTCAATCGGTCATCTATCATGGATTAATTCTCAGTTTTTGTTTGTTTTTGGGTCGTTTACCTTTCCTCCATGCACACATACTTGTACCTTTCCCTCTCAAAGGAGCATTCATTCACATTACATGTTAAATTGAGATTACATGAGAAATGGCTGCACGTTACCCTGCTGCTAAAACAGCACTTCGCGCTGACAAATTAAAGATCATTTTACCAGTTTTCCAAACACAGAATAATGCGATTTGGTCATGTTTTTTTGACAATATGGCTTTAGGAGGAAATTAGACGTATGCACATGCATAAGGGGTGTGTAGCATGAATGCACTTGGACTACAAAACAGTCGGTTTTTATATTTTAGAGGGAAATGCGTTTGTTTGAGACGGCAAATTGTTTTGCAGCGATTGTGATTTTGTCAGGATTATGTACACACAACCGCGCCAACATAAATAGTCGTAAAAAGAGCACATTCAGCTCTGTTTGTACTCGGCTTTATTAGATTTGAAAAGCCTACAATTAAATTTCCTTTGCTCGCAACAAGTATGTGCATGTAATACGAGTGAATTCTGTTACGCAGATGTTCCTCGCCGTCGGGTGTCGGTGCTCGCAGCGAGACGCGTCCAAAGGTGCAAACTGCGTCCCGGTCGTCCCTTGGTCATTGAACAATACTCGCTTGATCGTAGTTGGTTACGCAATTCAATCTTTTACCGTCTTGCAGCAGAGGGGCAAGCGAAAGATCGTGTGGTGCAGAAAGAAAAAAAAGTTGCTGGAGTTAAACTAGATGAAAGTTGTCAAAAATAAATTGGAGTGAAGTGATGCAGGATTAGGAACTGGGAGATGAAAAGGAAAGATCAACGTGTTTAAAGGCAGCGTAATATAGCAGAGAACATCCGTGAAGAAACTGATATTATAGAGCAACCCACTGAGGGGAAAGAGGGGGTTGAGGAGAAGCTCACATGGGCGGGCAGAAGACGGGAGGAGGGGGGGGACGGAGTGTATTTACCTCCCTGGCGTCTGATTGGTTGAGGCTGAGTCAGGCGGGCTGAGCCGAATTTAATCAGAGATGTGCGTCACCAGCTGCAGTTCCAAGCCCATCAGATAATGCTGGGGGGGGGGGGGGGGGTGTAGTGTAGATTTCTCTCTGCCGAGCTCCTTCTCCCTTCGTGTATTTGACCACATTCTCTTCAGTGGCTAAAAAGCGGAGTGGATCTGCAGTGTGCATGTATGTGACAGAGGGCAGGGAAAGCACATGTCGTTCTCCTGCTGCACAGTGTTGTGTTTTGAATTCCTCTCTGTTGATGCAATTTCACTTCGTTTCCTGCTCGTCTCTGCTGTTTCTGTGTGTCGGCCATCTGGACTGGCGTTGAGAAGGGCTCTGTTTTTAGCCCGAGCTTTTCAGAGAGAGGCCTCTTGGCAGGCAAAAGTGAAAAGCTCTGCACTGCTCTGCTCTGAATTGACTTTAAACCTCCAGTGGGGCAGCATTTGCCAGTGTATGTCACTTAGTGGGTAATTGGCAGCACTGCAGTGCAGGACTAACATACGATGTGTACTTCTGACTCTGTCCGGACAGACGGAGGCTTTAATTAACCTTATTTCCATCCAATTTATTTCCTTTCCCTCTTTTCTCTCATAGCAGTATTTTCAAAAATGATGTTTTCATCATTCTCTCTCTCTCTCTGTGTTTTTGGAGATTGTTTGGCAGCTACATTCAATGAAAAGTAACTAATGTCAGTCTGAAATGTCTTTCTTTCCTTCTTTCAGAATTGTTCGGCAGAAATTGACTTATTTCCGTTTTGGTTTATGCCAGAAAGGCACAAAACTTGTCCCTTTTTGGGACTCTGAAAAGTCGCTAAATATAGCAACAAAGTCACGAAATTGGCAACACTGTTGTTTGTGTTATGATAACGTTCATTTTCTTCTTTAAATTGCCCTTCTTTTCCCCTGGCTTGGTTCATTCCATCTCTGTTTCTGTGATTGTACACATTACAGCGCCCCTAACAGGCCTTGCATAGGTACTACAGCATTTTTTGAGTCGTTGAGGGTTTTGTGTGGATGGAGACGTTTCCTGAAACGAAAAGTTTTTCAAAACGACAAAGCAAAAGACCTCCTTCGTCCCTTTTACATGTGACTATTAGTCTCACTATTGCTGCACTTTTTGTTTGCTAATAACAACACCTATCAGGCCAACACTCATTTAAAACTAACTGGTAACTGGTCAGTGCAGCCACAGGGGAAAAGGTCAAACCAGCAGAGAAAGGTGTGCGAGTTACTGCATCGATCGCTTGTGTAGGTTTACTTTTGGAATTAAGGGGGGGATGGCTTTGTCTGCAATGTTGGGGGAGGAAGGAAAGGCCAAGTCGCTGTAATGTCCTTTGTGTAAATTATGTGTGAGTGTGTGTGTGTGTGTGAGAAGAGGGTAAGGAAGAGGAAAGTAGCTTCTTCGTGCGTTAGTGTGTCTGTGTTCAGTCAGCAGAAAAGAATATGACCTTTTCATACTGCGTGTCTGTGGCACTAACATATGTTCAACAACAGGCTGCTCCAGGCGGTCTGCTTAAAGGGATAGTCCTGAATATATTGCAGTGCAGAGAGATAAACGGTTTGAATTAAATGCTGTTTTTTTTTTTTTTTTTTTTTGTTTTTTTAATAAATACCTGCTGAATACACAAACAAATATATTAACAAAGACTGGAGCATGTCATGTTTTGAAGGACTTTGTATAGTGTAACACATTAATGCCGTTTCCATGACGACTGACCGGAAAAAGACGCGTGAGGTCATGTGAATTCGGATTGTTAAAATGAGTCTCTAAAGTAACGCTTAACTTTAAAAACAGACGCAAACATACGCAGTACACAGGTACGCCGGTTATTTGTAGCGCTGCTCTTTTCCTTTAATAAACAGATCGCTCCAGTTTGACTGTAGGCGCGCTAACGGAGCTAAACGAGCTAACGGAGCTAACTGGTAAACGGTGCCTGGACTCCGGTGTCGCGGCACGTAAACATGACGCCACACGCGTCTTTTTCGGTCAGACGTCAACGTACGTTAACCTAGAGCCCAGCACTAACATTTTTTTACGATCACCACATTTGCTGCTCATCGTAATTTTATAATATTAAACTGTATTTAGTTCACAAAGGATGTTTTTTAACAGTCTTAATCGCTGTATAGAAGCTGATATTTCAACATCAGGACTGCTGTACTACTGTTCTTCTGTTATGTGCAGTATTTGCTCACCGTGAGTTAACCAAGACATTAATACCTTGCTGCCTGCATGTGTCTTTGTGTGTGCTTGTGTGCCTGTGTATTGTATCCATCCAGTGCCAGAGACTGCTCCCACTAAGCCCAGCCCCGGCCCACCTCAACACCTCCGCCCTGCCAGCCCCACGCTGCCCCACTCCTCCTCCTCGTCCTCTTTTTCTGGCAATGGCAACCGCGCCTTCTCCAGTAGCCAGCTCCCGACTCAGACTCCCCCTCAGCAGCAGCAGCAGCAGCAGCAGCAGCAGTGCCAGTTGTCTTCTGCCAGTGCTCGCTACCCACCCAGAGAGGTGCCTCCACGCTTCCGCCAGCAGGAGCATAAGCAGCTACTGAAGAGAGGCCAGCCACTGCCTGCAGGAGCCCTCAGTGCTCTGACCCTCTCCTCGTCCTCGTCTTACTCCTCTTCTCCTTCTTCTTCTACAAGTACCAGCAGCACTAATCCAAACCCAGGTTTGTCTAAGTGCAGACATTTTTGTTATTATTATTTTGGACCAGTCCTTCTTGGTGGTGGCTGTGTGCACATTATTTGATCTCAAAATACCATTCCCTCGTTTTCTTTACATGCACAAACACTAAGCCCTCTGTAGCCTGTGGTTGTATTTTAATGAACCCATCAGTGGCCTCCACTATCACTGATATAGAATATGCCTCAAGGTGCACATTGTGCACTGCCTTTTTGTGTATTTGCATGCAAGTATGGTCACGGGGGTATTTATATCCTTACTACTACTGCTGTACGCCAGCTTTGTCTTTATGTACACTTATTTTCCCTGGTTTTCATTCGGTATAAGCATCTGCTGAATGATTTACACGGACACAAAGATGGTGTCACTTCACATCTTCTAACACACAACACGCCGCTTCTTCGAAAGCAAAGATGCAAAAGGATTCTTTCTGTTTTTCATATTTCATGCTTTGAGCCGGAGCTAGCGTGGCCATCTGCTTGCTGCACCCTTGTCTCTTTTCTTACTTGCTTCTTCTTAATGCTCCTTTGCTTCTCTGCGCTGCCTTTCATTACTGACTCAACATTTGCTCGGAGAACGCCGTGCTCTTGGTAAACAAATGGGTAGCAGCAGCTGTGGTGCACGGCTAGCCAGTCAGCAAAGAGGCAACTGGTCCTTACATGCTGCGTCAAGACTCTGTGTCAAACCAAAGCTGTTGTTTTTTGGCAAGTTACTTCATTATTAGAACAGTTTGGTGGTTTTTAAGGTGTTTCTAGTGTATTTACTATGCAGGGATTGACGTTAGCTTTTACTTTTAAAATTCTTTGATCTTTTATTATGATTGGACAGAAATGGGTGAACGTCCTGTAGTGCACCATGAGAAATTATTATTCTGGGCCATAATAATGAATTGGACAGATTTCCTAAAGAGATATCTAAAGTTGAGTATAATTGGTCTGTTTTGTCCTTATTCTTGTCCTTGTTCAGCAGTTGTTGTCATGTTTGGCCTTTGCTTCACACTGGTTTTCCCAGGGGCCGCTGAGTACAACACGACCTGTGGCAAAACAGCCATTGGCTTGGTTTCCACCTCCTCTCATTGTTTTGTTGTCCTCAGGGCCTCCCATCTACAGCTAGTTCTTTCCTGCGTGCTCAGCTAATAGCCTGAAGCCAAATGGCCCTGAATGATTCTGTCAAAAATTTTCATTATCGATTCGAGTGTTTTTTTTCCCCACAATTTTCTGATTTACATCTTCCGAAACATGACTGTTTCCTCGTTTCTTTGCGCCATACATCAAAGAAACCATTAAAACTGAATTTTCTATAATATTTTACCGACCTAACAAGTACTCGATTAATCGATTCATCTGCATGTGCAAACACAACCACGTGTACGTATTGTAAAGACGAAGTGGTTGGGAAGCAGTAAGAACACTGACCTAGTTGTGTCCTCTCAGATCTATGTGCCTTGCAGGCCAGCTGGCTCACTTTGCATGCAAACACACACACACACACACACACGGAAAAACAGACAGTACATGTTTATAAGCCAGAAGTGCTGCAGTATGATTTGGAGGATGTCTGACGTACATTTGCACACATTCGGCTCAGAGTACAAGTAACGTTTGTGCAAGTGTGTGTATTTTATTGTGCGTTGTATTAATAATAACATCCCCAAAAGGCTAGTCGCACTCACCGCCCCACCCCCACTGTCTGAAAGACAAGGCCCTCCAGTTTCAAGGCCATTCACGACACTCCTGCACAACCTTCACTCTGCCCAACCCCGTTTAATTGTCCCAAACACCAGACAGAGACCCCCGTCTTTTCTCTCCTCCCCCCCCCCCCCCCGCCCCTCCGTCGCACCCACCATCCCCATCTCTCCAGCTGACTGGGGACCATTAAGTTGTCCAGAGCAGCCAGCAGCCGTCCAGACAGGCTTCCGAGTAGCAGGTGCTGGAGTGGGGGTCTCTCAAGACTGTGGGAACTGCAGCCCAACAGCTGTTTGCCAGTCACTCAGACAGAGCGTGTAACCAGAAGGCACTCTGCTGGGCGCTGTGAAACACTTAGCTCTTTCATCGAAGGCCTTTTGATGAGCAGGTAAATCAGTTGGGTTTTTTTGAGTATATATTATCACGCGTGTGTGTGGCTTTCTATGAGAAAGTTGATCTTATAGTTGAGCAGAAACTATGGTGGTAGGTTGTCAAATATTCCATCAGATATTCCTAAGACTACTACATGGGGTCATTATTGAAAAAAAACAAAGTCTGTGTGTGTATTCAGATCCACAAATGTGTAAAATAAATGTACAAATGCGCGTCGAGCCTCCGTAGCTGTTCAGCTCCATACCACCAGTGGGCGCAAGCACTAACTATATTGGCCACAGCTACCGTTTTAACCCTGACGGTGCGCATATTTTTTTATGAGATATTATCTCGTAAAAAAAAATTGTTAAATTGGTTAATAATTCCACCCATATTTTTGCTTAAACTATATTTCACGTACGGTGTTTTTGCTAGCGTAACAAGTTAGTTAGCTTAGCAGCAATGGCTTATCCCTCTCCTTCTCCTGCTCCCGCCTCATGTTTAGTTACTCCTCTGTCTCCTTTAGCGATCAAGATATTTGTAATAAGTGGTAGCTTGTTAGCCAGGATGGAGGCGGTGCTTAGTTAAGTAGAAACTCGAAACCGTAGAAGCTACGTCAGTTAGCCAGCGCCCTGTAGCGGAAGAACAGTGGATGTGGCGCTTTTCCAGTTGTTTATAATTATCTAATAATTACAAGATATTTTCTCGTTATTCAATATAAGATCTCATTAAAAAAAATACGTGCCCTGACGGAGAGAAAAGGTAGCAATGTCCAATATCGTTGGTACTAGCGCCCACTGGTGGTATGGAGCTGCACGGCATGTATTATCTTACACATTTGTGGATCTGAATACACACAGATTTTATACTTTTGCTGCAGTAATGACCCCCATACTACTAGGAAGGTATTGATTGCCCCGTGTGCTCAGGCTGTGACACTCTGGTGCAGAGGTTTGTGAGCGAGAATCACCCCCCCCCCCCAGTGGCTTCATTAATCTTGGCTCTGTCAGAGAAACTAGAGAAGTCACCATGGTCTCGCGCTCCTGTTTTACCTTTGCAGAGGTAAACAGGCATGAGTGATGAGCTTTGTAAACCCTCCTGTGACCATTCCTTCAGTCTCTCTCTCTTTTATTTATTTTTTTATTTTTTTTAGTCATCGCTTCCATGGAAAACAAGTACATGCCTTCTTGATGTAAGTGGGCGTAAAGCTCCGCTTAAAGAGGTATGGAAAGAGACTATTTGGTGACAAAGGACTACTAAATGTCCCCTCCTGCCTCTGGTCCTGGTAATTATGTCATCCCACATTTGGCTCTGAGAAAACAAGATTAGGCTGTGGCTCAGAATCAGACTAAAGAATCTGTTCACGTTTCTTTCCCACCGTCAAGTGCCTGTCCCTCCCCCAAGACTTTCCTGCATCTCCCCCACCCACCCTTACCGCCCTGTCCTCCTCTTATTCATTGTCCATGCCTTTCATTTTATGCAAAAGGAGGATATTTAATTCTTGGCTAGTTGCCAGTTTCTATGATGGCAGCTTGCCTCATTATTGACTCATCTCCTGCTTGTTTCTGCATTTGCTCTGGCAAGATGGATTCACGCAGCTTCAGTCTGTAGTTACTGCTGTTAAATTTAACTTTTTCATCGCGTAGACACTTTTAGTGTATTTATCATTAGGACATATTTGGTGTTTGTAGTACAGGATCTGTGAAGGAAACATCTTCCTATAGGAAGCACCGAGGGCCTCTTTGTTTTATTTTTTTGACCTTTTTTATACACCGAGCATTATCAGACGCTGGCCCTCTAATTGCTACCAGAATGAAAGCAGCATCACATTACTGACACATGACTGCGAGCAAGTGGATGGAAATTCTGCTTCCCCTTTCTTTGTTTTTCATGTTCGGCCTGCTCTGCTCTGCTCTCGTCTGCCTCCTCTGCCAAATCGCCGCTTTGCCAAGAATCAGCGAGACCTCTCTGTTGGAATGTCTGTATGGGCTGTTGAAAGTGGAGCACTTGAGGCGTGTTGAGGTGAACGGAAAAAAAATCTGCTCCGCGTTAGTCCACAACTTCTTTATGTTGACATTTGCCAGGGAAGACACAATAGGCTTATTGCCTATGAAATACAGCACAAACGTCTTACGTTACATGCTCCCAAGTGTTCAGACAGATATCAACTTTTGCTATTTACATTAGCGTTTGAACACAATTACACAAATAGCTACACTCGCTAAAAGAGCTTGTGGTTTGGCCAGGTGCCTTCCTGCAGACAAACTGTGCACACTCGTCTTTCCCTTTTATGTGTTTTCATTTTTTGGTTGATATATGATTTTTTTATAGCATTGTCTTTTAAAAAAGTGGTGCTTTCTAGTGCTTTCCAGACTCACCATGTAACCTACTTTTACACTCTTGAGGAAACAACGTGCAAATGAGACTCAATAATTTGGTTTTAATTCGTAGCTTCGTGGTCTGATAAAATGGCTCACCTATCTGCTCGTAGCATTATATTTGTCAGAGCTAGGTCAAAACAGGCAGAGTATATTCCTAGTCTTCTCTCTGCATTTAAATATAAGCCACTGAGAGCTTGTCTTGGTAACTAATGAGATCATCTGCTAGGGGTTTGTTTATTTTTGTGTTTACAATCTGGCCGTGAAGCTAACAGAAAAATTACATGCAACAGACACTTTATGTGATAGAACTAGCATGTACGTGTATATATAGTTTTTCTTTGTGTGCAACCGATTGCAAATGAACTGCAGACTCGTGCCTGAATGTGCAGACCATCATTCTGACAACCCTGGGTGATAAAAGCTGCCTGGGGAGTGGAGATAAGTGTTCTGAGGTGAAAATTGCATTCACAGCCGTTCGGTGGCATGTTGCGCAGTATTTTAAAGCTCCGTGTCTGCCAGTATTTGCGAGCGTGTCCACAAACCTGAAACAAATGGAGTCTGGCTTTTGACCACTGGGCGTTTGTCACACAATGGACAGCTTATAGCTATTATCGGAGTTACGGAAAATATGTATGTATGTATGGTATGGCGGCCTCAATGACCAAACCAGGCGAGTATTTTACCAACTCTGCTTGATATTTTTATTTGTATATATATACATATATATGCTCCATATTTAATGCACACTAGCCACCTTAAAAACAAGATTACTGAGCACTTTTGCCTACCATCTTCAACTTTTGCTGAATTTGCGTTTGCCACTAAAGTCGGATAAATATCCAGCTTCCGTGTATGCACTGCGGCTACTTAACACACATTAATTTCCCTCTCCTAAAGCAAGTTGATAAATTTCTTCCTTCACGTGCTCAGTTGGCCTGTGCGCTGGCCATTGGTTTTTCGGGTCCATTATACGAGGCTGGCTGAGTGGTTAGGATGTTTGCATGCTGGATCGATACCCACCCTGCTCTCAGCCACTACCATTAATAAGATTATTGATTAGCTGCCTCCCTCTGATTGAATACCCCTTTGCAGCATCGACTCGGTCTATTATTAGTTCCCCCTCTGATGGGATGCTTTTGTGCTTAATGAAATTGCGTGTGTGCGATACAATGCTGATTAGATAATTGTTTGAAAAATACAGTTTTTTTTGTAGCATCAATCTGAATTTGTCAATCATGCTTAGTCTGTAGTACAAGTCGCTGGATTGAAATAAAAGCTGTACATTGTGCTTGCAGAGAGAAGCCAGTAGACGTAGATGCATATTCACACAAGCCTTAAGGAATTCTTCTGTGGTTTCATAGTGCAGTGCAGTTGAAGGAGGGGAGTATGCCTGGCGGAGCGTAGGGGGGGTAGATGGATGGGAAGCCATCCTGGTTTCATTCCAATAAACGAGCGGCGTTCCACTTGGGCTTCCCTTCACAGCCCCAGTCAGCACAGCCACGATAGAGACGGATGAGCCTCTCACTGCTGGGTGTTAGTGGCCAGGGAGAGGAATTAATGGGTGAGGTAATGGGTGGGGGCAGAGAAGGAGAGATGGGGGAGGGCGCAGGTGGTAATAATAATAATAATAATAATAATAGTAGTGGAATATGGCTGCGAGCAGCGATGGCAAGACCATCCAAGATTGTTTTTTTTTGTAGAGGTCATCCTGATAGACGCTTGCTGTTCATGTGTCGGTAAAATCAGTTACAGAGACTGTTGATTTTAAATTATTTTGCCATGCACAATCCTGTGACATAACATACGCAAAATATGTTGCATATGCCAAAATGGCTGTACTACTGTCTAGATTGGGTCGTGGGTCACATAACGTAGAACAGGCTTTATGGATGTGCAACTATGTGTGAGTTTTGTGCATGCTTAGGACCCCAGATGTGTTATTTTTTGACGGAATTGTAATCACTCCTTTGGTTAAAATAGTTTAATAATTATGGCAGCTTTAATTGGGCTTTATTGCACAATCTTGTCAAGTCTAAACTGAATATCCCCCTCATTTCCCATTTCCACCCTATTTACCAATTTCATCTGTTACTGTATTTCTTGTTTTT
The DNA here is from genome assembly GCF_963457635.1 of Microchirus variegatus. Taxonomy (NCBI): domain Eukaryota; kingdom Metazoa; phylum Chordata; class Actinopteri; order Pleuronectiformes; family Soleidae; genus Microchirus; species Microchirus variegatus. The sequence continues at coordinate 17,220,758 of NC_139824.1, forward strand.
TTAAAATTGTGTCTTTCAAACCATCACCTGTGTTGTTTTTTCTGCTTCCTTTGTCTCATCTTCTATTGTTTTCTCTCTCCTTTTTAGACATATCCTCCCAGAGTGGCCCTGGTGCCCAGTATGAGACCTCTCACTGGGGAGCCTCTTTGCCTGTTGACAGCCCGTTCAATGCCAACAGTTGGGACAAAGTGATCATCGACGAAAGTGACACGGAAGCCTGGCCGTCCATCAACTGCAATAGTGACCTCAGCCACTCTAAAGAAACAGAATGCCCCTTGGGCTCAGCTAGCTCCAACCCAGACACCAGTACTGTCACTACCACCAGTAGTAGTAGTAGTTTTCTGAGTATGGCCACAGGTGCCACTGGCCAGCAGGCCCACTACCCTTCTCTCAAAGTTAACAATAACATGATGACAGGACCGTCAGCCAACACACTTGGTAATAGAGGCTGGGGCTCCGATGGGAAACAAGATGGTATGAATGGCGGTCGAGGAGCACCCAATAACTGGGGCTCTCCCAATTTCAACTTAAACCTCAATCCCAATGCCAACCCATCTGCCTGGCCAGTTCTCGGCCACGAGGGTGGTGGAGGGGGTGTTGGCCCAGTGTCCAGCTCTCCGTCTCTCCCACCAGGTATTAATGGCAATGGAAACATGGGAAACGGGAGCCTAGGAAGTACAGATAATAGTGGTGGAGGTTGGGGCAGTATGAGAAGTCCCAACGAAAATGATCAACACCCTTCAAGCAGCACAAGCTTGTCCTTCAGTATGGAATGTGCTGACCTTAACTCTGATGGACCAAAACGCACTAAGCAAGCTCAGGAGCCTATGAGCCCTATCCATGGAATAACTGGCTGGGGAGGCCAATCGCCCACTGAATCATCCCAGCTCAATGGGGACACAAAAAGCAGCTCTTTATGGGGCGGTGGAGAAACAAAGACAACTGACTCATCCAAGGACTCAGGCTGGGACTCGGCTCCTTCTGGAGGCCATTCTGCTTGGGGTCGGCAAGGCAGTGGTGGTGGGGGTAGTGGAGGTGGTGGCTGGGGTGACTGGGGAAAATCCTCTGGGCCTGGAGATGCATCAAAAGGCTGGGACTCTGCAGATGCTGGTAGTTCAGGTCCCAGCCAAGAGCAGCAACCCACTTCATGGGGCCAGCAGCCTGGAACAGCCCCTGCAAGTGAAGGTAGTGGGGACAGCAGTGAAAGTCAGTCTCACCACAGAGACCGCTCATCCAGCATGGATTATACCCCTGTGCTACCCCGGCAGGACCTTGACCCTCGAGTGCTGAGCAACACTGGTTGGGGACAGACCCCCATCAGACAGCACACTGTATGGGAGATGGAAGAAACCAGTTCTGATGATGGAAAGAGCAACAGCAGCTCAGACACCATGGGAGGCTCCAGCTCTAATGGCATGCAACCATCTACCAATGGAGGTACCATCAACTCTAACACTGGGTCCAGTCAGAGACCTGGGTCCAACCAGAGGCCCGGCTCTGGGGGAAAACGTGACACTGTTGAATCACCATCCACTGGTTGGGGAGCCCCTCCACCTCAGCCAATCAAGACTGGATCAGGATGGGGAGAAACTCAGCAGCCGCACAGCAAAACCTCGAACGGCACTACAAGTAGCTGGGGAGAACCGTTGCCTACCAATGGTCCTAAAAATGGGGGCACACAATCCTGGGGGTCTGAGGATAAGTCACCTAGCTGGGATGATGATGCAATGAAAAGCCAGCCCACTAGCTGGGGAGAAGGCCCTAAAAACACCCATGGTTGGCGCAGCAGTAATGGAGGCTCCAATGGTTCCAATACAGGGGAATGGGGAGAAGGAGAGGTCAAGAATAATGGTTCCTCTAGTAGCATGTGGGAAGGAGAAGGAGGCAATGCAGGAAATGGTGGATGGAAAGAAAGCCCCAGGGGAGGAAATACAGGCGGAGGCTGGAGTAAACCTCCCCCTCCTGTTAGTAATGGTACCTGGGGAGAAAATTCACGTTCCAATGGCCCAGTGCAAGGAGGCTGGGGATCTTCCAAGCCCCAGGAAAGCAGCAGCAGCAGCAGTACTGGCAGTGGAGGAGGTGGCAGCATTGGTTCTTGGGGTGGTCCTGGATCTGTAAAACAGAACGCCCCTGGCTGGGGCAGTGTCCCCCCCAAACAACAGGACCAAGGGATGGAGCCCTCTGGCTGGGAAGAGCCCTCCCCTCCCTCCCTCCGCAGGAAGATGGAGATTGACGACGGGACATCCACCTGGGGCAATCCCAATAGCAACAGTCAGGCTGTCAACACGTGGGATCGTAAAAATCCCAACAATAACCCAGGCAGTAGTGGCCCACCCCCCAGTAAGAACGGCGGAATGATTATGCCCAACAATAACAACAACAATCACTCTATTGGTCCTGGTAACAACAATCACCATCACACCCACAACGTGCACCACCATCCCCATCACAGCCAGCCCCCAACTCACCTCCAACATCACGGAAACAACAATGGATCACCCAACAATGCAGGCTTACATGCAGGTGCTGGCCCCCAGGGTAGAGCCCCCCTTGCCAACCCAGGTAAGCTATTATACTTATTTTTGTAGTGTGAATCAGTGTAAATTGTGACAAAAACAGAACACAGCAGAAAAACTATACAAAAAAAATGTATTTATTTTTTTTACTGCAAAACCTGTATATGAAAAATGGAACATAGTGGTTGTTTGAAAATTGTTGAGAAAATCAGAAATGCTTGATATCATTTAGAAAGTGTGCACCATGCATTCCAAAAAGTCTATTATTTCCTCGTAACATGTTTTAATTAAATGGTGTTAATGACTTTTGAGACCATTTGAATAAACGATTGAATTAAATATGCAGATTAGTTTCACTCATCACTGTGTGAAGTGTTTGAAGTGTTACAGTGTTACGGTTCAGATAAGTCTTCTTATGACAAAAGTCATCAGCACCCAACACTTTCCTGTCCTTATTGTGAATAAGACCACTGCCCTCTGGTGTTTGCCATGTGAACTGAAACTGTACGAGTAAGCTGTTAAGAAAAAAAAGTCTCATAGAAGCATAGTCACTTTAAAAATGTCTTCTAAATTTGAACTCTTACTCTCCAGGTTGGGGAGAGCTTCCCAGTGTTCAGCCCAAATCAGAACCTGCTTGGGGAGAGCCAGCAGCTCCGACATCAGCTGTGGACAATGGTACCTCTGCCTGGGGCAAACACCGAGGGGGAGTAGGAAGCTGGGGAGACGGCGGCCATGAGTCTTCTGTGCCCTATGGTAGAGCCAACGTGCCCCCGGGTTCTGCACCCTGCAAGCCAGGTAAAAACCCCCATTGATGATTAAAAACTGATGTTGATAGAGTAATATAGGCATTTTGAAGACTAGTACACCATGATAGTTACTGTAGGCACCGGGTAACGTTTGTGTCCAGTGTTAAAGCAACCTTTGTAAAAGACCGATTGATGATTACTCCCAGTATGCTGCGTACACACTAATACCCTTCATTTAATGGAACAAAACAGGAATTGTCTTCAGACCTGAACCATTTGTGCCAATTGTCGAGCTCTGTGATAGCGCGAGTGTGTTGCTTGGATTAAAGCAATTCCACGCCTCGGTAGTTCTTGGTTCTTTTTTTTTTGTGCTGTTAGTTCGAAAGGGGTACAGTAACATGTTGGGGAAATATGTCAAATGGCAACAGTGACACCAAGTGGTCAGGTTAGGAATCGTCCTCCGCTCTTCTGCTTTACAAAGGTCGTCAAATTAATACCTTTTTATTTATCAATATTTCAGGCCCCAAACCTATGCAAGATAGCTGGGGGAATGGAGGAGAGGAGATCAGCATGTCGACCAGCCAATGGGATACGGAGGATGGAGACATGTGGAACAGCCCCATCTCCCAGGAGAACAACTCCTCATGCAACTCGTGGGGCAACGGGCCCAAGAAAGGCCCCCCGAGCAAGGTCAGAGACCACGCCTGACTTGAAGTCATACAAACGCTGGCAGCTATTGTTGTGTGGAATTGTTGTTGATTTGTTTTTGGGTTTTTTTTTTAATCACTGTTGTGATTGGGTTTTTTTTCCAGCCGAAGATGGGCAACAAGCCAGATGAGACCTGGATCATGAATCGTCTCATTAAACAGCTCACTGACATGGGCTTTCCGGTATGTATTTAGAAATGATTAAAAAAAGATGCACTCATGCATAAGATGACAAGTGTTCATTTAGGATTTTTACTTGAATATAGCACTCTCTGTATCTCTATCACCATCAAATAATCAATAAATCCATCTCTTAACCTACATTATCTCAAGGCACTGTACCTAGGAAGGCTGAGACCTTACAACTACTGTGTTGATAAAGATGTCTATAGGTAATAAGTGCTTTTTATCCATGTGTTACAGAGAGACCCTGCTGAGGAGGCTTTAAAGAGCAACAACATGAACCTTGACCAGGCCATGAGTAAGTTCATCGCCACGATTTAGCTCTAAATCTAGCGTTTGCGTTGATTAAAAACATGTTTAAAAATGTTGTTTCATGCAATGCGTCCTTTGAAATCCCCTTTTCTGCTTCCAGGCGCTCTGCTGGAGAAGAAGACCGACCTGGACAAGCGCGGCATGGGTATGTCTGATTACAGCAATGGCATGAATAAGCCCTTGATGTGTCGGCCCTCAGCACTCTCCAAAGACCACTCTGACCGCAATGCCTTTCTCGACAAGGTACGTAAAACGAGCAACTATTTATTTTGTGTGTTTTACATCGACATATGTGTATTTATATTTGTAATGTGTGGAAGTAACAGTTGTTTCGCTTTCGTTTGCTCCGTTCCAGGACGGCATTCTGTCAGACGATGCTCCCCCATCACCGTTTCTGCCTTCCCCCAGCCTGAAGCTCCCCCTGGCCAACAGTAGCCTTCCTGGGCAGGGTTTGGGACAGGGCAACCAGGGGCTGGCCATGCAAAACTTGAACAACAGACAGGTACAACACAACACAGCATCAGTGCAAAAAAAAAATCTGAAACTATTGGCTTTGCAGGATTTGGCAATAACACAAAAATGTCATTTCTAATGCCCACCTCCCAAATCTTTTCTATCACTCACTCGTGTGTGTAATGTGTGTGTATGACCTTGCCTGAAGTGTTAATTGAAATGGGTTAGTTGTGCTCTATCAACTATTAGCCCCAGAGGCGGTCGTGGCCCAGAAAAACAGCACTACTAATGTCCTTGAAGTCCAAACAAAGACACTGTGTTCAGGCTTTTGTTTTGTTTGAAAATCACTGAAGAGTCTCCTCCAGCAACACTGGATCAGAAACGAGGTTAAAGCCTCGACATGCTAAGTGTTTCGAGCCAAATATAAATCATTATTTAGTTTTTTTGATCTTACATGGCTGCTCTTAGTATGTGTTGTTGTGTATAAGGTGTATTTACAACGTGAAAGGCCGTGTTCACACAGGAATGGAACTAAATCAAGTTTCGGCATCATTTCAGGAAACGCTGTAGTGCGTAGGCCAGGCCTTTAAGTGGTGCTGTTACGCCACACCAAAAACAGAAGACGTTCTTCACATTATAATGTATGCAATCACACAGTTTCACAAAGTAGCTTGTACATGAAAATGCAAGGGTGGTGTTTTGAGGTTTTCGAAAAATACCACTTCAGGTTTTCCAAAATGCTGTTTCTGTGTGGACAAAATTTTCAAGTAAAAACTACCTTTGCATATTCAGACTTTTGATTTTGCTTTATGATTAAAGTGTTTTGAACGAACCCCAGCAAATTCCTTCAGACTTAATAGTTGGACGGTCAATTCTTGACCTTACTCTGTTCGCTGCTGTGTGTTGTTGCCGTGGTTACATTTTTTGAAGATGCATTGTGCCTTTTTATGACCTCTTCCAGTCACAGTTATCCAGTGGAATGTTTGGCAGCAGTGGAGCAGCACAAACCCGGGCCATGCAGCAGCCTCCTCCGCAGCCACCTGTGCCACCTCTCAGCTCCTCCCAGCCTAGTCTACGTGCTCAAGTGCCTCAGTTTCTCTCCCCTCAGGTAGACGCACATTACGCTACATCACATTACAGGCCAATTAGTACAAGTCCTAGTGACAATTTGCAATGACAAACTTTGTTGTCTCCCCTTTTCTGCCTCCCCCATTCTCACCTTCCTTCCAGGTCCAAGCACAGCTCTTGCAGTTTGCAGCAAAAAACATAGGTCTGAACCCTGCACTTTTAACCTCACCAATAAACCCTCAACAAATGACCCTGTTGTACCAACTTCAACAACTGCAAATTGTGAGTTAAACGTCATTTCCATTTACTGAGAACTTTGGTTGAATAGATCATGACGTAATCTTTATCTGTCCTTTGTTGTTCCCTTCGTTCCTCAGGCGTACCAGCGTTTACAAATCCAGCAGCAGATGATGCAGGCGCAGCGCAATGTTTCCGGGCCCATCAGACAACAAGAGCAGCAAGTGAGTCAACCGCAAATGCGTCAACATCATCATCACAAGTGCGATCGCCGAGGTCATTCCTTTTTGTGTGTGATTGCATGTGAGCTCCAACAGACACTGGGAGTCTCACATGATGCTGCGACCGTTGTAGATAGTTTGCAAAGGATATGCTCAGTCAATAACTTCTTCTCTTTTGTGAGAAAGAGAAAGAGTTGGTTCTCTCTTTTTGTTCCTCTTAGTTTCTTATAAGCTCCAATATTTCCATTCATTCCCTCCATATTTTGCCATCCAGCATACATTTGCCACCATATTAACCGATCACTCCTCCTCCTCGTCTTCCAGGTCGCACGTACAATCACCAACATGCAGCAGCAGATCCAGCAGCACCAGCGTCAGCTGTACCAGGCGCTGCTGATGAAGCAGCAGCAACTTCCCTCTCATTCCTCCTCCTCCTCCTCCTCCTCCTCGTCCTCCTCCTCCTCCGGCCTGCATCCCTCTGCCGGAGGCCCTGGCTCCGGCAAATCAACCCTGGACCCGTTCACGGGCCCGCACCACGCTCCGGGCCTCGTCGACACACTGCACACCAAAGAGCCGCCGTCTTCGCCCAACACATACAGCGCCTACACCCTCTGTGAGTACAGGACGGGGGGAAAGTGTCATATTTGCACATTATGCCTCTCGTGTTATGAATAAAATAAAATGAGGTGTTTTATTTTTTTGTGTGTCTGTGTGTGTGTGTGCACAGCTGGACTGAATCCAAACATGAATGTAAACTGCATGGAGGTTGGGGGCATGTCCCTGAAGGAACCCCCTCAGCCCCAATCCCGCCTGTCCCAGTGGACACACTCCAACTCCATGGACTCTGGCAACACCTCAAACATGGAGAACAACCTTAATAAGCACGGTCAGTTGCAGATCAATAACGTGTGCAAGCTGTGCACAAGTGCCTTTTTTTTTTTACTGTACTGTATTTTTGAATTAGATTTAGTTTAATTTCTCTTTGCTTCTTCTAGGTGCCATATCTGCTGCCTCTAACCTGGGCCCGCCAGGGAAGCCCCCCCAGCTCGAGGACTCGTACAGCCCTTACAATCTGATATCCAGCTCTGACTCCCCGACCAGCCCGCTGGTACCGCCAGACAGTTGGGGACAGGGCAAAAGCCCCAATGAAAAGATCTCCAATGGCACCAACATCAATTGGCCCCCAGGTAAGAAGAACTAAGTCATGACTGCTTTTATTCTCTATTTGGTTTTAGAAATAGTTTAAACTGGGTTGGGGATGTGACTGTGTGTTTTAACTCTCGTTTCTACCCTCAGAATTCTGCCCAGGCGTGCCATGGAAGGGCCTCCAGAACATCGACCCTGAGAATGACCCCAACATGACCCCCGGCAGTGTCCCGAGCGGCCCCACCATTAACACAAACATCCACGATGTCAACCGATACCTTCTGAGGGACCGGACTGGAGGTATGAACAGAAGTAAGGCCGTTAAACTCATTTTTTTTTAAACCGCCGCTAACCCCCTCGCTAAAGCCGTGTTTTGCATGAATGAATCTGATGTACGTTAATACTAAGACCAAGACCTCATTGTTTCCTTTCTGTAACGGTTCTCTGACACGGGCTTTAGATTCACTTTCTTGCGCTGGTGTTACTTTCATTTTTTTCTGTGATTCTGACACTCAAATTCACACCTAAACTTGCTCCGACAGTCAACAAGTCGACACCTTTAGCCGTTTGACAGCAATCTCACCTAAATGTGACCTCCTGCTATCTGTACCTCTTTCGCTCAAACCCGAGAATGTGTAGTGTATGTGCTTTAAAGGAAACGGTAAAGGAAGTCCTCGAGCATTTAGTTTGTTCCTGCCAAAGCGCTTTTGTGATGTTATTTGTTTTTTTGACTGTTAAATATATAAAGTGTTTCTGTCGTCTTTCCATTTTTTCAACTAAATTTGTGTCAGGTGGATGCACAGTTATGATTTAATTCAAATAAATCCTCGATTGATAGGAACATTATGTTACTTGTTGCAGTTCAGGGTAAATTTAAATTAACAGTAGGATATAAGTGGCTCATAACGGACATTTCTGAATACAACATTGTCCAATTCTGCATAATAATGAAAATTAGTTCCATCTCTAAATTCTGCGACTAACTATTCTCGTATCTCCGCATCCTCCTCTCTCTCTAAAGGTAAAATGTCCGACATGAAGTCCACATGGTCCCAAGGTCCAATCTCCCAGAGCCAGGCCTCTCTGTCGCATGAGCTGTGGAAAGTCCCCCAGGGGCCACGCAGCTCCATCGCTCCCTCTCGACCCCCACCAGGCCTCTCCAACCCCAAGCCCTCCTCCACTTGGGGCGGCAACTCGCTGGGTCTGGCCCAAGGCTGGAGTGGCTCGTACTCCTCTGGTGAGCCTATTTTAAAACATAATAATAAACATAAAGTGTCCACATTTCTGGTTTCAGGGTTTTTTCTCTCTTTACATGGACAGAATCTTGTTAAAATATGTTTTATTTACAATAGAAGTATGAAAGAACTAACTGTTGAACCTGCCGCACTAAAGCGGTTTACAGCAAAGGTGTAAACTTGATGCAGATCTTGAATGGAAGGCGTTCGCGACCGTGCTTTCGCAATATCTAAAGGTGCAAAATGTCATTCTCTCGGATGTTTAGATGTATAGGTGTGGCAGAGCATGCAGCTGTCAGCGTTCACCAAACAGGGCTGGGTTTTAAACTGACATCCTGAGGTTTACCGGCTCTGTCAAAAGAGAGAGCACCTTTGTGTATGTGACCTTATTCTGACATGACAAGCACATCAAAGAGGAAAAGGCAAAAAAACAACAACAAAAAACGCGTGTCAGTAGAAAATATTGTTTTGGCCTTCCATTCATACTATCTAACCTCAAGCTCCTGACGCTTTAACAAATGTTCCACACAGACAACAGCCTTCTAATAAAACATGTTATATTCTGAGTTGCATGGTCTTTAACCGCGTCTTTGTTTTGCTTACAGAGGGGACCACCTGGAGCACCGACAGCTCCGCGAGGACCAGCAGCTGGCTGGTGCTGAGAAACCTCACTCCACAAGTATGTTGCTCATATTATCATAAGAAGAAGCAGCAGATATGAGGAACTGTGGAAGATAGAAATCAGCTCATGAATCAGTTTATCTGTCGATTAATCTAATAACGTACGTGTAGGATAAGCAAGCGTTAGTGTGATATAAGAGGGAAATGAATTATGACTGAACGTAGATGACGTTCAGTCCGCGGGGTCTTAAAAAGTCTTAAATCCAATAATTTGAATTTAAGGCCTTAAAATGTCTTAATACTTTTATGGTCTCGCTTTGAAATGTTTCTATTTTTGAGGATGCGATAACATAACTAGAACACGGAACTAAAGTTAGGCCACCTGTGCTGCCCGGTTAGAATATACCCAACACCACTAGCTAGCGTGCTAAGCGCGCGCCGCGGTGTGTTACAGCTTAGCATAGCAGCGGAGACACAGCAAAGCCCAATTGCAAGTTCAACAATTTGTGGCTCCAATTTTCCTTGATGTCTTTTGTACTTTTTTGCCAGTATGGATTTGAAATGGGTCTTAAATTGTACTCTTTATGGTCTTAAAAAGTCTTAAATTTGACTTGTTGAAACCTGCAGAGACCCCGAGATGAACAAACTGCGACACGAGCAATAACCGCAACCGTTATCCTCTTCTGTGCTTCAGATTGACGGTTCAACTCTGCGGACCCTGTGCATGCAGCACGGCCCCCTGATCACATTCCACCTCAACCTGACGCAGGGGAACGCCGTGGTGCGCTACAGCTCCAAGGACGAGGCCGCCAAGGCCCAGAAGTCTCTGCACATGTAAGACTCGAGAAAAGGGAGCTGAGATTTTAGAATTCCTCTTTTTTTTTTTTTCACCAAGCAAAGAAAGTAAAAAGGAAACTAAGCTTCTTCTTGTAAACGGTGGTTGGATTTCCCTCAGATTTGGTTGAGGTCATGGTTGGCCGTAGTTGTTCAGGAAGCAAAAATACAACAATGAGTGACCTTTCGTTTTTCACGAGCAGCTGCAGGAATTGTCCTCGGGGTGTTTTAGAGCTGCAACTAACGATTACTTTCGTAATCGATTAATCTGTCGATTATTTCCTCGATTAATCGATTAATCGTTTGGTTCAGAAAACGTCAAAAATGTCAAAAAACGTTGATCAGTGTTCGTCAAAGCTGGAAATGACGATCTTGTTTTGTCCACAAACCAAAATGATTCAGTTTTAATGATTTCTTTGTTTATGTGGAGCGAAGAAACAAAGGAAATATTCACATTTAAGAAGCTGAAACAATCAGAAATCTGGTTTTAATCATGTAAAAAAGCTTCAAACCGATTATCGTTTCAGCTCTAGGGTGTTTTCGAACTCAAAAAGAAGAGTGAAATCAGTTCAAAAACGTCTGTCAGGTGTATTCTGGCCCATGTTTACACACAGTTTCAGTTCCTTATTTTTTGCTCGGGTGGGGGTTTATTTCACCACCGTACGACGATTGATTTCCTCTTCTGTCCTATTCTAGGTGTGTGCTTGGAAACACCACTATCCTGGCGGAGTTTGCCGGAGAGGACGAGGTGAACCGCTTCTTTGCACAAGGTCAGTCGCTAGGGGCAAACACCACTAGTTGGCAGGCCAACCCAGGAACCAATCAGAATCGAATGGGAGGGGTAGCACACTCCCACTCCCATTCACTTGGCCAGTGGAGCAGCAGCAGCAGCGGCGGCGGCGGAGGTGGTGGAGGAAAGCCCAGCGGCGGCGACCTGCTGTGGGGCGGCGTGCCCCAGTACTCCAGCCTGTGGGGACCGCCCAACGGAGAGGACGCCCGCGTGATCGGGAGCCCGACCCCCATCAACACCCTGCTGCCTGGAGATCTACTGAGTGGGGAGTCCATGTAGGACGACGCCACGTTACACTAACAAGCGCCGGGTTCATGTAAGCCATCGGTGGGTGGAATCGGAGAAAAGAAAATACAAAACAAACAAACAAAAAAAAAAAACAACAGGAGCAAAACCCAAGCAAATCATGTGGCGATAATCAGTATCAATTTCAACTGTTTTGAACTGTGAATTGTGATTCAGAAGGAAAGGAGGGTCCCTACAACACAGACTTCAGCCTCCGCTCCTTCTGTTTTACCTTCGTTTTTTTTTAAAAATGGAAAAAAAAAAAAAAATTCTTTCCGTTTTTAGTATTTTTGTCAAAAACAACAAACTGAAATGAGACACAACAACACAAAGAAAACCTTTCAAGTATTTTTTACGTTTTTTTTTTTTTTTTATCCATATAAGTATACATGACGTTGTGTGTGTGAAGTGTGTTTAGGAGAAGAGAAGCAATCAAAGCTGCCATCTGAGACTTTCCCTTTCCCTCCAAATAATAACAATAATAATAATAATAATAATAATGAAATAAAATCACCCCAGAATAAGACTTTAAAAAAAAAAAAAACGACCATTCCCAGCATGTCCATGGCCAATGACCTTTACTCGTTATGTTTAACGTTGTTTTCCTCAGCACTGATATAAGCCTTAAGTGCTCTCTGGCCCAGGTCCTTCCCATGTCGCCTTTTTCTTTTATCTTTTTATTTTTTAAAAGTTGATTTTGTAAGTGAAGAAATGGCTGAAATCTTGCACAGTTTCACCTCTGAGCCAGCAAATGGTAACAGGACGCGATTGGAGACCAACTCTCGTCACTGGGCGGTTAGAAGGCCTGGCCCAGAATGTGACTGGCCCTACCTACCAATCATCAGCTTAATGATTTAATTTGTCTTCTCAAAAGGGATTGCTCAGCCGTTAAATTAAACCTTGTTGTTATTTTCCTCGTAGGTGTAGATCCAAGCGCAATTTTTATACGTCCGTCGCAACCTATAAGCTGAGAGAAGATTATTCGTCGACCCGTCGTTCGGTTTTGTTTCCGTACGTGACTCTTTGCGTGTCCGTCGGCACCCAATCATTCTGCGTCTGCAAAGCCCAGATCCTCCTTCTGTTGAATTTTCTAACGTCCTTTTAACTTTTGTTACGAAGCCCGGCAAGTCCGTACGATCGGGGGGGAGAAAAAACCGAACACAATTTCACCCGCGCGTGACGGTTCATTGTGCAATATATACCCCCCCCATAGACTCTTCTTCTTCTTCCGTCCACACTCGACGTCCGTTGGAGCTGGTTTCTCTTCTCAGCAAAAAGACTTTGGAACAAAAAAACTTTTCATAACTTGGATTCCCTCCATTCGCTGCCAGTCCCCCCCCCCCCCCCCCCACACCACCCTGAAACTGTTGGGAAAACTCTGCAAAGAGGAAGAAGAAGCGACTTTTGAACACGATGCATGCGGCAAGCTGTACTAAAGAGTGAAACTGGGTACGGAACAAATAATGCAACAACTTCCTCTCTGCGTGCCACAGCCACACCCAACAGAGACCGACTCCACAGTGGGATCGGAGGCTTCTGGGTATTCTGGCACGATACCAAATAAGAGGCGGGGGGTGTTTTCTCCTTCATGCAGTAGACCCCTAACGAGCGTCCCTCGCATTTTGGTACTGTATCGACAGAAGAGACTTTTATACGTTCAAAGGGTTTTTATCAAAGCACTTACGAAGAGCGAAACCGCTTCGACTGCAATCCACTAAATCAAAGACAGGAGCGGCAAAAAACACGGACGACAACAAAACGACGTTAAAAGTACTGTATCCCGTTTCTTGGACACGTGTGTGTAGCAGGATGAAGAGAAAACTCAAATGTACCTTTTTGACTTTTGGGCGAAGGGGGGGGGGGAGGGGGGGGGGAAACTGCAGTGTGATATTTCCCCCCCTCCAACCCACACACACACACACACACTTACAGACAAACACACACCTTCTTTGAACTTTAAGAAAGTAAGTATCACTGTTACTCCAAATGTTTCGCCTTGTTCCGTTTGGAGGCTCCAGACTCGATGAGTCAGAGTGGGGGGTGGGGGGTGGAGTGTCCACTGAGTGCCTCTGTAATGTCGTGGTCCTCTGGGTGTCGAGCGGCAGCCCCCCACCCCCCCCCCCACCGTTCTCCTCCTTGGGCTGCTCCACTTGACCCCCTCCCTCAGTTCGGTGGATCAGTGGCTCCTCCCAGGACTGGCCTATCATGGCTCTCTCTCCCACAGGCGGCGTCTCTAACCGGGGGGCCCCGCCTCCACTCAAACCCTGCCGTCATACCCCCCCCCCCCCACTCCTCCTCCATCTCTGAGTTCTTTGACACAAAGATCACATTAGCTGGAAGATGTACTAGTCATGTTTCTGGAATTTTTTGCCAGTGTGTTTTTTTTATTTTCATTGTTGTTGTTATTGTTATTGTTGTTGTTGTTGTTGTATTACATGCAGTGGTCTACAGAAATCCTGGCTGCTGAACTTAGCCCTTCACTGTTCATATGCAGAAACACTTTGGTCAGAGGTGCCTCTGTATGTTCACCCTGTGCGCCGTCGAATTCCTAAAACGAGGATCGACGCTCGCAGACCAGTTATTGATTGTCTTATTTTTTTATTGTTTTTTTTTTTTTTACTGATCATTACAGCGTTTGACAGTATTCTGTAGTACTTCCAGGTTAGTATCTTGAGATGTGTAAAAAAAACTAGGGTGTGGGTGCGTGTGTCGCTCCAAGCTGCTCCGCCTGCCCCGCCAGGCTGTCCCCACCCCCCCACCACCGTTTCCCTTTGCCTAGCTGCTACGCTATAACCTCCTCCTCCTCCTCCTCCTCCTGCACCTCAACCAGACCCAGTAGCACGGGCACTAACCAGGCACCAACAGGCCCTCGTATCTGTTTCTATGCAAAAAAAGACTAGAGGCTTGAAAGGGCCTTTCAGCAAACCCTGACGCTCTCCGTCAGCACTTCGCAGCGGCCGCCGTATCCGTAAAAGCTCGGCCGTTCTTACGAAAGTCCTGCAAACTTTCGTCAAAGGCTCGGCCTTTTTTCTCTCTGCGCTGAAGACACTTTGTGTCCAGCTTGATCTCAGGGTAGGGGAGTCGATGATACCAAGTATGAGAATGCAGCTCTCCGTATCCGTCCCTTTCTACTGTGAGAGCAAAGTCTTTAATCCTCAATTGAAAAGGCTGCGCATTCGATTCCTTTTCTCGCAAACGTGGCCTCGATGCGACGATGTGTTTTAAAACGACGCCAATGTCGCGTGCCAACAAAGATTTGGGGGCGAGTCGCGCTGCGCTCGCGTTTCCCTGTTCGGAGGAGATTCGATGACCTTTGCGGAGGTGGCAGCGTCGGGGGGGGGGGGGGAGGACAGGAGGGATCAAACACGTGGGGCGGCAGCAGCATCCTCACCCTGAAAAAATGACTGAGATTCTTTTTTTTGTTATGCTTTTATGGGGAAACGACCCCCGCCACGCTAAGGCCGAAAAAATCGACTCAGTTGTGCGGGGGTTCCAGTTTGCTACAGTGCACAGTTGCTGATGGGTAATCCCGGGTACATATTTTTTTAAAAACCAAAAATGAAAATTGCATTTTAACGTCATTTTTATGAAGTTTGACATAAAAATCTTTTAAAAAATGCGTAAAAAAAATCTAAGTGATAAAAAAAAAAAAAAAAGATGTATATGTTAAAGCTCTGCACTTATAGCTGAAACGTCTCCGGTCATCAGCTTCTACGACCACCATCTAAAGGACGTAGACCGCTCGGTGGCCGGGGTGCCTTTTTTTGTGGATGCTGTATTTATCTCATGTTTTTTTTTGTTGTTTGTTGTTTTTCTTTACGTTTGTGTTCCTCGCTCAAAGCAGGACTCAGCTGAACTGTACATTTCCACAGACCCAGATGGCTTTGGGCTCACTGTATCAGCCTCACTCCCCTCACTCTGCATCAGCAAGAGGTGGAGGGCGGGCGGGCGGGGGGGGGGGGTGCATTTCAAGAGGTACAAAAAGTCTTAAGGAGCATTTTTAAAAGAAAAACGTTTAAAAATGGAATAAAAAAAAACAGGAAAAAGGCTACCTTTTCAGGACGCGCAGTCCTGCAGCACACAAGCAAAAATCACTATTGCCTGTTTCTGTAACTGCCTTTTGATCCAAGCTCAGACAGACCCAATAGCCCGAGGACCTCCCAGCATCCTGTACTAACTGGAGAACCCTGACAGTGACGTGGGTTTTCCCGTGCTGCACCAGCATCGAGAGGCTCTCCTCTCTACAGCTCTTGTTCCAGAGAACGGTATATAATGTATGTATATACCAGTACATATACGTGTATACTGTGAGTTAACGCTGTGTCGTTGAAAAAAAAACATTTCTGACTTCTTGGATCATAACCTCTGAATTTTTTTTTTTTTGTCGTCGTCGTCGTTTTTTTTTGTAACGTCTTATTTTAATACAACTGAAAAAAAAAAAAGTTTAAAAAAAAAAAGAGCAATATGTATTTTCCCCGCAAATAAGTGATAGAAAGGAGAGAATTGGGGTCGGGTGTAAACTGATACTTGATTTGATTGAAAGCTGCATCGTCGTTATATGGAGCTGGATATGCACGTTCTGGTTTTTTCGATGACATATTGCAGTACTTTTGAAGTGCTCGTACTGTATATATGTGTATTTGTGTTGTTTAAAAATGACCCTGTTGTCTAAAAGCCCCCCCCCCCCCGCCCTCTAACCTGAATCACCTGGTTTGATGCACATTTTTACCCAGTTGATGAAAAAATCAAACATATCAAAAACAAAACAAAAAAATATTGAACGCAAATACTTGAATCATGGAGCGCCAATAACGTAATGTGAAGTCCTTTTTTTTTTTGTTCTCTCCATCTGACAGGTACACCCGAGGGGCTTTTAGAGGATAACTAAAAAAAAAAAAAAAATATTATCGCATTAAGTTACAAAAAAAGTCATCGTAGATGACGTCGAGTCGGATGTTTGTGTGAACGTGTGCGTGCGGGGGCACACGTCCTGCTGTCCATGTTCAGTTCCGCTCACTATGTTTTTGTTGTTTTTTGTTTGTTTTTCTGTCCAAAAAAACGAATCTCGCAGACGTTTATTATTCTCTTCTAACGTTGCACTGAGTGTCTTTCGACCCCTCGCTCAGCCAATCGCAGACGGAACCCGGTCTAAGTACGGGAGGGGAGATGGTGACAATTCACGTGTACATGTTTACTCAAGGACTTAATGGATTTGTTTTTATTATGATGATTATTATTGTTATTATTCTATCTGTAAAAAGTTTATCTACCTTATAGTGGCTTTTATTGTGGAATAATCCAAATACAAGGATTATTGTTGAGTATTGCACCATTTTTGTTTCCACTTATAGAAAAAAAGAAAATAGTAAAAAAAAAAAATTATAATAAAAGAAAAACAACAAAAAAAACTACAAAAATGGAGTAAAAAAACAAAGAAAGAACTGTTGCCATAGATAGATGTAGAAGGAGTTAGTGATTCCCGTGTTAACGATGACGAGGGAAATGGAAAAGGGATAAAGTTTGGGAGGTGAGTTTGTTACAGGACTCATTTCAGAGGTGCCTAACTTTTCTGTTCTCGTTTTTTGCAAAAATAAAAAAAGCCACTCGTCGTTTACAAGCGTTTCGTTTGTCTGAAGTTCAAGAAGAAGAAGAAGAAAAACACTTTATTTAGTTTATGACGGGAATGTTGTGTAAAAAGGTAAAAAAAAAAAAAAAAAAAAAAATCATCTTCCATCAAATATGGACATGAAAATCTTTGCAAAAATGAAGATTTATGCTACTTTTCAGAACTCTGGGATTGATCAGTGTTGTGTCATACTTGAGTTTTTACGTTCTCTCTCCTCAGTGTGGACAGACGATCTCTATCTCCGTGTTATTGACTCGTTTTCTGTGAGCGACGCCGTTTCGCTCACCATCTTGCACACTCTTAAAAGATGTGGATTTTTGTCTCAGGAAGGCCAGGGTTCCAGATACCAACTCCATCATTTTAATGTTTGTATGGAAAAAGACAAAAAAAAGACAAAAAAAAAAAAACTGAACGCAACTGAAAAACAGTTAAACTCCAAGAAAAGCACTGAAGGTTCTAAGTTTAACAGAATATAGAAAAACCATCCGTAGCAAGTGACATATTTACCAAATAAGACTGAGAATCAGTGCTTTACGTGTGAAATCTATGTAGAAATTGCTTTACATTTAAAAACAAACAGTGATCAATGTTTTGATGAAGATTTGTTGTTTTTTTCGATGCTTTTTTCGACTCATCGTCCACGAGCATTGTGCAAAGAAGTTTTGTTTCTGAATGGTCTCTCCCGTCCCGAGAGATCTCCTCATGTATCGGGGACGCATTTCAGATGTTGATGTGGAGGAATTAAAAAAACAAAAAACAAAGTTGGTTGTTAAAAAGGATCATGATCTATGCACAAGTTGGGAGGAAAGAGTCCAAACGTCGTCGCCTGTAACGCTGACGTTTGTCCGACTCGGACTCTAGGGTTCAGGGTTCTCCTTTTACATTCTCATTTTTTTCCTCTTGCTCAGATTTCCCCCGTATCGTTGTCCTCATCTAATGTTTTAGCAAAACCTTTACATTGCATCGTCATGCTGTGTAATCCTTAACCAATGAGCGCTTATCCTTCTGCTAAAGCACTGTGGGTCGTACTGAGAAAAAAAACAAACAAACAAGAAAAAAAGCCCATGACTTTTAAGGCTGTCTGTTTTTTAAGGGAGGGAGGAATCGAGGGTTCTTTGCCTTTTGCCTTTTTCTTTACTTTGAAAACAAAAACATCAAGGAAAAATGTCTGTAACTGAAATACAAAGTTGTGGCTTTTAATGTTTTTCTTTTTTTTTTTCTCCTCCTCATAGAATGTGATTGTTAAGGACATGCACCAGGAAACAAAAATGTTTCCATTGATTTGGAGCTTCTTTCTGACGATATTAATAAATTACAACATTTTCTTGGCTGTTACTTGTTGTCTCGTTTTGTCTTATTTTGTCTGAACCACCGCTTGATTTACTGTTACACAAATGAGGGGATTATTGCTGAATGGCTACATTGTCGTTATGATTGTCAGAGGAGAACTGCCAGACTGGTGCGAGATGATAGAAAGGCAACATAGTATAGTATGTCGTTTTTGTCAAATTTTGTGCCAAATTTTTTTCTCCAAAAATGGTCACATTATGGAGTACTAGTATAGTATAACGTACTACATCGTATAGTATGATGTTTTTGTCAAGTTTTGGACCAAAAAACGTTTTTCAAAAAAATGGTCAGATTTTGGACGACATAGTATAGTATGTCGTTTTTGTCAAATTTTGGACCAAAATTTTTTTCTCCAAAAATGGTCACATTATGGAGACATACTATAGTATAACGTACTACATGGTATAGTATGACGTTTTTGTCAAGTTTTGTGCCAAATTTTTTTCTCCAAAAAAACGTTTTTCAAAAAAATGGTCAGATTTTAGACGACATAGTATAGTATGTCGTTTTTGTCAAATTTTGGACCAAATTTTTTTCTCCAAAAATGGTCACATTATGGAGTACTAGTATAGTATAACGTACTACATAGTATAGTATGACGTTTTTGTCAAGTTTTGGACCAAAAAAACGTTTTTCAAAAAAATGGTCAGATTTTGGACGACATAGTATAGTATGTCGTTTTTGTCAAATTTTGGACCAAAATTTTTTTCTCCAAAAATGGTCACATTATGGAGTACTAGTATAGTATAACGTACTACATAGTATAGTATGACGTTTTTGTCAAGTTTTGGACCAAAAAAACGTTTTTCAAAAAAATGGTCAGATTTTGGACGACATAGTATAGTATGTCGTTTTTGTCAAATTTTGTGCCAAAATTTTTTTCTCCAAAAATGGTCACATTATGGAGTACTAGTATAGTATAACGTACTACATAGTATAGTATGACGTTTTTGTCAAGTTTTGGACCAAAAAAACGTTTTTCAAAAAAATGGTCAGATTTTGGACGACATAGTATAGTATGTCGTTTTTGTCAAATTTTGGACCAAAATTTTTTTCTCCAAAAATGGTCACATTATGGAGTACGAGTATAGTATAACGTACTACATAGTATAGTATGACGTTTTTGTCAAGTTTTGGACCAAAAAAACGTTTTTCAAAAAAATGGTCAGATTTTGGACGACATAGTATAGTATGTCGTTTTTGTCAAATTTTGTGCCAAAATTTTTTTCTCCAAAAATGGTCACATTATGGAGTACTAGTATAGTATAACGAACTACATAGTATAGTATGACGTTTTTGTCAAGTTTTGGACCAAAAAACGTTTTTCAAAAAAATGGTCAGATTTTGGACGACATAGTATAGTATGTCGTTTTTGTCAAATTTTGGACCAAATTTTTTTCTCCAAAAATGGTCACATTATGGAGTACTAGTATAGTATAACGTACTACATAGTATAGTATGACGTTTTTGTCAAGTTTTGGACCAAAAAAACGTTTTTCAAAAAAATGGTCAGACTTTGGACGACATAGTATAGTATGTCGTTTTTGTCAAATTTTGGACCAACATTTTTTTCTCCAAAAATGGTCACATTATGGAGTACTAGTATAGTATAACGTACTACATAGTATAGTATGACGTTTTTGTCAAGTTTTGGACCAAAAAAACGTTTTTCAAAAAAATGGTCAGATTTTGGACGACATAGTATAGTATGTCGTTTTTGTCAAATTTTGTGCCAAAAATTTTTTCTCCAAAAATGGTCACATTATGGAGTACTAGTATAGTATAACGAACTACATAGTATAGTATGACGTTTTTGTCAAGTTTTGGACCAAAAAAACGTTTTTCAAAAAAATGGTCAGATTTTGGACGACATAGTATAGTATGTCGTTTTTGTCAAATTTTGGACCAAATTTTTTTCTCCAAAAATGGTCACATTATGGAGTACTAGTATAGTATAACGAACTACATAGTATAGTATGACGTTTTTGTCAAGTTTTGGACCAAAAAAACGTTTTTCAAAAAAATGGTCAGATTTTGGACGACATAGTATAGTATGTCGTTTTTGTCCAATTTTGGACCAAAATTTTTTTCTCCAAAAATGGTCACATTATGGAGTACTAGTATAGTATAACGTACTACATAGTATAGTATGACGTTTTTGTCAAGTTTTGGACCAAAAAAACGTTTTTCAAAAAAATGGTCAGATTTTGGACGACATAGTATAGTATGTCGTTTTTGTCAAATTTTGGACCAAAAGTTTTTTTCTCCAAAAATGGTCACATTATGGAGTACTAGTGTAGTATAACGTACTACATAGTTTAGTATGACGTTTTTGTCAAGTTTTGGACCAAAAAAACGTTTTTCAAAAAAATGGTCAGATTTTGGACGACATAGTATATATAGTATGTCGTTTTTGTCAAATTTTGTGCCAAAATTTTTTTCTCCAAAAATGGTCACATTATGGAGTACTAGTATAGTATAACGTACTACATAGTATAGTATGACGTTTTTGTCAAGTTTTGGACCAAAAAAACGTTTTTCAAAAAAATGGTCAGATTTTGGACGACATAGTATAGTATGTCGTTTTTGTCAAATTTTGGACCAAAATTTTTTTCTCCAAAAATGGTCACATTATGGAGTACTAGTATAGTATAACGTACTACATAGTATAGTATGACGTCTTTGTCAAGTTTTGGACCAAAAAAACGTTTTTCAAAAAAATGGTCAGATTTTGGACGACATAGTATAGTATGTCGTTTTTGTCAAATTTTGTGCCAAAATTTTTTTCTCCAAAAATGGTCACATTATGGAGTACTAGTATAGTATAACGTACTACATAGTATAGTATGACGTTTTTGTCAAGTTTTGGACCAAAAAAACGTTTTTCAAAAAAATGGTCAGATTTTGGACGACATAGTATAGTATGTCGTTTTTGTCAAATTTTGGACCAAAAGTTTTTTTCTCCAAAAATGGTCACATTATGGAGTACTAGTATAGTATAACGTACTACATAGTATAGTATGACGTTTTTGTCAAGTTTTGGACCAAAAAAACGTTTTTCAAAAAAATGGTCAGATTTTGGACGACATAGTATAGTATGTCGTTTTTGTCAAATTTTGGACCAAAATTTTTTTCTCCAAAAATGGTCACATTAGGGAGTACTAGTATAGTATAACGTACTACATAGTATAGTATGACGTTTTTGTCAAGTTTTGGACCAAAAAAACGTTTTTCAAAAAAATGGTCAGATTTTGGACGACATAGTATAGTATGTCGTTTTTGTCAAATTTTGGACCAAAATTTTTTTCTCCAAAAATGGTCACATTATGGAGTACTAGTATAGTATAACGTACTACATAGTATAGTATGACGTTTTGTCAAGTTTTGGACCAAAAAAACGTTTTTCAAAAAAATGGTCAGATTTTGGACGACATAGTATAGTATGTCGTTTTTGTCAAATTTTGTGCCAAAATTTTTTTCTCCAAAAATGGTCACATTATGGAGTACTAGTATAGTATAACGTACTACATAGTATAGTATGATGTTTTTGTCAAGTTTTGGAGCAAAAAAACGTTTTTCAAAAAAATGGTCAGATTTTGGACGACATAGTATAGTATGTCGTTTTTGTCAAATTTTGTGCCAAAAATTTTTTCTCCAAAAATGGTCACATTATGGAGTACTAGTATAGTATAACGTACTACATAGTATAGTATGACGTTTTTGTCAAGTTTTGGACCAAAAAAACGTTTTTCAAAAAAATGGTCAGATTTTGGACGACATAGTATAGTATGTCGTTTTTGTCAAATTTTGGACCAAAATTTTTTTCTCCAAAAATGGTCACATTATGGAGTACTAGTATAGTATAACATACTACATAGTATAGTATGACGTTTTTGTCAAGTTTTGGACCAAAAAAACGTTTTTCAAAAAAATGGTCAGATTTTGGACGACATAGTATGTCATTTTTGTCAAATTTTGGACCAAATTTTTTTCTCCAAAAATGGTCACATTATGGAGTACTAGTATAGTATAACGAACTACATAGTATAGTATGACGTTTTTGTCAAGTTTTGGACCAAAAAAACGTTTTTCAAAAAAATGGTCAGATTTTGGACGACATAGTATAGTATGTCGTTTTTGTCAAATTTTGTGCCAAAATTTTTTTCTCCAAAAATGGTCACATTATGGAGTACTAGTATAGTATAACGTACTACATAGTATAGTATGACGTTTTTGTCAAGTTTTGGACCAAAAAAACGTTTTTCAAAAAAATGGTCAGATTTTGGACGACATAGTATAGTATGTCGTTTTTGTCAAATTTTGGACCAAAATTTTTTTCTCCAAAAATGGTCACATTAGGGAGTACTAGTATAGTATAACGTACTACATAGTATAGTATGACGTTTTTGTCAAGTTTTGGACCAAAAAAACGTTTTTCAAAAAAATGGTCAGATTTTGGACGACATAGTATAGTATGTCGTTTTTGTCAAATTTTGGACCAAAAATTTTTTCTCCAAAAATGGTCACATTATGGAGTACTAGTATAGTATAACGTACTACATAGTATAGTATGACGTTTTTGTCAAGTTTTGGACCAAAAAAACGTTTTTCAAAAAAATGGTCAGATTTTGGACGACATAGTATAGTATGTCGTTTTTGTCAAATTTTGTGCCAAATTTTTTTTCTCCAAAAATGGTCACATTATGGAGTACTAGTATAGTATAACGTACTTCATAGTATAGTATGAAGTTTTTGTCAAGTTTTGGACCAAAAAAACGTTTTTCAAAAAAATGGTCAGATTTTGGACGACATAGTATAGTATGTCGTTTTTGTCAAATTTTGGACCAAAATTTTTTTCTCCAAAAATGGTCACATTATGGAGTACTAGTATAGTATAACGTACTACATCGTATAGTATGACGTTTTTGTCAAGTTTTGGACCAAAAAACGTTTTTCAAAAAAATGGTCAGATTTTGGACGACATAGTATAGTATGTCGTTTTTGTCAAATTTTGGACCAAAATTTTTTTCTCCAAAAATGGTCACATTATGGAGACATACTATAGTATAACGTACTACATGGTATAGTATGACGTTTTTGTCAAGTTTTGTGCCAAATTTTTTTCTCCAAAAAACGTTTTTCAAAAAAATGGTCAGATTTTAGACGACATAGTATAGTATGACGTTTTTGTCAAGTTTTGGACCAAAAAAACGTTTTTCGAAAAAATGGTCAGATTTTGGACGACATAGTATAGTATGTCGTTTTTGTCAAATTTTGGACCAAAATTTTTTTCTCCAAAAATGGTCACATTATGGAGTACTAGTATAGTATAACGAACTACATAGTATAGTATGACGTTTTTGTCAAGTTTTGGACCAAAAAACGTTTTTCAAAAAAATGGTCAGATTTTGGACGACATAGTATAGTATGTCGTTTTTGTCAAATTTTGTGCCAAATTTTTTTTCTCCAAAAATGGTCACATTATGGAGTACTAGTATAGTATAACGTACTTCATAGTATAGTATGAAGTTTTTGTCAAGTTTTGGACCAAAAAAACGTTTTTCAAAAAAATGGTCAGATTTTGGACGACATAGTATAGTATGTCGTTTTTGTCAAATTTTGGACCAAAATTTTTTTCTCCAAAAATGGTCACATTATGGAGTACTAGTATAGTATAACGTACTACATCGTATAGTATGACGTTTTTGTCAAGTTTTGGACCAAAAAACGTTTTTCAAAAAAATGGTCAGATTTTGGACGACATAGTATAGTATGTCGTTTTTGTCAAATTTTGGACCAAAATTTTTTTCTCCAAAAATGGTCACATTATGGAGACATACTATAGTATAACGTACTACATGGTATAGTATGACGTTTTTGTCAAGTTTTGTGCCAAATTTTTTTCTCCAAAAAACGTTTTTCAAAAAAATGGTCAGATTTTAGACGACATAGTATAGTATGACGTTTTTGTCAAGTTTTGGACCAAAAAAACGTTTTTCAAAAAAATGGTCAGATTTTGGACGACATAGTATAGTATGTCGTTTTTGTCCAATTTTGGACCAAAATTTTTTTCTCCAAAAATGGTCACATTATGGAGTACTAGTATAGTATAACGTACTACATAGTATAGTATGACGTTTTTGTCAAGTTTTGGACCAAAAAAACGTTTTTCAAAAAAATGGTCAGATTTTGGACGACATAGTATAGTATGTCGTTTTTGTCAAATTTTGGACCAAAAGTTTTTTTCTCCAAAAATGGTCACATTATGGAGTACTAGTATAGTATAACGTACTACATAGTATAGTATGACGTTTTTGTCAAGTTTTGGACCAAAAAAACGTTTTTCAAAAAAATGGTCAGATTTTGGACGACATAGTATATATAGTATGTCGTTTTTGTCAAATTTTGTGCCAAAATTTTTTTCTCCAAAAATGGTCACATTATGGAGTACTAGTATAGTATAACGTACTACATAGTATAGTATGACGTTTTTGTCAAGTTTTGGACCAAAAAAACGTTTTTCAAAAAAATGGTCAGATTTTGGACGACATAGTATAGTATGTCGTTTTTGTCAAATTTTGGACCAAAATTTTTTTCTCCAAAAATGGTCACATTATGGAGTACTAGTATAGTATAACGTACTACATAGTATAGTATGACGTCTTTGTCAAGTTTTGGACCAAAAAAACGTTTTTCAAAAAAATGGTCAGATTTTGGACGACATAGTATAGTATGTCGTTTTTGTCAAATTTTGTGCCAAAATTTTTTTCTCCAAAAATGGTCACATTATGGAGTACTAGTATAGTATAACGTACTACATAGTATAGTATGACGTTTTTGTCAAGTTTTGGACCAAAAAAACGTTTTTCAAAAAAATGGTCAGATTTTGGACGACATAGTATAGTATGTCGTTTTTGTCAAATTTTGGACCAAAAGTTTTTTTCTCCAAAAATGGTCACATTATGGAGTACTAGTATAGTATAACGTACTACATAGTATAGTATGACGTTTTTGTCAAGTTTTGGACCAAAAAAACGTTTTTCAAAAAAATGGTCAGATTTTGGACGACATAGTATAGTATGTCGTTTTTGTCAAATTTTGGACCAAAATTTTTTTCTCCAAAAATGGTCACATTAGGGAGTACTAGTATAGTATAACGTACTACATAGTATAGTATGACGTTTTTGTCAAGTTTTGGACCAAAAAAACGTTTTTCAAAAAAATGGTCAGATTTTGGACGACATAGTATAGTATGTCGTTTTTGTCAAATTTTGGACCAAAATTTTTTTCTCCAAAAATGGTCACATTATGGAGTACTAGTATAGTATAACGTACTACATAGTATAGTATGACGTTTTTGTCAAGTTTTGGACCAAAAAAACGTTTTTCAAAAAAATGGTCAGATTTTGGACGACATAGTATAGTATGTCGTTTTTGTCAAATTTTGTGCCAAAATTTTTTTCTCCAAAAATGGTCACATTATGGAGTACTAGTATAGTATAACGTACTACATAGTATAGTATGATGTTTTTGTCAAGTTTTGGACCAAAAAAACGTTTTTCAAAAAAATGGTCAGATTTTGGACGACATAGTATAGTATGTCGTTTTTGTCAAATTTTGTGCCAAAAAATTTTTCTCCAAAAATGGTCACATTATGGAGTACTAGTATAGTATAACGTACTACATAGTATAGTATGACGTTTTTGTCAAGTTTTGGACCAAAAAAACGTTTTTCAAAAAAATGGTCAGATTTTGGACGACATAGTATAGTATGTCGTTTTTGTCAAATTTTGGACCAAATTTTTTTTCTCCAAAAATGGTCACATTATGGAGTACTAATATAGTATAACATACTACATAGTATAGTATGACGTTTTTGTCAAGTTTTGGACCAAAAAAACGTTTTTCAAAAAAATGGTCAGATTTTGGACGACATAGTATAGTATGTCATTTTTGTCAAATTTTGGACCAAATTTTTTTCTCCAAAAATGGTCACATTATGGAGTACTAGTATAGTATAACGAACTACATAGTATAGTATGACGTTTTTGTCAAGTTTTGGACCAAAAAAACGTTTTTCAAAAAAATGGTCAGATTTTGGACGACATAGTATAGTATGTCGTTTTTGTCAAATTTTGTGCCAAAATTTTTTTCTCCAAAAATGGTCACATTATGGAGTACTAGTATAGTATAACGTACTACATAGTATAGTATGACGTTTTTGTCAAGTTTTGGACCAAAAAAACGTTTTTCAAAAAAATGGTCAGATTTTGGACGACATAGTATAGTATGTCGTTTTTGTCAAATTTTGGACCAAAATTTTTTTCTCCAAAAATGGTCACATTAGGGAGTACTAGTATAGTATAACGTACTACATAGTATAGTATGACGTTTTTGTCAAGTTTTGGACCAAAAAAACGTTTTTCAAAAAAATGGTCAGATTTTGGACGACATAGTATAGTATGTCGTTTTTGTCAAATTTTGGACCAAAAATTTTTTCTCCAAAAATGGTCACATTATGGAGTACTAGTATAGTATAACGTACTACATAGTATAGTATGACGTTTTTGTCAAGTTTTGGACCAAAAAAACGTTTTTCAAAAAAATGGTCAGATTTTGGACGACATAGTATAGTATGTCGTTTTTGTCAAATTTTGGACCAAAATTTTTTTCTCCAAAAATGGTCACATTATGGAGTACTAGTATAGTATAACGTACTACATCGTATAGTATGACGTTTTTGTCAAGTTTTGGACCAAAAAACGTTTTTCAAAAAAATGGTCAGATTTTGGACGACATAGTATAGTATGTCGTTTTTGTCAAATTTTGGACCAAAATTTTTTTCTCCAAAAATGGTCACATTATGGAGACATACTATAGTATAACGTACTACATGGTATAGTATGACGTTTTTGTCAAGTTTTGTGCCAAATTTTTTTCTCCAAAAAAACGTTTTTCAAAAAAATGGTCAGATTTTAGACGACATAGTATAGTATGTCGTTTTTGTCAAATTTTGGACCAGATTTTTTTCTCCAAAAATGGTCACATTATGGAGTACTAGTATAGTATAACGTACTACATAGTATAGTATGACGTTTTTGTCAAGTTTTGGACCAAAAAAAAGTTTTTCAAAAAAATGGTCAGATTTTGGACGACATAGTATAGTATGTCGTTTTTGTCAAATTTTGGACCAAAATTTTTTTCTCCAAAAATGGTCACATTATGGAGTACTAGTATAGTATAACGTACTACATAGTATAGTATGACGTTTTTGTCAAGTTTTGGACCAAAAAAACGTTTTTCAAAAAAATGGTCAGATTTTGGACGATATAGTATAGTATGTCGTTTTTGTCAAATTTTGGACCAAAATTTTTTTCTCCAAAAATGGTCACATTATGGAGTACTAGTATAGTTTAACGTACTACATAGTATAGTATGACGTTTTTGTCAAGTTTTGGACCAAAAAAAACGTTTTTCAAAAAAATGGTCAGATTTTGGACGACATAGTATAGTATGTCGTTTTTGTCAAATTTTGGACCAAATTTTTTTCTCCAAAAATGGTCACATTATGGAGTACTAGTATAGTATAACGAACTACATAGTATAGTATGACGTTTTTGTCAAGTTTTGGACCAAAAAAACGTTTTTCAAAAAAATGGTCAGATTTTGGACGACATAGTATAGTATGTCGTTTTTGTCAAATTTTGTGCCAAAATTTTTTTCTCCAAAAATGGTCACATTATGGAGTACTAGTATAGTATAACGTACTACATAGTATAGTATGACGTTTTTGTCAAGTTTTGGACCAAAAAAACGTTTTTCAAAAAATGGTCAGATTTTGGACGACATAGTATAGTATGTCGTTTTTGTCAAATTTTGGACCAAAATTTTTTTCTCCAAAAATGGTCACATTATGGAGTACGAGTATAGTATAACGTACTACATAGTATAGTATGACGTTTTTGTCAAGTTTTGGACCAAAAAAAACGTTTTTCAAAAAAATGGTCAGATTTTGGACGACATAGTATAGTATGTCGTTTTTGTCAAATTTTGTGCCAAAATTTTTTTCTCCAAAAATGGTCACATTATGGAGTACTAGTATAGTATAACGAACTACATAGTATAGTATGACGTTTTTGTCAAGTTTTGGACCAAAAAACGTTTTTCAAAAAAATGGTCAGATTTTGGACGACATAGTATAGTATGTCGTTTTTGTCAAATTTTGGACCAAATTTTTTTCTCCAAAAATGGTCACATTATGGAGTACTAGTATAGTATAACGTACTACATAGTATAGTATGACGTTTTTGTCAAGTTTTGGACCAAAAAAACGTTTTTCAAAAAAATGGTCAGATTTTGGACGACATAGTATAGTATGTCGTTTTTGTCAAATTTTGGACCAAAATTTTTTTCTCCAAAAATGGTCACATTAGGGAGTACTAGTATAGTATAACGTACTACATAGTATAGTATGACGTTTTTGTCAAGTTTTGGACCAAAAAAACGTTTTTCAAAAAAATGGTCAGATTTTGGACGACATAGTATAGTATGTCGTTTTTGTCAAATTTTGGACCAAAAATTTTTTCTCCAAAAATGGTCACATTATGGAGTACTAGTATAGTATAACGTACTACATAGTATAGTATGACGTTTTTGTCAAGTTTTGGACCAAAAAAACGTTTTTCAAAAAAATGGTCAGATTTTGGACGACATAGTATAGTATGTCGTTTTTGTCAAATTTTGGACCAAAATTTTTTTCTCCAAAAATGGTCACATTATGGAGTACTAGTATAGTATAACGAACTACATAGTATAGTATGACGTTTTTGTCAAGTTTTGGACCAAAAAACGTTTTTCAAAAAAATGGTCAGATTTTGGACGACATAGTATAGTATGTCGTTTTTGTCAAATTTTGTGCCAAATTTTTTTTCTCCAAAAATGGTCACATTATGGAGTACTAGTATAGTATAACGTACTTCATAGTATAGTATGAAGTTTTTGTCAAGTTTTGGACCAAAAAAACGTTTTTCAAAAAAATGGTCAGATTTTGGACGACATAGTATAGTATGTCGTTTTTGTCAAATTTTGGACCAAAATTTTTTTCTCCAAAAATGGTCACATTATGGAGTACTAGTATAGTATAACGTACTACATCGTATAGTATGACGTTTTTGTCAAGTTTTGGACCAAAAAAAACGTTTTTCAAAAAAATGGTCAGATTTTGGACGACATAGTATAGTATGTCGTTTTTGTCAAATTTTGGACCAAAATTTTTTTCTCCAAAAATGGTCACATTATGGAGTACTAGTATAGTATAACGTACTACATAGTATAGTATGACGTTTTTGTCAAGTTTTGGACCAAAAAAACGTTTTTCAAAAAAATGGTCAGATTTTGGACGACATAGTATAGTATGTCGTTTTTGTCAAATTTTGGACCAAAATTTTTTTCTCCAAAAATGGTCACATTATGGAGACATACTATAGTATAACGTACTACATGGTATAGTATGACGTTTTTGTCAAGTTTTGTGCCAAATTTTTTTCTCCAAAAAAACGTTTTTCAAAAAAATGGTCAGATTTTAGACGACATAGTATAGTATGTCGTTTTTGTCAAATTTTGGACCAGATTTTTTTCTCCAAAAATGGTCACATTATGGAGTACTAGTATAGTATAACGTACTACATAGTATAGTATGACGTTTTTGTCAAGTTTTGGACCAAAAAAAAGTTTTTCAAAAAAATGGTCAGATTTTGGACGACATAGTATAGTATGTCGTTTTTGTCAAATTTTGGACCAAAATTTTTTTCTCCAAAAATGGTCACATTATGGAGTACTAGTATAGTATAACGTACTACATAGTATAGTATGACGTTTTTGTCAAGTTTGGACCAAAAAAACGTTTTTCAAAAAAATGGTCAGATTTTGGACGACATAGTATAGTATGTCGTTTTTGTCAAATTTTGGACCAAAATTTTTTCTCCAAAAATGGTCACATTATGGAGTACTAGTATAGTATAACGTACTACATAGTATAGTATGACGTTTTTGTCAAGTTTTGGACCAAAAAACGTTTTTCAAAAAAATGGTCAGATTTTGGACGACATAGTATAGTATGTCGTTTTTGTCAAATTTTGGACCAAATTTTTTTCTCCAAAAATGGTCACATTATGGAGTACTAGTATAGTATAACGTACTACATAGTATAGTATGACGTTTTTGTCAAGTTTTGGACCAAAAAAACGTTTTTCAAAAAATGGTCAGATTTTGGACGACATAGTATAGTATGTCGTTTTTGTCAAATTTTGGACCAAAATTTTTTTCTCCAAAAATGGTCACATTATGGAGTACTAGTATAGTATAACGAACTACATAGTATAGTATGACGTTTTTGTCAAGTTTTGGACCAAAAAACGTTTTTCAAAAAAATGGTCAGATTTTGGACGACATAGTATAGTATGTCGTTTTTGTCAAATTTTGTGCCAAATTTTTTTCTCCAAAAATGGTCACATTATGGAGTACGAGTATAGTATAACGTACTACATAGTATAGTATGACGTTTTTGTCAAGTTTTGGACCAAAAAAACGTTTTTCAAAAAAATGGTCAGATTTTGGACGACATAGTATAGTATGTCGTTTTTGTCAAATTTTGGACCAAAATTTTTTTCTCCAAAAATGGTCACATTATGGAGTACTAGTATAGTATAACGTACTACATCGTATAGTATGACGTTTTTGTCAAGTTTTGGACCAAAAAACGTTTTTCAAAAAATGGTCAGATTTTGGACGACATAGTATAGTATGTCGTTTTTGTCAAATTTTGGACCAAAATTTTTTTCTCCAAAAATGGTCACATTATGGAGACATACTATAGTATAACGTACTACATGGTATAGTATGACGTTTTTGTCAAGTTTTGTGCCAAATTTTTTTCTCCAAAAAAACGTTTTTCAAAAAAATGGTCAGATTTTAGACGACATAGTATAGTATGTCGTTTTTGTCAAATTTTGGACCAAATTTTTTTCTCCAAAAATGGTCACATTATGGAGTACTAGTATAGTATAACGTACTACATAGTATAGTATGACGTTTTTGTCAAGTTTTGGACCAAAAAAAAGTTTTTCAAAAAAATGGTCAGATTTTGGACGACATAGTATAATATGTCGTTTTTGTCAAATTTTGGACCAAAATTTTTTTCTCCAAAAATGGTCACATTATGGAGTACTAGTATAGTATAACGTACTACATAGTATAGTATGACGTTTTTGTCAAGTTTTGGACCAAAAAAACGTTTTTCAAAAAAATGGTCAGATTTTGGACGACATAGTATAGTATGTCGTTTTTGTCAAATTTTGGACCAAAATTTTTTTCTCCAAAAATGGTCACATTATGGAGTACTAGTATAGTATAACGTACTACATAGTATAGTATGACGTTTTTGTCAAGTTTTGGACCAAAAAAACGTTTTTCAAAAAAATGGTCAGATTTTGGACGACATAGTATAGTATGTCGTTTTTGTCAAATTTTGGACCAAATTTTTTTCTCCAAAAATGGTCACATTATGGAGTACTAGTATAGTATAACGAACTACATAGTATAGTATGACGTTTTTGTCAAGTTTTGGACCAAAAAAACGTTTTTCAAAAAATGGTCAGATTTTGGACGACATAGTATAGTATGTCGTTTTTGTCAAATTTTGTGCCAAAATTTTTTTCTCCAAAAATGGTCACATTATGGAGTACTAGTATAGTATAACGTACTACATAGTATAGTATGACGTTTTTGTCAAGTTTTGGACCAAAAAAACGTTTTTCAAAAAAATGGTCAGATTTTGGACGACATAGTATAGTATGTCGTTTTTGTCAAATTTTGGACCAAAATTTTTTTCTCCAAAAATGGTCACATTATGGAGTACGAGTATAGTATAACGTACTACATAGTATAGTATGACGTTTTTGTCAAGTTTTGGACCAAAAAAACGTTTTTCAAAAAAATGGTCAGATTTTGGACGACATAGTATAGTATGTCGTTTTTGTCAAATTTTGTGCCAAAATTTTTTTCTCCAAAAATGGTCACATTATGGAGTACTAGTATAGTATAACGAACTACATAGTATAGTATGACGTTTTTGTCAAGTTTTGGACCAAAAAACGTTTTTCAAAAAAATGGTCAGATTTTGGACGACATAGTATAGTATGTCGTTTTTGTCAAATTTTGGACCAAATTTTTTTCTCCAAAAATGGTCACATTATGGAGTACTAGTATAGTATAACGTACTACATAGTATAGTATGACGTTTTTGTCAAGTTTTGGACCAAAAAAAGTTTTTCAAAAAATGGTCAGACTTTGGACGACATAGTATAGTATGTCGTTTTTGTCAAATTTTGGACCAACATTTTTTTCTCCAAAAATGGTCACATTATGGAGTACTAGTATAGTATAACGTACTACATAGTATAGTATGACGTTTTTGTCAAGTTTTGGACCAAAAAAACGTTTTTCAAAAAAATGGTCAGATTTTGGACGACATAGTATAGTATGTCGTTTTTGTCAAATTTTGTGCCAAAAATTTTTTCTCCAAAAATGGTCACATTATGGAGTACTAGTATAGTATAACGAACTACATAGTATAGTATGACGTTTTTGTCAAGTTTTGGACCAAAAAAACGTTTTTCAAAAAAATGGTCAGATTTTGGACGACATAGTATAGTATGTCGTTTTTGTCAAATTTTGGACCAAATTTTTTTCTCCAAAAATGGTCACATTATGGAGTACTAGTATAGTATAACGAACTACATAGTATAGTATGACGTTTTTGTCAAGTTTTGGACCAAAAAACGTTTTTCAAAAAATGGTCAGATTTTGGACGACATAGTATAGTATGTCGTTTTTGTCAAATTTTGGACCAAAAGTTTTTTTCTCAAAAATGGTCACATTAGGGAGTACTAGTATAGTATAACGTACTACATAGTATAGTATGACGTTTTTGTCAAGTTTTGGACCAAAAAAACGTTTTTCAAAAAAATGGTCAGATTTTGGACGACATAGTATAGTATGTCGTTTTTGTCAAATTTTGGACCAAAAATTTTTTCTCCAAAAATGGTCACATTAGGGAGTACTAGTATAGTATAACGTACTACATAGTATAGTATGACGTTTTTGTCAAGTTTTGGACCAAAAAAACGTTTTTCAAAAAAATGGTCAGATTTTGGACGACATAGTATAGTATGTCGTTTTTGTCAAATTTTGGACCAAAATTTTTTTCTCCAAAAATGGTCACATTATGGAGTACTAGTATAGTATAACGAACTACATAGTATAGTATGACGTTTTTGTCAAGTTTTGGACCAAAAAACGTTTTTCAAAAAAATGGTCAGATTTTGGACGACATAGTATAGTATGTCGTTTTTGTCAAATTTTGTGCCAAATTTTTTTTCTCCAAAAATGGTCACATTATGGAGTACTAGTATAGTATAACGTACTTCATAGTATAGTATGAAGTTTTTGTCAAGTTTTGGACCAAAAAAACGTTTTTCAAAAAAATGGTCAGATTTTGGACGACATAGTATAGTATGTCGTTTTTGTCAAATTTTGGACCAAAATTTTTTTCTCCAAAAATGGTCACATTATGGAGTACTAGTATAGTATAACGTACTACATCGTATAGTATGACGTTTTTGTCAAGTTTTGGACCAAAAAACGTTTTTCAAAAAAATGGTCAGATTTTGGACGACATAGTATAGTATGTCGTTTTTGTCAAATTTTGGACCAAAATTTTTTTCTCCAAAAATGGTCACATTATGGAGACATACTATAGTATAACGTACTACATGGTATAGTATGACGTTTTTGTCAAGTTTTGTGCCAAATTTTTTTCTCCAAAAAAACGTTTTTCAAAAAAATGGTCAGATTTTAGACGACATAGTATAGTATGTCGTTTTTGTCAAATTTTGGACCAGATTTTTTTCTCCAAAAATGGTCACATTATGGAGTACTAGTATAGTATAACGTACTACATAGTATAGTATGACGTTTTTGTCAAGTTTTGGACCAAAAAAAGTTTTTCAAAAAAATGGTCAGATTTTGGACGACATAGTATAGTATGTCGTTTTTGTCAAATTTTGGACCAAAATTTTTTTCTCCAAAAATGGTCACATTATGGAGTACTAGTATAGTATAACGTACTACATAGTATAGTATGACGTTTTTGTCAAGTTTTGGACCAAAAAAACGTTTTTCAAAAAAATGGTCAGATTTTGGACGACATAGTATAGTATGTCGTTTTTGTCAAATTTTGGACCAAAATTTTTTTCTCCAAAAATGGTCACATTATGGAGTACTAGTATAGTTTAACGTACTACATAGTATAGTATGACGTTTTTGTCAAGTTTTGGACCAAAAAAACGTTTTCAAAAAAATGGTCAGATTTTGGACGACATAGTATAGTATGTCGTTTTTGTCAAATTTTGTGCCAAAATTTTTTTCTCCAAAAATGGTCACATTATGGAGTACTAGTATAGTATAACGTACTACATAGTATAGTATGACGTTTTTGTCAAGTTTTGGACCAAAAAAACGTTTTTCAAAAAATGGTCAGATTTTGGACGACATAGTATAGTATGTCGTTTTTGTCAAATTTTGGACCAAAATTTTTTTCTCCAAAAATGGTCACATTATGGAGTACGAGTATAGTATAACGTACTACATAGTATAGTATGACGTTTTTGTCAAGTTTTGGACCAAAAAAACGTTTTTCAAAAAAATGGTCAGATTTTGGACGACATAGTATAGTATGTCGTTTTTGTCAAATTTTGTGCCAAAATTTTTTCTCCAAAAATGGTCACATTATGGAGTACTAGTATAGTATAACGAACTACATAGTATAGTATGACGTTTTTGTCAAGTTTTGGACCAAAAAACGTTTTTCAAAAAAATGGTCAGATTTTGGACGACATAGTATAGTATGTCGTTTTTGTCAAATTTTGGACCAAATTTTTTTCTCCAAAAATGGTCACATTATGGAGTACTAGTATAGTATAACGTACTACATAGTATAGTATGACGTTTTTGTCAAGTTTTGGACCAAAAAAACGTTTTTCAAAAAAATGGTCAGATTTTGGACGACATAGTATAGTATGTCGTTTTTGTCAAATTTTGGACCAAAATTTTTTTCTCCAAAAATGGTCACATTAGGGAGTACTAGTATAGTATAACGTACTACATAGTATAGTATGACGTTTTTGTCAAGTTTTGGACCAAAAAAACGTTTTTCAAAAAATGGTCAGATTTTGGACGACATAGTATAGTATGTCGTTTTTGTCAAATTTTGGACCAAAAATTTTTCTCCAAAAATGGTCACATTATGGAGTACTAGTATAGTATAACGTACTACATAGTATAGTGACGTTTTTGTCAAGTTTTGGACCAAAAAAAACGTTTTTCAAAAAAAATGGTCAGATTTTGGACGACATAGTATAGTATGTCGTTTTTGTCAAATTTTGGACCAAAATTTTTTTCTCCAAAAATGGTCACATTATGGAGTACTAGTATAGTATAACGAACTACATAGTATAGTATGACGTTTTTGTCAGTTTTGGACCAAAAAACGTTTTTCAAAAAATGGTCAGATTTTGGACGACATAGTATAGTATGTCGTTTTTGTCAAATTTTGTGCCAAATTTTTTTCTCCAAAAATGGTCACATTATGGAGTACTAGTATAGTATAACGTACTTCATAGTATAGTATGAAGTTTTTTGTCAAGTTTTGGACCAAAAAAACGTTTTCAAAAAAATGGTCAGATTTTGGACGACATAGTATAGTATGTCGTTTTTGTCAAATTTTGGACCAAAATTTTTTTCTCCAAAAATGGTCACATTATGGAGTACTAGTATAGTATAACGTACTACATCGTATAGTATGACGTTTTTGTCAAGTTTTGGACCAAAAAAACGTTTTTCAAAAAAATGGTCAGATTTTGGACGACATAGTATAGTATGTCGTTTTTGTCAAATTTGGACCAAAATTTTTTTCTCCAAAAATGGTCACATTATGGAGTACTAGTATAGTATAACGTACTACATAGTATAGTATGACGTTTTTGTCAAGTTTTGGACCAAAAAAACGTTTTTCAAAAAAATGGTCAGATTTTGGACGACATAGTATAGTATGTCGTTTTTGTCA
This sequence comes from Microchirus variegatus, assembly GCF_963457635.1. Taxonomy (NCBI): domain Eukaryota; kingdom Metazoa; phylum Chordata; class Actinopteri; order Pleuronectiformes; family Soleidae; genus Microchirus; species Microchirus variegatus. Next base: position 17,257,269 of record NC_139824.1, read on the forward strand.
AATTTTGGACCAAATTTTTTTCTCCAAAAATGGTCACATTATGGAGACATACTATAGTATAACGTACTACATGGTATAGTATGACGTTTTTGTCAAGTTTTGTGCCAAATTTTTTTCTCCAAAAAAACGTTTTTCAAAAAAATGGTCAGATTTTAGACGACATAGTATAGTATGTCGTTTTTGTCAAATTTTGGACCAGATTTTTTTCTCCAAAAATGGTCACATTATGGAGTACTAGTATAGTATAACGTACTACATAGTATAGTATGACGTTTTTGTCAAGTTTTGGACCAAAAAAAAGTTTTTCAAAAAAATGGTCAGATTTTGGACGACATAGTATAGTATGTCGTTTTTGTCAAATTTTGGACCAAAATTTTTTTCTCCAAAAATGGTCACATTATGGAGTACTAGTATAGTATAACGTACTACATAGTATAGTATGACGTTTTTGTCAAGTTTTGGACCAAAAAAACGTTTTTCAAAAAAATGGTCAGATTTTGGAACGACATAGTATAGTATGTCGTTTTTGTCAAATTTTGGACCAAAATTTTTTTCTCCAAAAATGGTCACATTATGGAGTACTAGTATAGTATAACGTACTACATAGTATAGTATGACGTTTTTGTCAAGTTTTGGACCAAAAAAACGTTTTCAAAAAAATGGTCAGATTTTGGACGACATAGTATAGTAATGTCGTTTTTGGTCAAATTTTGGACCAAATTTTTTTCTCCAAAAATGGTCACATTATGGAGTACTAGTATAGTATAACGTACTACATAGTATAGTATGACGTTTTTGTCAAGTTTTGGACCAAAAAAAACGTTTTTCAAAAAAATGGTCAGATTTTGGACGACATAGTATAGTATGTCGTTTTTGTCAAATTTTGGACCAAAATTTTTTTCTCCAAAAATGGTCACATTATGGAGTACTAGTATAGTATAACGAACTACATAGTATAGTATGACGTTTTTGTCAAGTTTTGGACCAAAAAACGTTTTTCAAAAAAATGGTCAGATTTTGGACGACATAGTATAGTATGTCGTTTTTGTCAATTTTGTGCCAAATTTTTTTCTCCAAAAATGGTCACATTATGGAGTACGAGTATAGTATAACGTACTACATAGTATAGTATGACGTTTTTGTCAAGTTTTGACCAAAAAAACGTTTTTCAAAAAAATGGTCAGATTTTGGACGACATAGTATAGTATGTCGTTTTTGTCAAATTTTGGACCAAAATTTTTTTCTCCAAAAATGGTCACATTATGGAGTACTAGTATAGTATAACGTACTACATCGTATAGTATGACGTTTTTGTCAAGTTTTGGACCAAAAAACGTTTTTCAAAAAAATGGTCAGATTTTGGACGACATAGTATAGTATGTCGTTTTTGTCAAATTTTGGACCAAAATTTTTTTCTCCAAAAATGGTCACATTATGGAGACATACTATAGTATAACGTACTACATGGTATAGTATGACGTTTTTGTCAAGTTTTGTGCCAAATTTTTTTCTCCAAAAAAACGTTTTTCAAAAAAATGGTCAGATTTTAGACGACATAGTATAGTATGTCGTTTTTGTCAAATTTTGGACCAAATTTTTTTCTCCAAAAATGGTCACATTATGGAGTACTAGTATAGTATAACGTACTACATAGTATAGTATGACGTTTTTGTCAAGTTTTGGACCAAAAAAAAGTTTTTCAAAAAAATGGTCAGATTTTGGACGACATAGTATAATATGTCGTTTTTGTCAAATTTTGGACCAAAATTTTTTTCTCCAAAAATGGTCACATTATGGAGTACTAGTATAGTATAACGTACTACATAGTATAGTATGACGTTTTTGTCAAGTTTTGGACCAAAAAAACGTTTTTCAAAAAAATGGTCAGATTTTGGACGACATAGTATAGTATGTCGTTTTTGTCAAATTTTGGACCAAAATTTTTTTCTCCAAAAATGGTCACATTATGGAGTACTAGTATAGTATAACGTACTACATAGTATAGTATGACGTTTTTGTCAAGTTTTGGACCAAAAAAACGTTTTTCAAAAAAATGGTCAGATTTTGGACGACATAGTATAGTATGTCGTTTTTGTCAAATTTTGGACCAAATTTTTTTCTCCAAAAATGGTCACATTATGGAGTACTAGTATAGTATAACGAACTACATAGTATAGTATGACGTTTTTGTCAAGTTTTGGACCAAAAAAACGTTTTTCAAAAAAATGGTCAGATTTTGGACGACATAGTATAGTATGTCGTTTTTGTCAAATTTTGTGCCAAAATTTTTTTCTCCAAAAATGGTCACATTATGGAGTACTAGTATAGTATAACGTACTACATAGTATAGTATGACGTTTTTGTCAAGTTTTGGACCAAAAAAACGTTTTTCAAAAAAATGGTCAGATTTTGGACGACATAGTATAGTATGTCGTTTTTGTCAAATTTTGGACCAAAATTTTTTTCTCCAAAAATGGTCACATTATGGAGTACGAGTATAGTATAACGTACTACATAGTATAGTATGACGTTTTTGTCAAGTTTTGGACCAAAAAAACGTTTTTCAAAAAAATGGTCAGATTTTGGACGACATAGTATAGTATGTCGTTTTTGTCAAATTTTGTGCCAAAATTTTTTTCTCCAAAAATGGTCACATTATGGAGTACTAGTATAGTATAACGAACTACATAGTATAGTATGACGTTTTTGTCAAGTTTTGGACCAAAAAACGTTTTTCAAAAAAATGGTCAGATTTTGGACGACATAGTATAGTATGTCGTTTTTGTCAAATTTTGGACCAAATTTTTTTCTCCAAAAATGGTCACATTATGGAGTACTAGTATAGTATAACGTACTACATAGTATAGTATGACGTTTTTGTCAAGTTTTGGACCAAAAAAAGTTTTTCAAAAAAATGGTCAGACTTTGGACGACATAGTATAGTATGTCGTTTTTGTCAAATTTTGGACCAACATTTTTTTCTCCAAAAATGGTCACATTATGGAGTACTAGTATAGTATAACGTACTACATAGTATAGTATGTCGTTTTTGTCAAATTTTGTGCCAAAAATTTTTTCTCCAAAAATGGTCACATTATGGAGTACTAGTATAGTATAACGAACTACATAGTACGTTTTTGTCAAGTTTTGGACCAAAAAAACGTTTTTCAAAAAAATGGTCAGATTTTGGACGACATAGTATAGTATGTCGTTTTTGTCAAATTTTGGACCAAATTTTTTTCTCCAAAAATGGTCACATTATGGAGTACTAGTATAGTATAACGAACTACATAGTATAGTATGACGTTTTTGTCAAGTTTTGGACCAAAAAACGTTTTTCAAAAAAATGGTCAGATTTTGGACGACATAGTATAGTATGTCGTTTTTGTCAAATTTTGGACCAAAAGTTTTTTTCTCCAAAAATGGTCACATTAGGGAGTACTAGTATAGTATAACGTACTACATAGTATAGTATGACGTTTTTGTCAAGTTTTGGACCAAAAAAACGTTTTTCAAAAAAATGGTCAGATTTTGGACGACATAGTATAGTATGTCGTTTTTGTCAAATTTTGGACCAAAAATTTTTTCTCCAAAAATGGTCACATTAGGGAGTACTAGTATAGTATAACGTACTACATAGTATAGTATGACGTTTTTGTCAAGTTTTGGACCAAAAAAACGTTTTTCAAAAAAATGGTCAGATTTTGGACGACATAGTATAGTATGTCGTTTTTGTCAAATTTTGGACCAAAATTTTTTTCTCCAAAAATGGTCACATTATGGAGTACTAGTATAGTATAACGAACTACATAGTATAGTATGACGTTTTTGTCAAGTTTTGGACCAAAAAACGTTTTTCAAAAAAATGGTCAGATTTTGGACGACATAGTATAGTATGTCGTTTTTGTCAAATTTTGTGCCAAATTTTTTTTCTCCAAAAATGGTCACATTATGGAGTACTAGTATAGTATAACGTACTTCATAGTATAGTATGAAGTTTTTGTCAAGTTTTGGACCAAAAAAACGTTTTTCAAAAAAATGGTCAGATTTTGGACGACATAGTATAGTATGTCGTTTTTGTCAAATTTTGGACCAAAATTTTTTTCTCCAAAAATGGTCACATTATGGAGTACTAGTATAGTATAACGTACTACATCGTATAGTATGACGTTTTTGTCAAGTTTTGGACCAAAAAACGTTTTTCAAAAAAATGGTCAGATTTTGGACGACATAGTATAGTATGTCGTTTTTGTCAAATTTTGGACCAAAATTTTTTTCTCCAAAAATGGTCACATTATGGAGACATACTATAGTATAACGTACTACATGGTATAGTATGACGTTTTTGTCAAGTTTTGTGCCAAATTTTTTTCTCCAAAAAAACGTTTTTCAAAAAAATGGTCAGATTTTAGACGACATAGTATAGTATGTCGTTTTTGTCAAATTTTGGACCAGATTTTTTTCTCCAAAAATGGTCACATTATGGAGTACTAGTATAGTATAACGTACTACATAGTATAGTATGACGTTTTTGTCAAGTTTTGGACCAAAAAAAAGTTTTTCAAAAAAATGGTCAGATTTTGGACGACATAGTATAGTATGTCGTTTTTGTCAAATTTTGGACCAAAATTTTTTTCTCCAAAAATGGTCACATTATGGAGTACTAGTATAGTATAACGTACTACATAGTATAGTATGACGTTTTTGTCAAGTTTTGGACCAAAAAAACGTTTTTCAAAAAAATGGTCAGATTTTGGACGACATAGTATAGTATGTCGTTTTTGTCAAATTTTGGACCAAAATTTTTTTCTCCAAAAATGGTCACATTATGGAGTACTAGTATAGTATAACGTACTACATAGTATAGTATGACGTTTTTGTCAAGTTTTGGACCAAAAAAACGTTTTTCAAAAAAATGGTCAGATTTTGGACGACATAGTATAGTATGTCGTTTTTGTCAAATTTTGGACCAAATTTTTTTCTCCAAAAATGGTCACATTATGGAGTACTAGTATAGTATAACGAACTACATAGTATAGTATGACGTTTTTGTCAAGTTTTGGACCAAAAAAAACGTTTTTCAAAAAAATGGTCAGATTTTGGACGACATAGTATAGTATGTCGTTTTTGTCAAATTTTGTGCCAAAATTTTTTTCTCCAAAAATGGTCACATTATGGAGTACTAGTATAGTATAACGTACTACATAGTATAGTATGACGTTTTTGTCAAGTTTTGGACCAAAAAAACGTTTTTCAAAAAAATGGTCAGATTTTGGACGACATAGTATAGTATGTCGTTTTTGTCAAATTTTGGACCAAAATTTTTTTCTCCAAAAATGGTCACATTATGGAGTACGAGTATAGTATAACGTACTACATAGTATAGTATGACGTTTTTGTCAAGTTTTGGACCAAAAAAACGTTTTTCAAAAAAATGGTCAGATTTTGGACGACATAGTATAGTATGTCGTTTTTGTCAAATTTTGGACCAAATTTTTTTCTCCAAAAATGGTCACATTATGGAGTACTAGTATAGTATAACGTACTACATAGTATAGTATGACGTTTTTGTCAAGTTTTGGACCAAAAAAAGTTTTTCAAAAAAATGGTCAGACTTTGGACGACATAGTATAGTATGTCGTTTTTGTCAAATTTTGGACCAACATTTTTTTCTCCAAAAATGGTCACATTATGGAGTACTAGTATAGTATAACGTACTACATAGTATAGTATGACGTTTTTGTCAAGTTTTGGACCAAAAAAACGTTTTTCAAAAAAATGGTCAGATTTTGGACGACATAGTATAGTATGTCGTTTTTGTCAAATTTTGTGCCAAAAATTTTTTCTCCAAAAATGGTCACATTATGGAGTACTAGTATAGTATAACGAACTACATAGTATAGTATGACGTTTTTGTCAAGTTTTGGACCAAAAAAACGTTTTTCAAAAAAATGGTCAGATTTTGGACGACATAGTATAGTATGTCGTTTTTGTCAAATTTTGGACCAAATTTTTTTCTCCAAAAATGGTCACATTATGGAGTACTAGTATAGTATAACGAACTACATAGTATAGTATGACGTTTTTGTCAAGTTTGGACCAAAAAACGTTTTTCAAAAAAATGGTCAGATTTTGGACGACATAGTATAGTATGTCGTTTTTGTCCAATTTTGGACCAAAATTTTTTTCTCCAAAAATGGTCACATTATGGAGTACTAGTATAGTATAACGTACTACATAGTATAGTATGACGTTTTTGTCAAGTTTTGGACCAAAAAAAACGTTTTTCAAAAAATGGTCAGATTTTGGACGACATAGTATAGTATGTCGTTTTTGTCAAATTTTGGACCAAAAGTTTTTTTCTCCAAAAATGGTCACATTATGGAGTACTAGTATAGTATAACGTACTACATAGTATAGTATGACGTTTTTGTCAAGTTTTGGACCAAAAAAACGTTTTTCAAAAAAATGGTCAGATTTTGGACGACATAGTATATATAGTATGTCGTTTTTGTCAAATTTTGTGCCAAAATTTTTTTCTCCAAAAATTGTCACATTATGGAGTACTAGTATAGTATAACGTACTACATAGTATAGTATGACGTTTTTGTCAAGTTTTGGACCAAAAAAACGTTTTCAAAAAAATGGTCAGATTTTGGACGACATAGTATAGTATGTCGTTTTTGTCAAATTTTGGACCAAAATTTTTTTCTCCAAAAATGGTCACATTATGGAGTACTAGTATAGTATAACGTACTACATAGTATAGTATGACGTCTTTGTCAAGTTTTGGACCAAAAAAACGTTTTTCAAAAAAATGGTCAGATTTTGGACGACATAGTATAGTATGTCGTTTTGTCAAATTTTGTGCCAAAATTTTTTCTCCAAAAATGGTCACATTATGGAGTACTAGTATAGTATAACGTACTACATAGTATAGTATGACGTTTTTGTCAAGTTTTGGACCAAAAAAACGTTTTTCAAAAAAATGGTCAGATTTTGGACGACATAGTATATATAGTATGTCGTTTTTGTCAAATTTTGTGCCAAAATTTTTTTCTCCAAAAATTGTCACATTATGGAGTACTAGTATAGTATAACGTACTACATAGTATAGTATGACGTTTTTGTCAAGTTTTGGACCAAAAAAACGTTTTTCAAAAAAATGGTCAGATTTTGGACGACATAGTATAGTATGTCGTTTTTGTCAAATTTTGGACCAAAATTTTTTTCTCCAAAAATGGTCACATTATGGAGTACTAGTATAGTATAACGTACTACATAGTATAGTATGACGTCTTTGTCAAGTTTTGGACCAAAAAAACGTTTTTCAAAAAAATGGTCAGATTTTGGACGACATAGTATAGTATGTCGTTTTTGTCAAATTTTGTGCCAAAATTTTTTTCTCCAAAAATGGTCACATTATGGAGTACTAGTATAGTATAACGTACTACATAGTATAGTATGACGTTTTTGTCAAGTTTTGGACCAAAAAAACGTTTTTCAAAAAAATGGTCAGATTTTGGACGACATAGTATAGTATGTCGTTTTTGTCAAATTTTGGACCAAAAGTTTTTTTCTCCAAAAATGGTCACATTATGGAGTACTAGTATAGTATAACGTACTACATAGTATAGTATGACGTTTTTGTCAAGTTTTGGACCAAAAAAAACGTTTTTCAAAAAAATGGTCAGATTTTGGACGACATAGTATAGTATGTCGTTTTTGTCAAATTTTGGACCAAAATTTTTTTCTCCAAAAATGGTCACATTAGGGAGTACTAGTATAGTATAACGTACTACATAGTATAGTATGACGTTTTTGTCAAGTTTTGGACCAAAAAAACGTTTTTCAAAAAAATGGTCAGATTTTGGACGACATAGTATAGTATGTCGTTTTTGTCAAATTTTGGACCAAAAATTTTTTCTCCAAAAATGGTCACATTATGGAGTACTAGTATAGTATAACGTACTACATAGTATAGTATGACGTTTTTGTCAAGTTTTGGACCAAAAAAACGTTTTTCAAAAAAATGGTCAGATTTTGGACGACATAGTATAGTATGTCGTTTTTGTCAAATTTTGGACCAAATTTTTTTCTCCAAAAATGGTCACATTATGGAGTACTAGTATAGTATAACGTACTACATAGTATAGTATGACGTTTTTGTCAAGTTTTGGACCAAAAAACGTTTTTCAAAAAAATGGTCAGATTTTGGACGACATAGTATAGTATGTCGTTTTTGTCAAATTTTGTGCCAAATTTTTTTTCTCCAAAAATGGTCACATTATGGAGTACTAGTATAGTATAACGTACTTCATAGTATAGTATGAAGTTTTTGTCAAGTTTTGGACCAAAAAAACGTTTTTCAAAAAAATGGTCAGATTTTGGACGACATAGTATAGTATGTCGTTTTTGTCAAATTTTGGACCAAAATTTTTTCTCCAAAAATGGTCACATTATGGAGTACTAGTATAGTATAACGTACTACATCGTATAGTATGACGTTTTTGTCAAGTTTTGGACCAAAAAACGTTTTTCAAAAAAATGGTCAGATTTTGGACGACATAGTATAGTATGTCGTTTTTGTCAAATTTTGGACCAAAATTTTTTTCTCCAAAAATGGTCACATTATGGAGACATACTATAGTATAACGTACTACATGGTATAGTATGACGTTTTTGTCAAGTTTTGTGCCAAATTTTTTTCTCCAAAAAAACGTTTTTCAAAAAAATGGTCAGATTTTAGACGACATAGTATAGTATGTCGTTTTTGTCAAATTTTGGACCAAATTTTTTTCTCCAAAAATGGTCACATTATGGAGTACTAGTATAGTATAACGTACTACATAGTATAGTATGACGTTTTTGTCAAGTTTTGGACCAAAAAAAAGTTTTTCAAAAAAATGGTCAGATTTTGGACGACATAGTATAATATGTCGTTTTTGTCAAATTTTGGACCAAAATTTTTTTCTCCAAAAATGGTCACATTATGGAGTACTAGTATAGTATAACGTACTACATAGTATAGTATGACGTTTTTGTCAAGTTTTGGACCAAAAAAACGTTTTTCAAAAAATGGTCAGATTTTGGACGACATAGTATAGTATGTCGTTTTTGTCAAATTTTGGACCAAAATTTTTTTCTCCAAAAATGGTCACATTATGGAGTACTAGTATAGTATAACGTACTACATAGTATAGTATGACGTTTTTGTCAAGTTTTGGACCAAAAAAACGTTTTTCAAAAAAATGGTCAGATTTTGGACGACATAGTATAGTATGTCGTTTTTGTCAAATTTTGGACCAAATTTTTTTCTCCAAAAATGGTCACATTATGGAGTACTAGTATAGTATAACGAACTACATAGTATAGTATGACGTTTTTGTCAAGTTTTGGACCAAAAAAACGTTTTTCAAAAAAATGGTCAGATTTTGGACGACATAGTATAGTATGTCGTTTTTGTCAAATTTTGTGCCAAAATTTTTTTCTCCAAAAATGGTCACATTATGGAGTACTAGTATAGTATAACGTACTACATAGTATAGTATGACGTTTTTGTCAAGTTTTGGACCAAAAAAACGTTTTTCAAAAAAATGGTCAGATTTTGGACGACATAGTATAGTATGTCGTTTTTGTCAAATTTTGGACCAAAATTTTTTTCTCCAAAAATGGTCACATTATGGAGTACGAGTATAGTATAACGTACTACATAGTATAGTATGACGTTTTTGTCAAGTTTTGGACCAAAAAAACGTTTTTCAAAAAAATGGTCAGATTTTGGACGACATAGTATAGTATGTCGTTTTTGTCAAATTTTGTGCCAAAATTTTTTTCTCCAAAAATGGTCACATTATGGAGTACTAGTATAGTATAACGAACTACATAGTATAGTATGACGTTTTTGTCAAGTTTTGGACCAAAAAAACGTTTTTCAAAAAAATGGTCAGATTTTGGACGACATAGTATAGTATGTCGTTTTTGTCAAATTTTGGACCAAATTTTTTTCTCCAAAAATGGTCACATTATGGAGTACTAGTATAGTATAACGTACTACATAGTATAGTATGACGTTTTTGTCAAGTTTTGGACCAAAAAAAGTTTTTCAAAAAATGGTCAGACTTTGGACGACATAGTATAGTATGTCGTTTTTGTCAAATTTTGGACCAACATTTTTTTCTCCAAAAATGGTCACATTATGGAGTACTAGTATAGTATAACGTACTACATAGTATAGTATGACGTTTTTGTCAAGTTTTGGACCAAAAAAACGTTTTTCAAAAAAATGGTCAGATTTTGGACGACATAGTATAGTATGTCGTTTTTGTCAAATTTTGTGCCAAAAATTTTTTCTCCAAAAATGGTCACATTATGGAGTACTAGTATAGTATAACGAACTACATAGTATAGTATGACGTTTTTGTCAAGTTTTGGACCAAAAAAAACGTTTTTCAAAAAAATGGTCAGATTTTGGACGACATAGTATAGTATGTCGTTTTTGTCAAATTTTGGACCAAATTTTTTTCTCCAAAAATGGTCACATTATGGAGTACTAGTATAGTATAACGAACTACATAGTATAGTATGACGTTTTTGTCAAGTTTTGGACCAAAAAAACGTTTTTCAAAAAATGGTCAGATTTTGGACGACATAGTATAGTATGTCGTTTTTGTCCAATTTTGGACCAAAATTTTTTTCTCCAAAAATGGTCACATTATGGAGTACTAGTATAGTATAACGTACTACATAGTATAGTATGACGTTTTTGTCAAGTTTTGGACCAAAAAAACGTTTTTCAAAAAAATGGTCAGATTTTGGACGACATAGTATAGTATGTCGTTTTTGTCAAATTTTGGACCAAAAGTTTTTTTCTCCAAAAATGGTCACATTATGGAGTACTAGTATAGTATAACGTACTACATAGTATAGTATGACGTTTTTGTCAAGTTTTGGACCAAAAAAACGTTTTTCAAAAAAATGGTCAGATTTTGGACGACATAGTATAGTATGTCGTTTTTGTCAAATTTTGTGCCAAAATTTTTTTCTCCAAAAATTGTCACATTATGGAGTACTAGTATAGCATAACGTACTACATAGTATAGTATGACGTTTTTGTCAAGTTTTGGACCAAAAAAACGTTTTTCAAAAAAATGGTCAGATTTTGGACGACATAGTATAGTATGTCGTTTTTGTCAAATTTTGGACCAAAAGTTTTTTTCTCCAAAAATGGTCACATTATGGAGTACTAGTATAGTATAACGTACTACATAGTATAGTATGACGTTTTTGTCAAGTTTTGGACCAAAAAAACGTTTTTCAAAAAAATGGTCAGATTTTGGACGACATAGTATAGTATGTCGTTTTTGTCAAATTTTGGACCAAAATTTTTTTCTCCAAAAATGGTCACATTAGGGAGTACTAGTATAGTATAACGTACTACATAGTATAGTATGACGTTTTTGTCAAGTTTTGGACCAAAAAAACGTTTTTCAAAAAAATGGTCAGATTTTGGAGGACATAGTATAGTATGTCGTTTTTGTCAAATTTTGGACCAAAATTTTTTTCTCCAAAAATGGTCACATTATGGAGTACTAGTATAGTATAACGTACTACATAGTATAGTATGACGTTTTTGTCAAATTTTGGACCAAAAAAACGTTTTTCAAAAAAATGGTCAGATTTTGGACGACATAGTATAGTATGTCGTTTTTGTCAAATTTTGGACCAAATTTTTTTCTCCAAAAATGGTCACATTATGGAGTACTAGTATAGTATAACGAACTACATAGTATAGTATGACGTTTTTGTCAAGTTTTGGACCAAAAAAACGTTTTTCAAAAAATGGTCAGATTTTGGACGACATAGTATAGTATGTCGTTTTTGTCAAATTTTGTGCCAAAATTTTTTTCTCCAAAAATGGTCACATTATGGAGTACTAGTATAGTATAACGTACTACATAGTATAGTATGACGTTTTTGTCAAGTTTTGGACCAAAAAAACGTTTTTCAAAAAAATGGTCAGATTTTGGACGACATAGTATAGTATGTCGTTTTTGTCAAATTTTGGACCAAAATTTTTTTCTCCAAAAATGGTCACATTATGGAGTACGAGTATAGTATAACGTACTACATAGTATAGTATGACGTTTTTGTCAAGTTTTGGACCAAAAAAACGTTTTTCAAAAAAATGGTCAGATTTTGGACGACATAGTATAGTATGTCGTTTTTGTCAAATTTTGGACCAAAATTTTTTTCTCCAAAAATGGTCACATTATGGAGTACTAGTATAGTATAACGTACTACATAGTATAGTATGACGTTTTTGTCAAGTTTTGGACCAAAAAAACGTTTTTCAAAAAAATGGTCAGATTTTGGACGACATAGTATAGTATGTCATTTTTGTCAAATTTTGGACCAAATTTTTTTCTCCAAAAATGGTCACATTATGGAGTACTAGTATAGTATAACGAACTACATAGTATAGTATGACGTTTTTGTCAAGTTTTGGACCAAAAAAACGTTTTTCAAAAAAATGGTCAGATTTTGGACGACATAGTATAGTATGTCGTTTTTGTCAAATTTTGTGCCAAAATTTTTTTCTCCAAAAATGGTCACATTATGGAGTACTAGTATAGTATAACGTACCACATAGTATAGTATGACGTTTTTGTCAAGTTTTGGACCAAAAAAACGTTTTTCAAAAAAATGGTCAGATTTTGGACGACATAGTATAGTATGTCGTTTTTGTCAAATTTTGGACCAAAATTTTTTTCTCCAAAAATGGTCACATTATGGAGTACGAGTATAGTATAACGTACTACATAGTATAGTATGACGTTTTTGTCAAGTTTTGGACCAAAAAAACGTTTTTCAAAAAAATGGTCAGATTTTGGACGACATAGTATAGTATGTCGTTTTTGTCAAATTTTGTGCCAAAATTTTTTTCTCCAAAAATGGTCACATTATGGAGTACTAGTATAGTATAACGTACTACATAGTATAGTATGACGTTTTTGTCAAGTTTTGGACCAAAAAAACGTTTTTCAAAAAAATGGTCAGATTTTGGACGACATAGTATAGTATGTCGTTTTTGTCAAATTTTGGACCAAAATTTTTTTCTCCAAAAATGGTCACATTAGGGAGTACTAGTATAGTATAACGTACTACATAGTATAGTATGACGTTTTTGTCAAGTTTTGGACCAAAAAAACGTTTTTCAAAAAAATGGTCAGATTTTGGACGACATAGTATAGTATGTCGTTTTTGTCAAATTTTGGACCAAAAATTTTTTCTCCAAAAATGGTCACATTATGGAGTACTAGTATAGTATAACGTACTACATAGTATAGTATGACGTTTTTGTCAAGTTTTGGACCAAAAAAAAGTTTTTCAAAAAAATGGTCAGATTTTGGACGACATAGTATAGTATGTCGTTTTTGTCAAATTTTGGACCAAAATTTTTTTCTCCAAAAATGGTCACATTATGGAGTACTAGTATAGTATAACGAACTACATAGTATAGTATGACGTTTTTGTCAAGTTTTGGACCAAAAAACGTTTTTCAAAAAAATGGTCAGATTTTGGACGACATAGTATAGTATGTCGTTTTTGTCAAATTTTGGACCAAATTTTTTTCTCCAAAAATGGTCACATTATGGAGTACTAGTATAGTATAACGTACTACATAGTATAGTATGACGTTTTTGTCAAGTTTTGGACCAAAAAAAGTTTTTCAAAAAAATGGTCAGACTTTGGACGACATAGTATAGTATGTCGTTTTTGTCAAATTTTGGACCAACATTTTTTTCTCCAAAAATGGTCACATTATGGAGTACTAGTATAGTATAACGTACTACATAGTATAGTATGACGTTTTTGTCAAGTTTTGGACCAAAAAAACGTTTTTCAAAAAAATGGTCAGATTTTGGACGACATAGTATAGTATGTCGTTTTTGTCAAATTTTGTGCCAAAAATTTTTTCTCCAAAAATGGTCACATTATGGAGTACTAGTATAGTATAACGAACTACATAGTATAGTATGACGTTTTTGTCAAGTTTTGGACCAAAAAAACGTTTTTCAAAAAAATGGTCAGATTTTGGACGACATAGTATAGTATGTCGTTTTTGTCAAATTTTGGACCAAATTTTTTTCTCCAAAAATGGTCACATTATGGAGTACTAGTATAGTATAACGAACTACATAGTATAGTATGACGTTTTTGTCAAGTTTTGGACCAAAAAACGTTTTTCAAAAAAATGGTCAGATTTTGGACGACATAGTATAGTATGTCGTTTTTGTCCAATTTTGGACCAAAATTTTTTTCTCCAAAAATGGTCACATTATGGAGTACTAGTATAGTATAACGTACTACATAGTATAGTATGACGTTTTTGTCAAGTTTTGGACCAAAAAAACGTTTTTCAAAAAAATGGTCAGATTTTGGACGACATAGTATAGTATGTCGTTTTTGTCAAATTTTGGACCAAAAGTTTTTTTCTCCAAAAATGGTCACATTATGGAGTACTAGTATAGTATAACGTACTACATAGTATAGTATGACGTTTTTGTCAAGTTTTGGACCAAAAAAACGTTTTTCAAAAAAATGGTCAGATTTTGGACGACATAGTATATATAGTATGTCGTTTTTGTCAAATTTTGTGCCAAAATTTTTTTCTCCAAAAATTGTCACATTATGGAGTACTAGTATAGTATAACGTACTACATAGTATAGTATGACGTTTTTGTCAAGTTTTGGACCAAAAAAACGTTTTTCAAAAAAATGGTCAGATTTTGGACGACATAGTATAGTATGTCGTTTTTGTCAAATTTTGGACCAAAATTTTTTTCTCCAAAAATGGTCACATTATGGAGTACTAGTATAGTATAACGAACTACATAGTATAGTATGACGTTTTTGTCAAGTTTTGGACCAAAAAAACGTTTTTCAAAAAAATGGTCAGATTTTGGACGACATAGTATAGTATGTCGTTTTTGTCAAATTTTGTGCCAAAAATGTTTTCTCCAAAAATGGTCACATTATGGAGTACTAGTATAGTATAACGAACTACATAGTATAGTATGACGTTTTTGTCAAGTTTTGGACCAAAAAAACGTTTTTCAAAAAAATGGTCAGATTTTGGACGACATAGTATAGTATGTCGTTTTTGTCAAATTTTGGACCAAATTTTTTTCTCCAAAAATGGTCACATTATGGAGTACTAGTATAGTATAACGAACTACATAGTATAGTATGACGTTTTTGTCAAGTTTTGGACCAAAAAACGTTTTTCAAAAAAATGGTCAGATTTTGGACGACATAGTATAGTATGTCGTTTTTGTCCAATTTTGGACCAAAATTTTTTTCTCCAAAAATGGTCACATTATGGAGTACTAGTATAGTATAACGTACTACATAGTATAGTATGACGTTTTTGTCAAGTTTTGGACCAAAAAAACGTTTTTCAAAAAAATGTTCAGATTTTGGACGACATAGTATAGTATGTCGTTTTTGTCAAATTTTGGACCAAAAGTTTTTTTCTCCAAAAATGGTCACATTATGGAGTACTAGTATAGTATAACGTACTACATAGTATAGTATGACGTTTTTGTCAAGTTTTGGACCAAAAAAACGTTTTTCAAAAAAATGGTCAGATTTTGGACGACATAGTATATATAGTATGTCGTTTTTGTCAAATTTTGTGCCAAAATTTTTTTCTCCAAAAATTGTCACATTATGGAGTACTAGTATAGTATAACGTACTACATAGTATAGTATGACGTTTTTGTCAAGTTTTGGACCAAAAAAACGTTTTTCAAAAAAATGGTCAGATTTTGGACGACATAGTATAGTATGTCGTTTTTGTCAAATTTTGGACCAAAATTTTTTTCTCCAAAAATGGTCACATTATGGAGTACTAGTATAGTATAACGTACTACATAGTATAGTATGACGTCTTTGTCAAGTTTTGGACCAAAAAAACGTTTTTCAAAAAAATGGTCAGATTTTGGACGACATAGTATAGTATGTCGTTTTTGTCAAATTTTGTGCCAAAATTTTTTTCTCCAAAAATGGTCACATTATGGAGTACTAGTATAGTATAACGTACTACATAGTATAGTATGACGTTTTTGTCAAGTTTTGGACCAAAAAAACGTTTTTCAAAAAAATGGTCAGATTTTGGACGACATAGTATAGTATGTCGTTTTTGTCAAATTTTGGACCAAAAGTTTTTTTCTCCAAAAATGGTCACATTATGGAGTACTAGTATAGTATAACGTACTACATAGTATAGTATGACGTTTTTGTCAAGTTTTGGACCAAAAAAACGTTTTTCAAAAAAATGGTCAGATTTTGGACGACATAGTATAGTATGTCGTTTTTGTCAAATTTTGGACCAAAATTTTTTTCTCCAAAAATGGTCGAATTAGGGAGTACTAGTATAGTATAACGTACTACATAGTATAGTATGACGTTTTTGTCAAGTTTTGGACCAAAAAAACGTTTTTCAAAAAAATGGTCAGATTTTGGACGACATAGTATAGTATGTCGTTTTTGTCAAATTTTGGACCAAAATTTTTTTCTCCAAAAATGGTCACATTATGGAGTACTAGTATAGTATAACGTACTACATAGTATAGTATGATGTTTTTGTCAAGTTTTGGACCAAAAAAACGTTTTTCAAAAAAATGGTCAGATTTTGGACGACATAGTATAGTATGTCGTTTTTGTCAAATTTTGTGCCAAAATTTTTTTCTCCAAAAATGGTCACATTATGGAGTACTAGTATAGTATAACGTACTACATAGTATAGTATGACGTTTTTGTCAAGTTTTGGACCAAAAAAACGTTTTTCAAAAAAATTGTCAGATTTTGGACGACATAGTATAGTATGTCGTTTTTGTCAAATTTTGGACCAAAATTTTTTTCTCCAAAAATGGTCACATTATGGAGTACTAGTATAGTATAACGTACTACATAGTATAGTATGACGTTTTTGTCAAGTTTTGGACCAAAAAAACGTTTTTCAAAAAAATGGTCAGATTTTGGACGACATAGTATAGTATGTCGTTTTTGTCAAATTTTGGACCAAAATTTTTTTCTCCAAAAATGGTCACATTATGGAGTACTAGTATAGTATAACGTACTACATAGTATAGTATGACGTTTTTGTCAAGTTTTGGACCAAAAAAACGTTTTTCAAAAAAATGGTCAGATTTTGGACGACATAGTATAGTATGTCCTTTTTGTCAAATTTTGGACCAAAATTTTTTTCTCCAAAAATGGTCACATTAGGGAGTACTAGTATAGTATAACGTACTACATAGTATAGTATGACGTTTTTGTCAAGTTTTGGACCAAAAAAACGTTTTTCAAAAAAATGGTCAGATTTTGGACGACATAGTATAGTATGTCGTTTTTGTCAAATTTTGGACCAAAATTTTTTTCTCCAAAAATGGTCACATTATGGAGTACTAGTATAGTATAACATACTACATAGTATAGTATGACGTTTTTGTCAAGTTTTGGACCAAAAAAACGTTTTTCAAAAAAATGGTCAGATTTTGGACGACATAGTATAGTATGTCGTTTTTGTCAAATTTTGTGCCAAAATTTTTTTCTCCAAAAATGGTCACATTATGGAGTACTAGTATAGTATAACGTACTACATAGTATAGTATGACGTTTTTGTCAAGTTTTGGACCAAAAAAACGTTTTTCTAAAAAATGGTCAGATTTTGGACGACATAGTATAGTATGTCGTTTTTGTCAAATTTTGGACCAAAATTTTTTTCTCCAAAAATGGTCACATTATGGAGTACTAGTATAGTATAACGAACTACATAGTATAGTATGACGTTTTTGTCAAGTTTTGGACCAAAAAACGTTTTTCAAAAAAATGGTCAGATTTTGGACGACATAGTATAGTATGTCGTTTTTGTCAAATTTTGTGCCAAAATTTTTTTCTCCAAAAATGGTCACATTATGGAGTACTAGTATAGTATAACGTACTACATAGTATAGTATGACGTTTTTGTCAAGTTTTGGACCAAAAAAACGTTTTTCAAAAAAATGGTCAGATTTTGGACGACATAGTATAGTATGTCGTTTTTGTCAAATTTTGTGCCAAAATTTTTTTCTCCAAAAATGGTCACATTATGGAGTACTAGTATAGTATAACGTACTACATAGTATAGTATGACGTTTTTGTCAAGTTTTGGACCAAAAAAACGTTTTTCAAAAAAATGGTCAGATTTTGGACGACATAGTATAGTATGTCGTTTTTGTCAAATTTTGGACCAAAATTTTTTTCTCCAAAAATGGTCACATTAGGGAGTACTAGTATAGTATAACGAACTACATAGTATAGTATGACGTTTTTGTCAAGTTTTGGACCAAAAAACGTTTTTCAAAAAAATGGTCAGATTTTGGACGACATAGTATAGTATGTCGTTTTTGTCAAATTTTGTGCCAAAATTTTTTTCTCCAAAAATGGTCACATTATGGAGTACTAGTATAGTATAACGTACTACATAGTATAGTATGATGTTTTTGTCAAGTTTTGGACCAAAAAAAGTTTTTCAAAGAAATGGTCAGATTTTGGACGACATAGTATAGTATGTCGTTTTTGTCAAATTTTGTGCCAAATTTTTTTCTCCAAAAATGGTCACATTATGGAGTACTAGTATAGTATAACGTACTACATAGTATAGTATGATGTTTTTGTCAAGTTTTGGACCAAAAAAACGTTTTTCAAAAAAATGGTCAGATTTTGGACGACATAGTATAGTATGTCGTTTTTGTCAAATTTTGTGCCAAAATTTTTTTCTCCAAAAATGGTCACATTATGGAGTACTAGTATAGTATAACGTACTACATAGTATAGTATGACGTTTTTGTCAAGTTTTGGACCAAAAAAACGTTTTTCAAAAAAATTGTCAGATTTTGGACGACATAGTATAGTATGTCGTTTTTGTCAAATTTTGGACCAAAATTTTTTTCTCCAAAAATGGTCACATTATGGAGTACTAGTATAGTATAACGTACTACATAGTATAGTATGACGTTTTTGTCAAGTTTTGGACCAAAAAAACGTTTTTCAAAAAAATGGTCAGATTTTGGACGACATAGTATAGTATGTCGTTTTTGTCAAATTTTGGACCAAAATTTTTTTCTCCAAAAATGGTCACATTATGGAGTACTAGTATAGTATAACGTACTACATAGTATAGTATGACGTTTTTGTCAAGTTTTGGACCAAAAAAACGTTTTTCAAAAAAATGGTCAGATTTTGGACGACATAGTATAGTATGTCCTTTTTGTCAAATTTTGGACCAAAATTTTTTTCTCCAAAAATGGTCACATTAGGGAGTACTAGTATAGTATAACGTACTACATAGTATAGTATGACGTTTTTGTCAAGTTTTGGACCAAAAAAACGTTTTTCAAAAAAATGGTCAGATTTTGGACGACATAGTATAGTATGTCGTTTTTGTCAAATTTTGGACCAAAATTTTTTTCTCCAAAAATGGTCACATTATGGAGTACTAGTATAGTATAACGAACTACATAGTATAGTATGACGTTTTTGTCAAGTTTTGGACCAAAAAAACGTTTTTCAAAAAAATGGTCAGATTTTGGACGACATAGTATAGTATGTCGTTTTTGTCAAATTTTGTGCCAAAAATTTTTTCTCCAAAAATGGTCACATTATGGAGTACTAGTATAGTATAACGTACTACATAGTATAGTATGACGTTTTTGTCAAGTTTTGGACCAAAAAAACGTTTTTCTAAAAAATGGTCAGATTTTGGACGACATAGTATAGTATGTCGTTTTTGTCAAATTTTGGACCAAAATTTTTTTCTCCAAAAATGGTCACATTATGGAGTACTAGTATAGTATAACGAACTACATAGTATAGTATGACGTTTTTGTCAAGTTTTGGACCAAAAAACGTTTTTCAAAAAAATGGTCAGATTTTGGACGACATAGTATAGTATGTCGTTTTTGTCAAATTTTGTGCCAAAATTTTTTTCTCCAAAAATGGTCACATTATGGAGTACTAGTATAGTATAACGTACTACATAGTATAGTATGACGTTTTTGTCAAGTTTTGGACCAAAAAAACGTTTTTCAAAAAAATGGTCAGATTTTGGACGACATAGTATAGTATGTCGTTTTTGTCAAATTTTGGACCAAATTTTTTTCTCCAAAAATGGTCACATTATGGAGTACTAGTATAGTATAACGAACTACATAGTATAGTATGACGTTTTTGTCAAGTTTTGGACCAAAAAAACGTTTTTCAAAAAAATGGTCAGATTTTGGACGACATAGTATAGTATGTCGTTTTTGTCAAATTTTGGACCAAAATTTTTTTCTCCAAAAATGGTCACATTATGGAGTACTAGTATAGTATAACGTACTACATAGTATAGTATGATGTTTTTGTCAAGTTTTGGACCACAAAAACGTTTTTCAAAAAAATGGTCAGATTTTGGACGACATAGTATAGTATGTCGTTTTTGTCAAATTTTGGACCAACATTTTTTTCTCCAAAAATGGTCACATTATGGAGTACTAGTATAGTAAAACGTACTACATAGTATAGTATGACGTTTTTGTCAAGTTTTGGACCAAAAAAACGTTTTTCAAAAAAATTGTCAGATTTTGGACGACATAGTATAGTATGTCGTTTTTGTCAAATTTTGGACCAAATTTTTTTCTCCAAAAATGGTCACATTATGGAGTACTAGTATAGTATAACGAACTACATAGTATAGTATGACGTTTTTGTCAAGTTTTGGACCAAAAAACGTTTTTCAAAAAAATGGTCAGATTTTGGACGACATAGTATAGTATGTCGTTTTTGTCAAATTTTGTGCCAAAATTTTTTTCTCCAAAAATGGTCACATTATGGAGTACTAGTATAGTATAACGTACTACATAGTATAGTATGACGTTTTTGTCAAGTTTTGGACCAAAAAAACGTTTTTCAAAAAAATGGTCAGATTTTGGACGACATAGTATAGTATGTCGTTTTTGTCAAATTTTGGACCAAAATTTTTTTCTCCAAAAATGGTCACATTATGGAGTACTAGTATAGTATAACGTACTACATAGTATAGTATGACGTTTTTGTCAAGTTTTGGACCAAAAAAACGTTTTTCAAAAAAATGGTCAGATTTTGGACGACATAGTATAGTATGTCCTTTTTGTCAAATTTTGGACCAAAATTTTTTTCTCCAAAAATGGTCACATTAGGGAGTACTAGTATAGTATAACGTACTACATAGTATAGTATGACGTTTTTGTCAAGTTTTGGACCAAAAAAACGTTTTTCAAAAAAATGGTCAGATTTTGGACGACATAGTATAGTATGTCCTTTTTGTCAAATTTTGGACCAAAATTTTTTTCTCCAAAAATGGTCACATTAGGGAGTACTAGTATAGTATAACGTACTACATAGTATAGTATGACGTTTTTGTCAAGTTTTGGACCAAAAAAACGTTTTTCAAAAAAATGGTCAGATTTTGGACGACATAGTATAGTATGTCGTTTTTGTCAAATTTTGGACCAAAATTTTTTTCTCCAAAAATGGTCACATTATGGAGTACTAGTATAGTATAACGAACTACATAGTATAGTATGACGTTTTTGTCAAGTTTTGGACCAAAAAAACGTTTTTCAAAAAAATGGTCAGATTTTGGACGACATAGTATAGTATGTCGTTTTTGTCAAATTTTGTGCCAAAAATTTTTTCTCCAAAAATGGTCACATTATGGAGTACTAGTATAGTATAACGTACTACATAGTATAGTATGACGTTTTTGTCAAGTTTTGGACCAAAAAAACGTTTTTCTAAAAAATGGTCAGATTTTGGACGACATAGTATAGTATGTCGTTTTTGTCAAATTTTGGACCAAAATTTTTTTCTCCAAAAATGGTCACATTATGGAGTACTAGTATAGTATAACGAACTACATAGTATAGTATGACGTTTTTGTCAAGTTTTGGACCAAAAAACGTTTTTCAAAAAAATGGTCAGATTTTGGACGACATAGTATAGTATGTCGTTTTTGTCAAATTTTGTGCCAAAATTTTTTTCTCCAAAAATGGTCACATTATGGAGTACTAGTATAGTATAACGTACTACATAGTATAGTATGACGTTTTTGTCAAGTTTTGGACCAAAAAAACGTTTTTCAAAAAAATGGTCAGATTTTGGACGACATAGTATAGTATGTCGTTTTTGTCAAATTTTGGACCAAATTTTTTTCTCCAAAAATGGTCACATTATGGAGTACTAGTATAGTATAACGAACTACATAGTATAGTATGACGTTTTTGTCAAGTTTTGGACCAAAAAAACGTTTTTCAAAAAAATGGTCAGATTTTGGACGACATAGTATAGTATGTCGTTTTTGTCAAATTTTGGACCAAAATTTTTTTCTCCAAAAATGGTCACATTATGGAGTACTAGTATAGTATAACGTACTACATAGTATAGTATGATGTTTTTGTCAAGTTTTGGACCACAAAAACGTTTTTCAAAAAAATGGTCAGATTTTGGACGACATAGTATAGTATGTCGTTTTTGTCAAATTTTGGACCAACATTTTTTTCTCCAAAAATGGTCACATTATGGAGTACTAGTATAGTAAAACGTACTACATAGTATAGTATGACGTTTTTGTCAAGTTTTGGACCAAAAAAACGTTTTTCAAAAAAATTGTCAGATTTTGGACGACATAGTATAGTATGTCGTTTTTGTCAAATTTTGGACCAAATTTTTTTCTCCAAAAATGGTCACATTATGGAGTACTAGTATAGTATAACGAACTACATAGTATAGTATGACGTTTTTGTCAAGTTTTGGACCAAAAAACGTTTTTCAAAAAAATGGTCAGATTTTGGACGACATAGTATAGTATGTCGTTTTTGTCAAATTTTGTGCCAAAATTTTTTTCTCCAAAAATGGTCACATTATGGAGTACTAGTATAGTATAACGTACTACATAGTATAGTATGACGTTTTTGTCAAGTTTTGGACCAAAAAAACGTTTTTCAAAAAAATGGTCAGATTTTGGACGACATAGTATATAGTATGTCGTTTTTGTCAAATTTTGGACCAAAATTTTTTTCTCCAAAAATGGTCACATTATGGAGTACTACTATAGTATAACGTACTACATAGTATAGTATGACGTTTTTGTCAAGTTTTGGACCAAAAAAACGTTTTTCAAAAAAATGGTCAGATTTTGGACGACATAGTATAGTATGTCGTTTTTGTCAAATTTTGGATCAAAATTTTTTTCTCCAAAAATGGTCACATTATGGAGTACTAGTATAGTATAACGAACTACATAGTATAGTATGACGTTTTTGTCAAGTTTTGGACCAAAAAAACGTTTTTCAAAAAAATGGTCAGATTTTGGACGACATAGTATAGTATGTCGTTTTTGTCAAATTTTGTGCCAAAATTTTTTTCTCCAAAAATGGTCACATTATGGAGTACTAGTATAGTATAACGTACTACATAGTATAGTATGACGTTTTTGTCAAGTTTTGGACCAAAAAAACGTTTTTCTAAAAAATGGTCAGATTTTGGACGACATAGTATAGTATGTCGTTTTTGTCAAATTTTGGACCAAAATTTTTTTCTCCAAAAATGGTCACATTATGGAGTACTAGTATAGTATAACGAACTACATAGTATAGTATGACGTTTTTGTCAAGTTTTGGACCAAAAAACGTTTTTCAAAAAAATGGTCAGATTTTGGACGACATAGTATAGTATGTCGTTTTTGTCAAATTTTGTGCCAAAATTTTTTTCTCCAAAAATGGTCACATTATGGAGTACTAGTATAGTATAACGTACTACATAGTATAGTATGATGTTTTTGTCAAGTTTTGGACCAAAAAAACGTTTTTCAAAAAAATGGTCAGATTTTGGACGACATAGTATAGTATGTCGTTTTTGTCAAATTTTGTGCCAAAAATTTTTTCTCCAAAAATGGTCACATTATGGAGTACTAGTATAGTATAACGTACTACATAGTATAGTATGACGTTTTTGTCAAGTTTTGGACCAAAAAAACGTTTTTCAAAAAAATGGTCAGATTTTGGACGACATAGTATAGTATGTCGTTTTTGTCAAATTTTGGACCAAAATTTTTTTCTCCAAAAATGGTCACATTATGGAGTACTAGTATAGTATAACGTACTACATAGTATAGTATGACGTTTTTGTCAAGTTTTGGACCAAAAAAACGTTTTTCAAAAAAATGGTCAGATTTTGGACGACATAGTATAGTATGTCCTTTTTGTCAAATTTTGGACCAAAATTTTTTTCTCCAAAAATGGTCACATTAGGGAGTACTAGTATAGTATAACGTACTACATAGTATAGTATGACGTTTTTGTCAAGTTTTGGACCAAAAAAACGTTTTTCAAAAAAATGGTCAGATTTTGGACGACATAGTATAGTATGTCGTTTTTGTCAAATTTTGGACCAAAATTTTTTTCTCCAAAAATGGTCACATTATGGAGTACTAGTATAGTATAACGAACTACATAGTATAGTATGACGTTTTTGTCAAGTTTTGGACCAAAAAAACGTTTTTCAAAAAAATGGTCAGATTTTGGACGACATAGTATAGTATGTCGTTTTTGTCAAATTTTGTGCCAAAAATTTTTTCTCCAAAAATGGTCACATTATGGAGTACTAGTATAGTATAACGTACTACATAGTATAGTATGACGTTTTTGTCAAGTTTTGGACCAAAAAAACGTTTTTCTAAAAAATGGTCAGATTTTGGACGACATAGTATAGTATGTCGTTTTTGTCAAATTTTGGACCAAAATTTTTTTCTCCAAAAATGGTCACATTATGGAGTACTAGTATAGTATAACGAACTACATAGTATAGTATGACGTTTTTGTCAAGTTTTGGACCAAAAAACGTTTTTCAAAAAAATGGTCAGATTTTGGACGACATAGTATAGTATGTCGTTTTTGTCAAATTTTGTGCCAAAATTTTTTTCTCCAAAAATGGTCACATTATGGAGTACTAGTATAGTATAACGTACTACATAGTATAGTATGACGTTTTTGTCAAGTTTTGGACCAAAAAAACGTTTTTCAAAAAAATGGTCAGATTTTGGACGACATAGTATAGTATGTCGTTTTTGTCAAATTTTGGACCAAATTTTTTTCTCCAAAAATGGTCACATTATGGAGTACTAGTATAGTATAACGAACTACATAGTATAGTATGACGTTTTTGTCAAGTTTTGGACCAAAAAAACGTTTTTCAAAAAAATGGTCAGATTTTGGACGACATAGTATAGTATGTCGTTTTTGTCAAATTTTGGACCAAAATTTTTTTCTCCAAAAATGGTCACATTATGGAGTACTAGTATAGTATAACGTACTACATAGTATAGTATGATGTTTTTGTCAAGTTTTGGACCACAAAAACGTTTTTCAAAAAAATGGTCAGATTTTGGACGACATAGTATAGTATGTCGTTTTTGTCAAATTTTGGACCAACATTTTTTTCTCCAAAAATGGTCACATTATGGAGTACTAGTATAGTAAAACGTACTACATAGTATAGTATGACGTTTTTGTCAAGTTTTGGACCAAAAAAACGTTTTTCAAAAAAATTGTCAGATTTTGGACGACATAGTATAGTATGTCGTTTTTGTCAAATTTTGGACCAAATTTTTTTCTCCAAAAATGGTCACATTATGGAGTACTAGTATAGTATAACGAACTACATAGTATAGTATGACGTTTTTGTCAAGTTTTGGACCAAAAAACGTTTTTCAAAAAAATGGTCAGATTTTGGACGACATAGTATAGTATGTCGTTTTTGTCAAATTTTGTGCCAAAATTTTTTTCTCCAAAAATGGTCACATTATGGAGTACTAGTATAGTATAACGTACTACATAGTATAGTATGACGTTTTTGTCAAGTTTTGGACCAAAAAAACGTTTTTCAAAAAAATGGTCAGATTTTGGACGACATAGTATAGTATGTCGTTTTTGTCAAATTTTGGACCAAAATTTTTTTCTCCAAAAATGGTCACATTATGGAGTACTACTATAGTATAACGTACTACATAGTATAGTATGACGTTTTTGTCAAGTTTTGGACCAAAAAAACGTTTTTCAAAAAAATGGTCAGATTTTGGACGACATAGTATAGTATGTCGTTTTTGTCAAATTTTGGATCAAAATTTTTTTCTCCAAAAATGGTCACATTATGGAGTACTAGTATAGTATAACGAACTACATAGTATAGTATGACGTTTTTGTCAAGTTTTGGACCAAAAAAACGTTTTTCAAAAAAATGGTCAGATTTTGGACGACATAGTATAGTATGTCGTTTTTGTCAAATTTTGTGCCAAAATTTTTTTCTCCAAAAATGGTCACATTATGGAGTACTAGTATAGTATAACGTACTACATAGTATAGTATGACGTTTTTGTCAAGTTTTGGACCAAAAAAACGTTTTTCTAAAAAATGGTCAGATTTTGGACGACATAGTATAGTATGTCGTTTTTGTCAAATTTTGGACCAAAATTTTTTTCTCCAAAAATGGTCACATTATGGAGTACTAGTATAGTATAACGAACTACATAGTATAGTATGACGTTTTTGTCAAGTTTTGGACCAAAAAACGTTTTTCAAAAAAATGGTCAGATTTTGGACGACATAGTATAGTATGTCGTTTTTGTCAAATTTTGTGCCAAAATTTTTTTCTCCAAAAATGGTCACATTATGGAGTACTAGTATAGTATAACGTACTACATAGTATAGTATGATGTTTTTGTCAAGTTTTGGACCAAAAAAACGTTTTTCAAAAAAATGGTCAGATTTTGGACGACATAGTATAGTATGTCGTTTTTGTCAAATTTTGTGCCAAAAATTTTTTCTCCAAAAATGGTCACATTATGGAGTACTAGTATAGTATAACGAACTACATAGTATAGTATGACGTTTTTGTCAAGTTTTGGACCAAAAAAACGTTTTTCAAAAAAATGGTCAGATTTTGGACGACATAGTATAGTATGTCGTTTTTGTCAAATTTTGTGCCAAAATTTTTTTCTCCAAAAATGGTCACATTATGGAGTACTAGTATAGTATAACGTACTACATAGTATAGTATGACGTTTTTGTCAAGTTTTGGACCAAAAAAACGTTTTTCAAAAAAATGGTCAGATTTTGGACGACATAGTATAGTATGTCGTTTTTGTCAAATTTTGGACCAAAATTTTTTTCTCCAAAAATGGTCACATTATGGAGTACTAGTATAGTATAACGTACTACATAGTATAGTATGACGTTTTTGTCAAGTTTTGGACCAAAAAAACGTTTTTCAAAAAAATGGTCAGATTTTGGACGACATAGTATAGTATGTCGTTTTTGTCAAATTTTGTGCCAAAATTTTTTTCTCCAAAAATGGTCACATTATGGAGTACTAGTATAGTATAACGTACTACATAGTATAGTATGATGTTTTTGTCAAGTTTTGGACCAAAAAAACGTTTTTCAAAAAAATGGTCAGATTTTGGACGACATAGTATAGTATGTCGTTTTTGTCAAATTTTGTGCCAAAATTTTTTTCTCCAAAAATGGTCACATTATGGAGTACTAGTATAGTATAACGTACTCCATAGTATAGTATGACGTTTTTGTCAAGTTTTGGACCAAAAAAACGTTTTTCAAAAAAATGGTCAGATTTTGGACGACATAGTATAGTATGTCGTTTTTGTCAAATTTTGGACCAAAATTTTTTTCTCCAAAAATGGTCACATTATGGAGTACTAGTATAGGATAACGTACTACATAGTATAGTATGACGTTTTTGTCAAGTTTTGGACCAAAAAAACGTTTTTCAAAAAAATGGTCAGATTTTGGACGACATAGTATAGTATGTCGTTTTTTCAAATTTTGGACCAAAATTTTTTTCTCCAAAAATGGTCACATTATGGAGTACTAGTATAGTATAACGTACTACATAGTATAGTATGACGTTTTTGTCAAGTTTTGGACCAAAAAAACGTTTTTCAAAAAAATGGTCAGATTTTGGACGACATAGTATAGTATGTCGTTTTTGTCAAATTTTGGACCAAAATTTTTTTCTCCAAAAATGGTCACATTATGGAGTACTAGTATAGTATAACGTACTACATAGTATAGTATGACGTTTTTGTCAAGTTTTGGACCAAAAAAACGTTTTTCAAAAAAATGGTCAGATTTTGGACGACATAGTATAGTATGTCGTTTTTGTCAAATTTTGGACCAAATTTTTTTCTCCAAAAATGGTCACATTATGGAGTACTAGTATAGTATCACGAACTACATAGTATAGTATGACGTTTTTGTCAAGTTTTGGACCAAAAAAACGTTTTTCAAAAAAATGGTCAGATTTTGGACGACATAGTATAGTATGTCGTTTTTGTCAAATTTTGTGCCAAAATTTTTTTCTCCAAAAATGGTCACATTATGGAGTACTAGTATAGTATAACGTACTACATAGTATAGTATGACGTTTTTGTCAAGTTTTGGACCAAAAAAACGTTTTTCAAAAAAATGGTCAGATTTTGGACGACATAGTATAGTATGTCGTTTTTGTCAAATTTTGGACCAAAATTTTTTTCTCCAAAAATGGTCACATTAGGGAGTACTAGTATAGTATAACGTGCTACATAGTATAGTATGACGTTTTTGTCAAGTTTTGGACCAAAAAAACGTTTTTCAAAAAAATGGTCAGATTTTGGACGACATAGTATAGTATGTCGTTTTTGTCAAATTTTGGACCAAAATTTTTTTCTCCAAAAATGGTCACATTATGGAGTACTAGTATAGTATAACGTACTACATAGTATAGTATGACGTTTTGTCAAGTTTTGGACCAAAAAAACGTTTTTCAAAAAAATTGTCAGATTTTGGACGTCATAGTATAGTATGTCGTTTTTGGCAAATTTTGTGCCAAAAATTTTTTCTCCAAAAATGGTCACATTATGGAGTACTAGTATAGTATAACGTACTACATAGTATAGTATGATGTTTTTGTCAAGTTTTGGACCAAAAAAACGTTTTTCAAAAAAATGGTCAGATTTTGGACGACATAGTATAGTATGTCGTTTTTGTCAAATTTTGGACCAAAATTTTTTTCTCCAAAAATGGTCACATTATGGAGTACTAGTATAGTATAACGTACTACATAGTATAGTATGACGTTTTTGTCAAGTTTTGGACCAAAAAAACGTTTTTCAAAAAAATGGTCAGATTTTGGACGACATAGTATAGTATGTCGTTTTTGTCAAATTTTGGACCAAAATTTTTTTCTCCAAAAATGGTCACATTATGGAGTACTAGTATCGTATAACGTACTACATAGTATAGTATGACGTTTTTGTCAAGTTTTGGACCAAAAAAACGTTTTTCAAAAAAATGGTCAGATTTTGGACGACATAGTATAGTATGTCGTTTTTGTCAAATTTTGTGCCAAATTTTTTTTCTCCAAAAATGGTCACATTATGGAGTACTAGTATAGTATAACGAACTACATAGTATAGTATGACGTTTTTGTCAAGTTTTGGACCAAAAAAACGTTTTTCAAAAAAATGGTCAGATTTTGGACGACATAGTATAGTATGTCGTTTTTGTCAAATTTTGGACCAAATTTTTTTCTCCAAAAATGGTCACATTATGGAGTACTAGTATAGTATCACGAACTACATAGTATAGTATGACGTTTTTGTCAAGTTTTGGACCAAAAAAACGTTTTTCAAAAAAATGGTCAGATTTTGGACGACATAGTATAGTATGTCGTTTTTGTCAAATTTTGTGCCAAAATTTTTTTCTCCAAAAATGGTCACATTATGGAGTACTAGTATAGTATAACGTACTACATAGTATAGTATGACGTTTTTGTCAAGTTTTGGACCAAAAAAACGTTTTTCAAAAAAATGGTCAGATTTTGGACGACATAGTATAGTATGTCGTTTTTGTCAAATTTTGGACCAAAATTTTTTTCTCCAAAAATGGTCACATTAGGGAGTACTAGTATAGTATAACGTACTACATAGTATAGTATGACGTTTTTGTCAAGTTTTGGACCAAAAAAACGTTTTTCAAAAAAATGGTCAGATTTTGGACGACATAGTATAGTATGTCGTTTTTGTCAAATTTTGGACCAAAATTTTTTTCTCCAAAAATGGTCACATTATGGAGTACTAGTATAGTATAACGTACTACATAGTATAGTATGACGTTTTGTCAAGTTTTGGACCAAAAAAACGTTTTTCAAAAAAATTGTCAGATTTTGGACGTCATAGTATAGTATGTCGTTTTTGGCAAATTTTGTCCCAAAAATTTTTTCTCCAAAAATGGTCACATTATGGAGTACTAGTATAGTATAACGTACTACATAGTATAGTATGATGTTTTTGTCAAGTTTTGGACCAAAAAAACGTTTTTCAAAAAAATGGTCAGATTTTGGACGACATAGTATAGTATGTCGTTTTTGTCAAATTTTGGACCAAAATTTTTTTCTCCAAAAATGGTCACATTATGGAGTACTAGTATAGTATAACGTACTACATAGTATAGTATGACGTTTTTGTCAAGTTTTGGACCAAAAAAACGTTTTTCAAAAAATGGTCAGATTTTGGACGACATAGTATAGTATGTCGTTTTTGTCAAATTTTGGACCAAATTTTTTTCTCCAAAAATGGTCACATTATGGAGTACTAGTATAGTATAACGAACTACATAGTATAGTATGACGTTTTTGTCAAGTTTTGGACCAAAAAAACGTTTTTCAAAAAAATGGTCAGATTTTGGACGACATAGTATAGTATGTCGTTTTTGTCAAATTTTGGACCAAAATTTTTTTCTCCAAAAATGGTCACATTATGGAGTACTAGTATAGTATAACGTACTACATAGTATAGTATGATGTTTTTGTCAAGTTTTGGACCAAAAAAACGTTTTTCAAAAAAATGGTCAGATTTTGGACGACATAGTATAGTATGTCGTTTTTGTCAAATTTTGGACCAAAATTTTTTTCTCCAAAAATGGTCACATTATGGAGTACTAGTATAGTAAAACGTACTACATAGTATAGTATGACGTTTTTGTCAAGTTTTGGACCAAAAAAACGTTTTTCAAAAAAATTGTCAGATTTTGGACGACATAGTATAGTATGTCGTTTTTGTCAAATTTTGGACCAAATTTTTTTCTCCAAAAATGGTCACATTATGGAGTACTAGTATAGTATAACGAACTACATAGTATAGTATGACGTTTTTGTCAAGTTTTGGACCAAAAAACGTTTTTCAAAAAAATGGTCAGATTTTGGACGACATAGTATAGTATGTCGTTTTTGTCAAATTTTGTGCCAAAATTTTTTTCTCCAAAAATGGTCACATTATGGAGTACTAGTATAGTATAACGTACTACATAGTATAGTATGACGTTTTTGTCAAGTTTTGGACCAAAAAAACGTTTTTCAAAAAAATGGTCAGATTTTGGACGACATAGTATAGTATGTCGTTTTTGTCAAATTTTGGACCAAAATTTTTTTCTCCAAAAATGGTCACATTATGGAGTACTAGTATAGTATAACGTACTACATAGTATAGTATGACGTTTTTGTCAAGTTTTGGACCAAAAAAACGTTTTTCAAAAAAATGGTCAGATTTTGGACGACATAGTATAGTATGTCGTTTTTGTCAAATTTTGGACCAAAATTTTTTTCTCCAAAAATGGTCACATTATGGAGTACTAGTATAGTATAACGTACTACATAGTATAGTATGACGTTTTTGTCAAGTTTTGGACCAAAAAAACGTTTTTCAAAAAAATGGTCAGATTTTGGACGACATAGTATAGTATGTCGTTTTTGTCAAATTTTGGACCAAAATTTTTTTCTCCAAAAATGGTCACATTATGGAGTACTAGTATAGTATAACGTACTACATAGTATAGTATGACGTTTTTGTCAAGTTTTGGACCAAAAAAACGTTTTTCAAAAAAATGGTCAGATTTTGGATGACATAGTATAGTATGTCGTTTTTGTCAAATTTTGTCCCAAAAATTTTTTCTCCAAAAATGGTCACATTATGGAGTACTAGTATAGTATAACGTACTACATGTATAGTATGACGTTTTTGTCAAGTTTTGGACCAAAAAAACGTTTTTCAAAAAAATGGTCAGATTTTGGACGACATAGTATAGTATGTCGTTTTTGTCAAATTTTGGACCAAAATTTTTTTCTCCAAAAATGGTCACATTATGGAGTACTAGTATAGTATAACGTACTACATAGTATAGTATGACGTTTTTGTCAAGTTTTGGACCAAAAAAACGTTTTTCAAAAAAATGGTCAGATTTTGGACGACATAGTATAGTATGTCGTTTTTGTCAAATTTTGTGCCAAAATTTTTTTCTCCAAAAATGGTCACATTATGGAGTACTAGTATAGTATAACGTACTACATAGTATAGTATGACGTTTTTGTCAAGTTTTGGACCAAAAAACGTTTTTCAAAAAAATGGTCAGATTTTGGACGACATAGTATAGTATGTCGTTTTTGTCAAATTTTGTGCCAACATTTTTTTCTCCAAAAATGGTCACATTATGGAGTACTAGTATAGTATAACGTACTACATAGTATAGTATGACGTTTTTGTCAAGTTTTGGACCAAAAAAACGTTTTTCAAAAAAATGGTCAGATTTTGGACGACATAGTATAGTATGTCGTTTTTGTCAAATTTTGGACCAAATTTTTTTTCTCCAAAAATGGTCACATTATGGAGTACTAGTATAGTATAACGTACTACATAGTATAGTATGACGTTTTTGTCAAGTTTTGGACCAAAAAAACGTTTTTCAAAAAAATGGTCAGATTTTGGACGACATAGTATAGTATGTCGTTTTTGTCAAATTTTGGACCAAAATTTTTTTCTCCAAAAATGGTCACATTATGGAGTACTAGTATAGTATAACGTACTACATAGTATAGTATGACGTTTTTGTCAAGTTTTGGACCAAAAAAACGTTTTTCAAAAAAATGGTCAGATTTTGGACGACATAGTATAGTATGTCGTTTTTGTCAAATTTTGTCCCAAAAATTTTTTCTCCAAAAATGGTCACATTATGGAGTACTAGTATAGTATAACGTACTACATAGTATAGTATGACGTTTTTGTCAAGTTTTGGACCAAAAAACGTTTTTCAAAAAAATGGTCAGATTTTGGACGACATAGTATATAGTATGTCGTTTTTGTCAAATTTTGGACCAAAATTTTTTTCTCCAAAAATGGTCACATTATGGAGTACTAGTATAGTATAACGTACTACATAGTATAGTATGACGTTTTTGTCAAGTTTTGGACCAAAAAAACGTTTTTCAAAAAAATGGTCAGATTTTGGACGACATAGTATAGTATGTCGTTTTTGTCAAATTTTGGACCAAATTTTTTTCTCCAAAAATGGTCACATTATGGAGTACTAGTATAGTATAACGAACTACATAGTATAGTATGACGTTTTTGTCAAGTTTTGGACCAAAAAAACGTTTTTCAAAAAAAGGTCAGATTTTGGACGACATAGTATAGTATGTCGTTTTTGTCAAATTTTGTGCCAAAATTTTTTTCTCCAAAAATGGTCACATTATGGAGTACTAGTATAGTATAACGTACTACATAGTATAGTATGACGTTTTTGTCAAGTTTTGGACCAAAAAAACGTTTTTCAAAAAAATGGTCAGATTTTGGACGACATAGTATAGTATGTCGTTTTTGTCAAATTTTGGACCAAAATTTTTTTCTCCAAAAATGGTCACATTATGGAGTACTAGTATCGTATAACGTACTACATAGTATAGTATGACGTTTTTGTCAAGTTTTGGACCAAAAAAACGTTTTTCAAAAAAATGGTCAGATTTTGGACGACATAGTATAGTATGTCGTTTTTGTCAAATTTTGTGCCAAATTTTTTTTCTCCAAAAATGGTCACATTATGGAGTACTAGTATAGTATAACGAACTACATAGTATAGTATGACGTTTTTGTCAAGTTTTGGACCAAAAAAACGTTTTTCAAAAAAATGGTCAGATTTTGGACGACATAGTATAGTATGTCGTTTTTGTCAAATTTTGGACCAAATTTTTTTCTCCAAAAATGGTCACATTATGGAGTACTAGTATAGTATAACGTACTACATAGTATAGTATGACGTTTTTGTCAAGTTTTGGACCAAAAAAACGTTTTTCAAAAAAATGGTCAGATTTTGGACGACATAGTATAGTATGTCGTTTTGTCAAATTTTGGACCAAATTTTTTTCTCCAAAAATGGTCACATTATGGAGTACTAGTATAGTATAACGTACTACATAGTATAGTATGACGTTTTTGTCAAGTTTTGGACCAAAAAAAGTTTTTCAAAAAAATGGTCAGATTTTGGACGACATAGTATAGTATGTCGTTTTTGTCAAATTTTGGACCAAATTTTTTTCTCCAAAAATGGTCACATTATGGAGTACTAGTATAATATAACGTACTACATAGTATAGTATGACGTTTTTGTCAAGTTTTGGACCAAAAAAAAGTTTTTCAAAAAAATGGTCAGATTTTGGACGACATAGTATAGTATGTCGTTTTTGTCAAATTTTGTGCCAAATGTTTTTGTCCAAAAATGGTCACATTATGGAGTACTAGTATAGTATAACGTACTACATAGTATAGTATGACGTTTTTGTCAAGTTTTGGACCAAAAAAACGTTTTTCAAAAAAATGGTCAGATTTTGGACGACATAGTATAGTATGTCGTTTTTGTCAAATTTTGTGCCAAATTTTTTTCTCCAAAAATGGTCACATTATGGAGTACTAGTATAGTATAACGTACTACATAGTATAGTATGACGTTTTTGTCACGTTTTGGACCAAAAAAAGTTTTTCAAAAAAATGGTCAGATTTTGGACGACATAGTATAGTATGTAGTTTTTGTCAAATTTTGGACCAAATTTTTTTCTCCAAAAATGGTCACATTATGGAGTACTAGTATAGTATAACGAACTACATAGTATAGTATGACGTTTTTGTCAAGTTTTGGACCAAAAAAAGTTTTTCAAAAAAATGGTCAGATTTTGGACGACATAGTATAGTATGTAGTTTTTGTCAAATTTTGGACCAAATTTTTTTCTCCAAAAATGGTCACATTATGGAGTACTAGTATAGTATAACGAACTACATAGTATAGTATGACGTTTTTGTCAAGTTTTGGACCAAAAAAAAGTTTTTTAAAAAAATGGTCAGATTTTGGACGACATGGTATAGTATGTCGTTTTTGTCAAATTTTGTGCCAAATTTTTTTCTCCAAAAATGGTCACATTATGGAGTACTAGTATAGTATAACGTACTACATAGTATAGTATGACGTTTTTGTCAAGTTTTGGACCAAAAAAAGTTTTTCAAAAAAATTGTCAGATTTTGGACGACAGTATAGTATGTCGTTTTTGTCAAATTTTGGACCAAATTTTTTTCTCCAAAAATGGTCACATTATGGAGACATAGTATAGTAGGACGTACTACATAGTATAGTATGACGTTTTTGTCAAGTTTTGGACCAAAAAAACGTTTTTCAAAAAAATGGTCAGGTTTTGGACGACATAGTATAGTATGTCGATTTTGTCAAATTTTGGACCAAATTTTTTTCTCCAAAAATGGTCACATTATGGAGTACTAGTATAGTATGACGCACTACATAGTATAGTATGACGTTTTTGTCAAGTTTTGGACCAAAAAAAGTTTTTCAAAAAAATGGTCAGATTTTGGACGACATAGTATAGTATGTCGTTTTTGTCAAATTTTGGACCCAATTTTTTTCTCCAAAAATGGTCACATTATGGAGTACTAGTATAGTATAACGTACTACATAGTATAGTATGACAATTGTGTGCCAACATTTTTTTTCCCCAAAAATTGTCACATATTGGAGACATAGTATAGTATGCCCTCTTTTGTCATATATTGGACTACATTGTCTAGTATGCCGTTTTTGTCTAATTTCGGACCAGAAACTTTTTTTCAAAATCTGTTGGACGACATAGTATAGTAAACCGGCTTTGACGTAATATTTTAATATATGGAAACAGAAAAACCTTCAATGTCTTCATTTATTCACATTTCTTTGATATTAATGTAAATATTCGTCTGTTCCTGCGGGTTTGCTTTGTGGTAAAAAAACAAACAATCAAATAAAGTCTTTGAAGCGATGAGTGATTTTATTAGTGATAAAACAATAAAGTCATTAACATCAGAAAATAAGATAATCAGAAAAACTTTGTCCTTACACAAAAGTCAGATTCAAGATGCAAAGACGGTTAATGATAAAGATTTTTTTTCTTTTTTTTGAATGACTATATTCCTCGAAACACACATTTACAGCTATTAACAGCTCAATTAAGGCGACAAGAGGTGCAGAAATGTGCAAGGGCATAATAAGTAGGAAGAAAGAAAACGTAAAGATAAGAGTAAAAAATAAAATACAATATGGTAAACAAATCACACTCTAAATATAAGACTCTAATAAAATAAAATACAGTAAGGTAACAATACGCTCTAATATAAGTAAAAAGAAGTAAAATGTAAGATAGAGTAAAAAATAGAATAAAAATAAAATACAATATGGTAAAAAAAAATTAAATTAAATTACACACTCTAATGTAGGGTAAGTAATTCAGTAGAGATAAGAATAAAAAAAACCAATAAAAAAACAATATAAACAAGTAGAAAGATTAAAGTAAACATTTAAATCCCTGATTATGTTCATGGATCAAAGAAAACCCAGTGAACTGAACATGATGACGTGTTAGAGCTGAAACAATGACTCCAATAATCCCGGACTATTTTCAGGATTAAAAGCATATTTGTGATTGTTTCAGCTTCTTAAATGTGAATCTTTTCTTTGTTTCTTTGCTCCATTAAAACAAAGAAATAATTTTGCGTTTGTGGACAAAAACAAAGACGTTTGACAACATCATCATTTCCACCTTTGACAAACTCTGATCAACGTTTGACAACATTTTCTGACGTTTCATCGACACAAACCAGGAAAAATGAAATGATTTATGAGGAGTATCGTTAGCTGCAGCTCCACTACGGTGGCCCTGAAGGACACACCACCAACACACAACAACCTCAACTGAAACAACAACTTCAACTCAACCAAGACGACTGAAACACGTCATTAACTGAAACAACAACTGAAACACAACGACAACAAACAATGTGTCCTTCAGGGCCACCGTAGTGGAGCTGCAGCTAACAATTATCCTCAAATCACTTCATTTTCCTGGTTTTTGTCGGTGAAACGTCAGAAAATGTTGTCAAACGTTGATCAGAGTTTGTCAAACATGGAAATGATGATGTTGTCAAACGTCTTTGTTTTTGTCCCCAAACACAAAATTATTTCTTTGTTTAAATGGAGCAAAGAAACAAAGAAAATATTCACATTTAAGAAGCTGAAACAATCACAAATCTGCTTTTAATCCTGAAAATAGTCCAGGATTATTGGAGTCATTGTTTCAGCTCTAACACGTCGTCATGTTCAGTTCACTGGATTTTCTTTGATTCATGAACATAATCTGAGATTTAAATCTTTACTTTAATCTTTTTTTACTTTAATTCTTTTTTTTTAGTCTTTAGATTATTTTTACTTTAACCGTCATATACACATGTGTATATATATATATATACACACTGTACATAATCATACAAATGAACAGTTGAGTCATTGGAGGAGAATGAGGCTGATGTGGCGCCGCCCTGCTGGTCACAACTGAAACTTCATGTGAGGAAAAACCTGTTGAGGAGAAGAAAAGTTTCAGTGGAAATGAAACGAAAACACAGACGACAATTTAAATGATGGAGAGAAAGAAAGAAAGAAAGACGTAAAGAAAGAGAAGTAAAAGAAGGAATTAAAGAAAGACGTAAAGAAAGAATTAAAAGACAAAGAAAGAAAGAAACAATTAGACTTAAAGAAAGAGAATTTAAAAAAAGACAAAGAAAGAAACTATTAAAGAAAGAATTAAAGACAAAGAAAGAAGTAAAGAAAGAGGTAAAAAAAGAAAAGACTGAAGAAAGCAAGGAGAGAGAAGGATGGAAAGAAATGAAAATAAAGAATGGAAGGAAGAGATGGGAAAAGGAAAGCGACAAAAGACGGAGAGAGAGAGGGGGATAAAAGAAGAAGAGACAGAACCAACAAAGAAAAAGAAGAAAAACTACTTACAGAAGGTAAAGCCAATCCAGTCCAGTCCAGTCAGTGAAGTCCAGTCCATGTTTTCAGCTGCTGGTTTCTGTGAAGACATGAAAAGAGAGAATTAATAGATAAAAATGTCTTCACGTCCTCATGTCCTGTCCTGAGACACAGAGACAAACAGACTGAACTGAGAGTCCGTTTGTGTCGAACAGTTTTACTGAGTTTAAAAAGTGAAGACAGAAACGGAGGTTTGTCACGTCGACTCCTCCCACTCTGTCTCCTTCACTTTATTGATCAATGTTTTCACGGATGATATCGATATCGAGTCAACTTTATTTGCAATTTATATAAATAAAAATAATAAAAACTTATGTTAATGAGAGAAAACCCAACAAATCACACGCTGAGCAAAAAGCCTCGAGGGCAAAACTGTGGAGAGAAAAAACTCCCTTTTAACAGGAAGAAATCTCTGGAGAACCAGACTCAGAGTGTGCGGCCGTCTGCCTCGACCGGTCGGGGTGAAAGAGAGAAGGGGGAGGGGGGGAGGGGGAGGAGTCAAAGGACAAGAGAGAGACACACAACAACAACAACAACAGCAGCAGCAATACAATCAAAGTGCGGCGGCGCAATCGAGCGGCGGCGTAAATCGAGCGGCGGCGCAAACGAGCGGCGGAGTAATCGAGCGGCGGCGCAAACGAGCGGCGGAGTAAACGAGCGGCGGCGCAAACACAATCAAACTTTGTGTTGTGTACAAACAGAAGTCAATAAATACAGAGACAATGTAACTGTGCATCGGCGATGGCGTGGAGACGATGGCGTTGCCTCAAGGTGAAAACCACGTTGGCCTCCATTCTGGAATAGATTAGAAAAACAAAACATGAGTCACTTATGCAACAGTTGGAGTCTGATACGCTCACAACCGCAGGTTCTTCTCAAATTATGGAGGAGGGGGCGGGGCTAATCTCAGGTGGACTCAGGGCGGTTCCATGTTCCACGTTAGGTCTCCATTCTGGAATAGATTAGAAACACAAACAGACAAAAGCAGCAGCAGCAAACATCGATGACTATCGTCTACAAACGGAGCCTAGAGATAACATATGTTGTGATTCAGCGCTACACAAATAAAACGTTGAGCTGTGTCGGCGAGACGGAAAAAGAGGGCGGAGCCAAAGAGGACATGCAAAACTGACAAAAAGACTAAAGGTGTATGGAAAAGACAGTTTAATCTGTCAAAGAACGTTAGCAAGAATGTGTTGCACGTTAGCCCAAGCACGGACTGGTGCGACTTAACTGTGTTTAATTTTATTTGCACAGCGCTGATGTGGAGAAATTTAACGATGTTAAAAACGTGTTATGTGAAAAGTTACGATTCTCAAATAAATCAGTTTGTGTGAATGTCTCAACTAAAGCGTTACTGGGGTTAACGTTTAAAACTTAAGAAAAAACTCCCTTTTAACAGGAAGTTAAATCTCCGACTTAACACTATAAAGAGAAGAAGAAAAAAAACTCCCTTTTAACAGGAAGTTAAAGCTCTGACAGAACCAGACTCAAAGTGAGCGGCGTCTGCCTCGACAGGTTGGGGAGGAAGAGGAAGAGGGAGGAGGAGGAGGATACTCAACTTAACATCATCTCAATTGTCCACACAAACACTGTTCTACGACTATGAATCGTTTGCACATTTGCTGCACAAACCGTGTCGGACAACGTCTAAACTATACGTGGTCTACGACTAAATCACAAAAAAACCTCTACGGTGCAATAGGAGGAAGGGAGACCCCCGACAGTTTTGTCCCAGACGACGACAGGAAGTACACAGACGAAACAGTGCTTTTGCCATGCGCTGGGCCTCGAAAGTCAGGGGGGAAAGAAAGTGGGGGATAGAGGGATGAGGGATAAGAAAAAGAAGGTAAAGAGAAGGTGTACAGATAAGACTCCCATTCTAGCTAAGGCTATTTAATAAAAGTGGTTTTTGTGATTTACATTTAAAGTCTGTTAATTCCTTTAAATGTATACATATATATAATAAAATGCATCTTAATGCAAATAAGGCAGAAACAAACAAAAAAAACAACAACAAACAGACTATAATAATCCTAATCTAACCCAACAGAGATCACACTTTGAGCGAGCACAGCTAAAGGCAAGTGGAGAGAGTTAAATCTCTGACAGAACCAAACTCAAAGATGTGCAGCCATCTGCCAAGGCCGGTTGGGGGGAAAGGAAATATGGGGGACATAGAGGTGGGACAAGAGACAGGTAAAAATGGTAGCATTTAGCTAAATACACTCCAATAATCTAACTTACATCCCTAAAAGGTCTTGCGTCGTCTAAGATTACCGATAATCCTGATTGTCCGTTTTACTTCTACACAGTCGAACTAAAAACCGTGGAGGACAATTGTTGCTAGCTAAAGCTAAAGCTAAAGCACAAGACCTTCCTAAGAAAGAGGAAACCCAAAACGTTCTGGCAGTCAATGCAGCAGACCATATTATCCCACAGTTTCATTATCAGAACAGGTTAGGAAAGCAGGTGTGGCAAGCGTGCCTCGACAGGTTGGGGTGAAAGGAAAAATGGGGGGAACAGAGGAAGTGGGAGGGAGATGAAGGAGGAAGAGGAAAAGGGGGAAAGTATGCTACCATTTTTGTGACTATATTTGATAATAGCGGTTCTTACGTTTGATGCTATTATCAATTCAGCTAAATAATTCTATATCATACAATCAAACAACATCATAAAATAAACCCCAACAGTCCAGACAGAAAAAAACTCCCTTTTAACAGGAAGAAATCTCTGATAGAACCAGACTCAAAGATGTGCAGCCGTCTGCCTCGGCCGGTTGGGGGGGAAGAGGAAGGAGGAGGGAGGGAGGAAGAGGAGGGAGGGAGGAAGAGGAGGAGGGAGGGGTAAGAAAGACTATGCTAACTTTTCTCAAACATCCTTTTAACAGGAAGTTAAAGAGAGACTATGCTAACGTTTCTCAAACATCCTTTTAACAGGAAGTTAAAGAGAGACTATGCTAACGTTTCTCTAACATCCTTTTAACAGGAAGTTAAAGAGAGACTATGCTAACGTTTCTCCAACATCCTTTTAACAGGAAGTTAAATCTCTGGAGAACCTGATTAAATAATATTATTAATAATAGTCTAAGATATAAGCTAAAGGCCTTGTTTTCCTATAATATAAGACTTTATCCATCCAGGTGGTGGTGGGGGGGTCCATTGCGTCCAATCCATTTCCATTGTGTTGAATCCAATCCATTGCGTCCAATCCATTTCCATTGTGTTGAATCCAATCCATTTCCATTGCGTTGCACCCAGACCAAACAAACAAATGGCTCAAAAGCCAAACAAATGGCACCAAAGCCAGACAAAATGGCACAAAGGCCAAACAGAATCACAGCACATGACCAT
This sequence comes from Microchirus variegatus, assembly GCF_963457635.1. NCBI lineage: Eukaryota > Metazoa > Chordata > Actinopteri > Pleuronectiformes > Soleidae > Microchirus > Microchirus variegatus. The sequence continues at coordinate 17,298,964 of NC_139824.1, forward strand.
ACCAAATGTCATGAAATTAAACACCTGAAATCAAAACGGGAGAACCTGAAAAGTAACAAGTCGGTCAGTTTTGAGTCAGTCAAGCGGCGTCGAGGTCAAGTAATGTCGGAAGTCAGGTGTGTGTGTGTGTGTGTATGTATGTATGTATATGTAGACCTTTGAGAACCACATGACATGAACGAAGTGCTCAATGTGATGTGCTCTCGTAGACCATATATACATAAACCTCGGAAAAGCCTTTTGAGAACCACATGAACAACGTGTTCACATGATGTGCTCTCATAGACCTTATATATAAACCTAAATAAACCTCTGAAAAGCCTTTTGAGAACCACAAAACATGAACGAAGTGTTCACGTGATGTGCTCTCATAGACCATATATATATATATAAACCTTATATATATAAACCTAAATAAACCTCTGAAAAGCCTTGAGAAAACCACAAAACATGAACGAAGTGTTCACGTGATGTGCTCTCATAGACCATATATATAAACCTTATATATAAACCTAAATAAACCTCTGAAAAGCCTTTTGAGAACCACAAAACATGAACGAAGTGTTCACGTGATGTGCTCTCATAGACCATATATATAAACCTTATATATAAACCTCTGAAAAGCCTTTTGAGAACCACAAAACATGAACGAAGTGTTCACGTGATGTGCTCTCATAGACCATATATATAAACCTTATATAAAAACCTAAATAAACCTCTGAAAAGCCTTTTGAGAACCACAAAACATGAACAAAGTGTTCACGTGATGTGCTCTCATAGACCATATATATAAACCTTATATATAAACCTAAATAAACCTCTGAAAAGCCTTGAGAAAACCACAAAACATGAACGAAGTGTTCACGTGATGTGCTCTCATAGACCATATATATAAACCTTATATATAAACCTAAATAAACCTCTGAAAAGCCTTGAGAAAACCACAAAACATGAACGAAGTGTTCACGTGATGTGCTCTCATAGACCATATATATATAAACCTTATATATAAACCTAAATAAACCTCTGAAAAGCCTTGAGAAAACCACAAAACATGAACGAAGTGTTCACGTGATGTGCTCTCATAGACCATATATATAAACCTAAATAAACCTCTGAAAAGCCTTTTGAGAACCACAAAACATGAACGAAGTGTTCACGTGATGTGCTCTCATAGACCATATATATAAACCTTATATATAAACCTAAATAAACCTCTGAAAAGCCTTGAGAAAACCACAAAACATGAACGAAGTGTTCACGTGATGTGCTCTCATAGACCATATATATATAAACCTTATATATAAACCTAAATAAACCTCTGAAAAGCCTTGAGAAAACCACAAAACATGAACGAAGTGTTCACGTGATGTGCTCTCATAGACCATATATATAA